>NC_039364.1:179113364-179430341 GCF_003573695.1 Papaver somniferum | reverse complement strand
CAGTTAACAATGGATAAAACAAGAGCAAAAAAATGGAATTTGTTTACAGAACTCACAGTTCTGGACACACTGGCTAATCCAGGCATACCCAACAACACTTACATCAGTTCTATTTATACCCAAAAATCCCAATTTGGGTTCAGACCCTGTTTTCCCCAAATTCCCAAAATACACAGTGGACCTAGGGTTTCGACAAATTAGGGGAATGGTTTAATTACTTACCCTATTTCACTCACTCTCCTCCTCCCAATTCTCTCTCAACAGAATTAGGGTTCATATACAAAATACCCCCAAATTGACAGTAGACTAGGGTTTTGATTTTCGAACTTACCAAACGTGATAAGACGAGTCCGTCTTCAACCCATGCTTCTTCTCCCTTCTCTGCTCCTTCCCATGCCTTCAATTTCTCTTTCTCGACATATTTCACTAATCTCTCCTCTAGGGTTTCTGAAAAGGAAGAGAGAATGGTGAAATAGGTAGGTAGAAGGGTAGGATAATGATGGGTTTCGATTGGTGAGAGCCATGATGGATTTTGGTGGTTGTGGCAGAGGTATGGTGGTGGAATGGGTGTTGCAGATAGGAGGTGGAGAGAAAAAGAAGAAGAAGAAGGAAATGAAAGAGAAGTCGATAGATTTTAGGGTATAGGGTTAGGTCTTTTCGGTGTGAGGCGGAACAGAAGAATCTGATGATCAGCGTGTGAAAGACGTTGGATACGAAGATGGTTGGTAGATCTAACGGTGGTATGAGAGATGAATCACTTCGACCGTTGGATTGTGAAATACAACAAAGTCAACGGTGCTAGATGATGTTAGGTACTGTAGTGTAAAGCGGGAGTATCTAATTTTGATGCACAGGCATAGGAGCGACCGTTGGATTCAAATACAATCTAATATGAAGGCTTGGAATTTAAGCGCTGTGGTGTTTGGCAGAGACTTCAGATTTTCATGCTCTATGAATGAGCGACCGTAGGATGATGAGTTGGATCCAATCTGACGGCTGAGAATGGAGGCGGTTTTGGTTATAGAAAATGGGTTTGGGTGAGGGTTTTGGGCCTTGGGTATGCCAAGCCCATATCTTCTTTAAGAACAATTCTTCCTCTTCAAGCCCACTTCTAGCCTTTTGGTCTTGTGCACAACATTCTTCGCGGCTTCCTTGCGTGATTCCTATCGGCTTCCACCACTTTTCTGCTCTTTTCTGCTCCGCTATTCATCCAAACTTTATTTATTACCTAAAAATGCAAAATTAAGTAAGGAAAATATTTATTCTTGAAAACAATGAAAATACAGAATATGGGATAAAATGTAGAATTAATGCACAAAGGATGAGTTAAATGCCAACAAAAATATATAGAAATATGCACTTTTTAGCACTCATCACCAATCTGTTGATGGGAGAAAACGTTTTGCTAGTTTTATAGGAAAATGAAGAGACGACCGTGCAGAGGAGACTCCTCGACCGAGAAAATTGCTTTAACCTTTTGTAAACAGATGCACTGCAAAGGGTGTACTTTGAATTCGAGAGATCAATTTGTAGGACTCCGGCCTAAACCAAGACAATGGTCGTTCCAGAGTCAATTCGGTCACAAGAGAGGATGGGTTGATCTGTAGGAGAGAAGGTGAGAAGTGTGTGAGATAAATGATGATCAAGGGTTGTGTATGTGTTGTGTATTCTGCATGAAGAAATAAGATAAGTTATGATTGATTGAATGCTTGCTCTGTTGAGAGTGGTTGCTCAAGCGATGGAAATTCTTGTGTGATGAGAATTCCTTGTTCAGATGAGCGTTCTTGTTGTTTCAATCATGGATTCCGAGACTTATTTATATTGAAAGAATCGTGGACACATTGATCCCAGTAAGTGTGACGGTTGATGGAGTGAAAGAGTAGGAAAGTGGGAAATCGTGTTAACATCAGTTACTCATTGTGCGGAGACTTGGTTGATTGTCCACCCACTACTTTGCTAACTCCCTCAACTGCTTGCACGACTTACTCACATTTCTCATCGTGGATCAACACACGTGTCGTAGGCCGCCAGACCAAAACCCTAATTAATATCCCCCCGTGTGACATGGTTGATGTCTCATGATTTGTGGAGTCTGCAGGCTAGACGTGTATTTGATTAGTTAGTTGTTGACTTGATTAGACAATGAGTTTAAATATTGTTCAGTCGAGCATGATTGTCGAATGCTCTATGATTCATGGATTGAACATGTCTGATGGGACGTATAGTTCTCGAATAAATGTTGATAATTGAATCAACATGATGAATATTGATAGTATGAGCAAATATTGCTCGTCTGAGAAAATATTGCTTGTATGATGAGTTGTTGAATATTGATAGTTGAATACTCTGAGCAAATTAATATTGCTCGGCTGAGTAAAATTACTGAATATTTATAGTTGAATCAATATTCCTCGTAAGTGCAAATATTGCTCATTTGATAAATTACTGAATATTGATAGTTGAATCGGTATTCCTTGTCTGAGCAAATATTGCTCGTCTGATGAAATACTGAATATTGATAGTTGAATCAATATTCCCCGTCTGAGCAAATATTGCTCGTTTGATAAATTACTGAATATTAATAGTTGAGTCAATATTCCTCGTCTGAGCAAATATTGCTCATTTGATGAAATATTGAATATTGATAGTTGAATCAATATTCCTCGTCTGAGCAAATATTGTTCATTTGATGAATTACTGAATATTGATAGTTGAATCAATATTCCTTGTTTGAGCAAATATTGCTCGTCTAATCAAATATTGTTCATTTGATGAATTACTGAATATTGATAGTTGAATCAATATTTCTCGTCTGAGCAAATATTGCTCGTTTGATGAGTTACCGAATATTGATAGTTGAATCAATATTCAAATATTTCTCGTTTGATAAATTGTTGGTAGCATGACTAGATAAAATATTAATTAAAATATTGGTAGATGAACCGGATTAATTAAGATGCTGATTGCTGGATAAATTATAAAATTATTAGTGTTTAAACTTGCTCAGAATTATGATTTGCAGAGCATTCAGTTCAAAACCCTAATTTTGATCGATTGTTGATCAATTGATGATTTACTGAAAACTAATCACTGAGTGAAGGAGGGACCGGCTACATGGGATGATGGCCTACCATGTAGCGCTCAAGTGCTTGAGTGACCATGCACCAAAGTCCATTGTTGACCAGTTGGTGAAAGGATGATTAAATGCTGGTTTAATCATTTATTAAAATTGTCCTCGTCTGAGCATTAGGTAATAAAACCTAATTATAGAGAGATAAGGGACCGACCAAGAGGGCATGGAACCGGCCCTTGGTGGTCGTGGGACTGACTGACGGTCATTTGATGAAATTCCAAGTTATTTGGAAAGAGTTTGAACCCAATATGAACAAATTAGAATTATGAAGATGCGTGGGACCGGCTCCTTGCAGGCCAAAGGGCCGACCCTGGTCGGTCATGGTGACATGCCTGTGTCACCATAGTGTCCGTGTCTCAGTACTGAGAGTTTTGGTATTTTCTGGTGCGCGTTTGAGAAATATTTTGGATTTTCAGAAGAGTTTGATCTTGACTGAAACTCTCAATTTTGCTTGAATGAGCAAGTAGGACATTGATCGTGCGATCAATATTTTGAGAATATTAAAATAATAATATTTTGATATTTGCCGTGAATAGCCTAGCCGGTCATGTTACCATTTGATTTTTTGGATTTTTGATGGTTTGAGCAATATTTGAGCAAATATGGAAAAACTAGGGTTTTTGCTCAAACGAAGGAGTTTCATGAGATGAAGGAAATAATAATGATAATAATAAGGGATCATAAGGTGTGGACCGTCCATGGCTAGGGCATGGCCGGACGGATAGTAGGCCCCGCCCCGTGACACTGTTCCCTATTTTTTAATTATTTTTCACTGTGTGAAGGAAATATGGAGAAACTGAGAGTTTTGCTCAAACGAGGGAGTTTGCTCAAATGAAGGAGTTTTCATGAAATAAGGAAAATAATAGATTAAAATAAAATAATGTAACGGAAGAGGGGTACCGGCCACGGCGGCATGACCGACCGGCCGGTGGTCCCAGTCTCACGCCTCTTGTTTATTTTATTTAATATTATTTTTTTTCCTATTTGCATAGGTTCCTCGTTCGACCATATTTTTGAATGCTCGTTTGTGCATTATTATTAAGTAAACTCGCACCATTTTCTCGGGGCTTACTCGGTGGTGTCCCAGATGCCCGTACGTTGAATATTTATTACTAACCCATGGAATTCTGCTGGGAAAAGCCATGAATTGAAGCAATGAAATATTATAAAGAATGTAGAATGTTTTCTAGGAATTTAATTGATGAATCTTGCGATTAGAAATAATTAATTGATGGCTCTATACTAACAGGAACGCTGTCTATGAGCATTATAATTATTCGAGAATCGGGGTATGAGCTAGTAGAAGTGCCATACTCGTTATGGATGTTTATTATGTATAATCAGGGAACATTGAGACATCCTGAAGACGTTATTGCTCTATACTAGTGGTTAATACATCTAGGAGCCGTCCAATCATTTTCGATTTTATACAGAAGTGATTACTGAGATTGCTCAGTATTGAAATATGATATGGTCTCAATTGAGAGACTGTATATTCATATATGCTCTGAGAGGCAATACACTCGGTCAGAGGTTCTTATGGATGTTCTGAGAGGTAACACACTTAGTCAGAGATCATCATGGAACGAGCTTTCATGCTTAATCGAGATACATGAGTCTCAATATTCGTCTGATTACTGGATCAGGATTATGCAAGGTTATAATTTTACGATTTTAGCCTTTGTCAAAACTCCACCATCAACATTAATATATCCCAAGCATCTTTAGACCGAGTGCACATAGTTAAATGGTGCTGAAGATCTAGGGTAATGACATGGATGATAGCATTTAATCCGTCAGAATTTTGCTTTGCAGCGAGAATCTCAACAGGATCATACTCACCATTATCCTTTGCAACAGTTACACCATTTACTATAACTAATGGAGGATCATAGCCATTAATAACACGAACCCATGATTGAAAATCACGCGTTTGAAGAAAAGCATGCATAACAATTTTCCACCATAAGTAATTCAAGCCATCGAAGACTGGAGGTACGTTTATAGAGATAACACTTCTGTCCATAGAGTCAGATTGCTACAAACACAGACTTATGAGGTCTTAGTGTATTTGCTTGCTCTGATACTAATTGAAAAAGTGGGGGTATAAAAACCACACCCAATAATTCGTTCGGCAATTTGTATGGACTAAAATCCAATATAATTATGAGAGCACCAACTTAAAAGCGAGCTCAATCAAGAGACATATCAAAGATCTTTATCTCTATTCCTCAATCCAATCATCAAATCAAATAGATAGAAATCCGTGAGCCTGATTGATAAGAGAAATAACTTGGACGGTACCAAAGACCAATGCCCAAGTGTCAATCAAGTTATATCCAACAAAAAAGGTCGGATTTATCAACTGATTGAACTACGCACAACCTGTGATTTTTCAATTATGTAAAAAAATATAATGCGAAAAATAAATAACACATACACCAGAAATTTTGTTAATGAAGGAAACCGCAATTGCAGAAAAACCCCAGGACCTAATCCAGATTGAATACCTCACCGTATTAAGACGCTACAGATACTAGCCTAATACAAGTTAACTTCCGACTGGAATATAGTGATCCCCTAACCAAGTCTCACACCGATTAAGGTATAGTCGCGTTCCTTATGCCTCTAGAACCACCCCGGATTCTGCGCACTTGATTCCCTTAGCTGATCTCACCCACAACTAAGAGTTGTTACGACCCAAAGTCGAAGACTTATAAACAAACCTGTCTCACACAGATAAATCTATTCTGATAGATAAATCTGTCTCCCACATAAGTAACTATGAAGTTTTGTTCCGTCTTATGGTAAATCAAGGTGAGCAGGAACCAATTGATAATCCAGTCTTATACTCCCGAAGAGCAGCTTAAAAATATCAATCACCTCACAATAACTTAACTATATGGTGGTAGAAGAAGTTACTGCGGAATCACAAAGTCTGAGACGAAGAACTTTGTGACTACTTTAATATCTTACCTATCAGAGATAAATCTCGAGCAAATCTTAGAGAAGATAATACTTAACACGATAGAACAAGTAAGATCAGAATACGCAACTACAGAGAAAATAGTTGAATCTGGCTTCATGAATCCCAAATGAAGTCTTCAAGTCGTTAACCTAATAGGGTTTTGGAATAATATAGGTTAAAGGAGAATCGACTCTAGTTTGCAACTAGGACACAGGAAAGTGCTGGGATTAGGTTTTCCGGTTGCTAGATTTCTCCCTTAGATAGTCTTTGAAATTAGGGTTTGCTTACAATCAAAGCTACGATATCTTAGTAGCGAAGAATTCAATATTCACCGTTAGATGAAATCATGATTTAATATTCAAGCTAAGTATGCTTAAAAATAAAGCTAACCAATCTCCATTTTTAGATGGTCTTAGCTTGTTACCCACAAATGAAATATATCTTCATTTAGATATGGGTAATCGTACCTAAACGTGTATATTGAGTTGGCTCAATAACAGTTAACCAATGTTATCCGTATGAACACTTTTTTCTTAACCACATTCATCTAACACTTCTAGATCAAATATGATGATCAATCAATCATGAAAGATAATCAAATGAATCTAATTGTGTTTCAAATAGAGTTGTTCAATTTTTCACTATCTCATAGAAACATATATGAACCAATTGAAACAAAATCGGACTGATTCGTAATTGTACAAAGTACTTATACAAGAATCATTAAGCCACGGTTTGCAAAGATTGCATTCCTTAATTCATAAGTGTTTAGTTCATAAGTATGAGAATCAAAATTAACCGATTTTAGAACTTAACAACTGTGTTCGCAAACCAGGTATGCAAACAACAGCTCCGGACCATGGCCTTGTCCAGCCGTTCGCAAACCAGGTGTGCAAACAGCTGTCCCGGACCTAACTCAGTTAGAACCGTTGGCATACTAGGTACGCAAACAAGGTTCTCGGACCTTTACAGGTAAAACCGTTCACATACTAGGTACGCAAACAAGGTTCCCAGACCTTAATTATAACAATACAATTCACATACTAGGTATGCATACCGTGTTGTATCCAGACATGGTTAATTGTTCCAAACTCCCATTTCAATCATTGAAACATCCTTAGAAGACGACAATAGCTGTCTCACACAAACTATTAGATTCAAGTAATTTTCAAGTGACCGAATGATCAATACGAAACTTTCCAAGTCGACATCAAATGATTGTCTCACACAAATCATATAAGATGTTTCAAGGCAATTTTCACATGATCATCTTTTGACTTAATATTTTGTTTCCAACAAATAAATTGTTTCCAACTAAACTTGTCAAGAATATGATGAACATAGTTAAAGCAAAAAGCTTCCAACACATATTTCGAGAAATAGATAAGCGAGATAAACTCAGCCCGAAATATCAAATGTGTATAATGTAAAAGTCGATATAACTGTACAACTTAGTCTCATTAGAAGATAAAATAGAATAGACTTATGAGTGATAGATACGTTTTAGTATCCACATACCTTTTATTGATGAATTTTCTCCAAGCTCTCCTCATTAGATCTTCGTCTTCAATCGATGAACACCGTGAAGTCTAAAGCTCAACTACACATTTTATCCTAATCCGAGCTATAAGTAGAATAGAAATCAAGACTATAGTTTTGATCAACTAAACTTGACAAACAAGCTTGAGATAATAACGCTTGCGAGTTCGACCGAGTAGTGCTCTGACATAATGATATAGCCATGCGCATCTCTAGGTATTTCTTCTTGATCCCTGAATGAGGTGGGAGCATGAGTAGCTTCTTGTCGAGTGATTCCTGCAGCTCTGAGAGTCTTCAAAGGGATAATATTTTACAGCAGTTCCAACATCAACTAATGCTCTTTTGGATCCATTTCCATTGAGATTGATTGTGGTGAGAAGTCCCTAGTCATACATCTATTTGTTTGTCACTGGAGATTCAGGGAGTGTTTCTGGAATGGACAGGCGTTTTCTAAACAATATGTGATTCAGAGTTGTGAACATGTCTTTCCTTTGAGCCTTTAACAGATAAAGAAATTCACATATATGCTTGATCAAGGATTGAACTGCTTCTTTGAAAGGTTGTTCAGAGAGATTGAAAGTCCTGATCGGAAGAGGATTCCTGTGTACTCCTTCAGTCCCCAGTTCTCCTGAATCGACATTTTCCTTGAAGATGCGCTTCAGAACTTTACAATCGCTTGTTGGATGACTGGCAAACCTATGAAAACGGCAGTACCGTGGATTCTCCATTTCTTCCTCAATCGACTCCTTTCTGACGTACGACAATTTGGTTGCACCATCCTAAATCTAGACTTATAATAATTCGATCACCTCTTAAATGGGGAAAGGAAAGTCTGGGTCCGCCTGATCATTTATCTGACGCTGAGTTGGTGCTTGTGCATTTCAAGTTTGGTTATCTTTCCTTAATGCTTTTGCAGGAGCCTAGGATGTTGGAGAAGCGTTCTTATGCTGTTGTGTCTCGGATTTCCTCTTGCTTCCTTCAGCAACAACATTCGTGGAAGGTTCAAGGTTGTATTTCTTATTTATCAGGCGTCTGATGTTGCCTCGAGTTTCCCGTGGTTCCTCGACTTTCGTAGCTTTTTCCCTTTCCAGTAAGGCCGGAACAGTGGTTGCTGACCGTTTGGTTGCTTCATGAAGCTCTGAGAGAGTATGGAGTCGAAGATTCTCCAATAAAGCTCTATAGACTGGGATCATTCCGTTAATGCACAAGTCTAAAAGTTGTTGTTCAGTGACATTTGGATCATGGCAATCCAAAGCTTGGACTCTGAATTTTTCACATAGTCGTTCGGATGCTCATTATTCTTCCGAAACATCCTTTCAGATCAGACAGAGTAACTTGTTCTGAGACAAAGAAGTATTTCCGATAGAAAGAATTAATCATTTATCCCCAACTAGAGATGCTTCCTGGTGCGATGTTATTGTACCAGGTGCATGCTCGGTCTGTTAGAGATTTTGAAAATTCTTCAGACGGACAACGTGGCTGTGCTCATGTTCGCCCAATGATTCCAGGAATCGAGAAACATGTTCTCGAGCATTTCCCATTCCATCATAGAGTGTGAACGTTGGAGAAGTATAACCCATTGGAAGAGGAATTGTTTGTGTAGCAGTAGGACAAGAGGCGCTCCAAATCTTCTCGAGTGATGAAACTGGATGGCTCTTTCGCTTTCGGGTTATCTGTAGCGACTCCATCATCTTCCGGAATCTGGATTAGGGAGATTTTAGGATCAACAGCTGAGGATACTTCCTTGGCTTTTCCTTTTTTCGTCTGACTTTGGGGTTGAGCTTGTTCAGGCGACAACTTATCTGTGAGAGTCTTGAGATAATTGCATAACTATTTCTGTGTTGTAGCCATGTATATTTGATTCTTAGCGAGAATTTCATGAGCCTTCATGAAATCAACTATGGTATGTGGATTTTTCTATGATTTTGTCGGGATATCGGCCAAAGAGAGGGTTGTTTCCGATGTTGGTTTAAGGAGGGGTAGTATTAGTGGCGTCGTTGTTGGAAGCGGGAGTAGTGACTGGAGTACTTTTTTTTTTCCCAAAAAAATTTACTTTATTGATAACCAAACAAGTTATAGAAGATTACAAAAAGGTATTTCAGAAAGTAACTTTTCCTGCCAAAATGGACCACATGTCTCAGGCAGTAAGGAAAGAAAACATAGAATCTTAGCTAAGAGATTAATGTTTCAAATCAAATCTGTAGTATGTATTTCCAGGGAACTCCATTCTAGGCATGTTTGGGGGTCTAGTAAATTTTTTTAAGGTTTTTCCCTTGTCAAGGAATACTCCTTTATTAGCAAAGAAATCTGCATAAAAATTTACTTCTATATAAACATGATTAAAATGGATATACTTTACCTTTTTGCAGATTAGTATCCATCTGCTCAAGACAAACCAAGGAAGGTTATTCTTCATGAAAGCATTTATGGCTGCAATAGAATCAGAATTTATAATCAGCTTATCTTTGAAGTTTATTACTGCCCATTCTAAAGCACTGATAGTCCCCAAGATTTCTGCCACAAAGTTTGTAGTAATGCCGAGGCCTCCAGATTCTGCTATAAGAAAGTTTCCATAACTATCTCTAGCTACAAAACCATAACCAGCACATCCAGGATTTTCTCTTGAAGCCCCATCACAGCAGAGCAAGGTGGTTCCATCTTCAGGCAGAGAGAAGAAACATTTTATTTCTCTTGCAGATTTCACCTTCCTGTATTTTATATCAAAAGTTTTGAGTATTTGAAGATCATATGCAAAGTTAAACATATAGCCTTTAAGTCTAGCTTCACATTCATGGATCATCCTTGAAATTTTTTTGTTTGTGATGACTATGTCAGGCTTCAGGTTCTCATAGAAGATTTTATTCCTTACAAACCATATTGTCACCATGTGTAGATGGTGCATTTTCGACAAAGGATAAAATCGTAAAACCATAACATTCTTGATCCAGCAATCAGATGAGTGTTGAGGCTCATGTCTCTCATTGAAGCATGAAAACTCATGCCGCAAGAGTCTCTAACTGAGTTTATTGTCTCTCAGAGTATACGTGAATATGCAGTCTCTCAGATGAGGCAACGACATATTTGATGAATACTGAGAAATTTCAGTAATTACCTTTTATATAAAATCGAACGATTAGACGGCTCCTAGACATCTTGCCTGCTAGTTGTTGATGGTGGATTTTAGTTCAGGGCTAAAATTGTAAAACCAAATTTAATGCGCTGATATCCTGCAAAGGGTAAAGCCGTTTGATAAGTGATGAGCACCTCTTCACTTTATTTATTCGAAGCAATTCAATAAATACACAAAATTCACCCAGAATGGTGCATGTAGCAACAATCCCGAATATTCTGTGAATTTTAGCATTATTAATCAATGCATGATTTGCCTAGTATTTCCTGTGTTGTTCCTCGCCGAACTCTCATTGTTAGCATGACATGACGACTGAGTGTTCACTCTCAGCATAGTAACATGAATCTCTAAGTGCCAATTTTGAGACATGTACGAAATACCCGTACATGCTACACCACTCTATGACAAAAGAGAATTTCGAATCGATGCGCTCTCAGCTCGATCGAACGTATTTAATTTCTTTAAGGAAAATCTGGACTGTCCATATCAGTCTCAGAAACGATCGCAGCCACACAAGTTGGTCGCGCAATTTAACAAGCCTAGCCAAAACTTAGCAAGAATGGGCGACTGACGTGATGACCACCGGCGGGCCCACTTGTGCCCTAGCTGGTCGAACATCACACGAACACCTCCTAGTAACGTCAACCGCCAACCCTAAATAGGGTGACTGTGCTGCTTTGTAGAGGTTCGATCGAACGTAGACTGTCCAGGGAAGTCTAAAACCATCGCAACCGTCCAACTTCGCAAGCGTGGTTGGACGGATTAGATCATCCCATGAATGATCAGAGAAGCATCAACGCACACATTGGAGGGCCCACTCCTCACCAACCCGATCGGTTTTCTCACGACAAAGTCATGGAGCAATGAACGTTTGATCGAAGCATGGCTGGCGTGATGCTTTGAAAGGTCGCGGAAATTCCACCAGTGTCTTAAAATGATCACAACCATCCAACTTAGCTAGCCTATTTGGATGGCTTAGATCGTACCTAGGACCATCAGGAAGGTACACATATGTTCAGTGTCGGCCCAACGTGTCCCCACATGGTCGGTCTCCCAAAAGGAGGAGCATAGCCTGCCAAACCGCTTAGCCAAAGTCACGCGTGCGTGACCGTTTTAAAACCCTAATTAGGGTTTGCAGTGCCGCATAACTGCCGCAGTTCGATCGCGTCCAATCATCTTCGCCAGCCTAAACGGAGGGTGCAGATATAAACTTAAGAGGTACCAAGAGTATCAACACGATCATCATGGGCCCACCTATGCGTGTGACCAATCGGCCTCGGCCAACCATGGCCGAGCGCCTAGAAACGCACGCCCAAAGGAGGCATATCACGTGGTTCCCAAATCCTTTGAGGCAAAGGATTTCTATCGCAAATCTATCATGACCACTCATCTTTTCCAGTCGACTTGAGTGGCCTAGATCTCACCTTCATGAGACAAAGTGGTACGGGCATGCACACCGGCAGGCCGTCTACATGCATGCCCGGTCGGTCCCACCAAAATCATTGTTCATGCTTGATTTCGGTCAAGCTAAAGAGAGATGTTTGCGCACCTCTTTAAAACCCTAAAAATCCATCAACGGTCGCAAATATGTGTCGTAGATCATCTCGTCCGTCCAACTTTTCCATCTTGGTCAGACAGCCTATGCTAAGAGTTAAACAGCCAATGAGGCACCTTGGTGATCACCGTACGACACTCTACCATAGGGAGTGATCGGCCAAGGGATGGCCCGCCCATGCGGCCTTCGAACGATCTCTTGAAGATGTTTGAACATGCTGCTATTTTAAGACGCTTAATCCGCAACTTACTCTATTAAGCTTTAAAACAGCGATGCTTCATACATATTGATTGTTTTCAATGCATTACATGCGTCGAGCATACACGATATCTCATGAATATCAATTTCTTAAATAACTTAGTTATTTAACTTAGCACCGTATGCTATTTCATGTGGGTCCCACGATCCACTCATTCGAGACATCAAGCATGTCACAAACTGGGGGATACTTACTGGGGTATCGGTCTGGCGGTTTACATCGTGCGGCGTGCAACATGCCCATTTACAAGAACGTGTCAGGAGGCATGAACGGTTAAGGTGATGAGGGAAGTGGGCCAAGACGTGATCATGTAATCACCTACACGACCCCACTACTCCATCACTCAACTTCCTCCACTTCCTACGAGATGAGGGTTTGCACTCAATGACTTGTATAAATAGGTCCTTCACCTATTTCCAAACAACACGAAAAGACACAAAAAAACCAAGTGTTGTCACAGTATCCAGAAAACACCCAGAACTGATAGCTTACATTGTGCAAGACAGTTCGACGTTCTGATGCAAGTCATAAATAGACAACACCTTCACAATCTCAACACCTTCTTCGGTTCCCTCCCTAAGATCAACCCCATCTCCTTCACTTTGTGACCGAAGCAAGTCTGGAACAACCATTTCTTGGTTTAGGCCACAATTGTATAGATTGATCTCTCAAATCAAAAGCACTCCCATGCAGTGCATTTGTTTAGGGTTTAGATTCGTTTCTCATCCACGCACACCCAAATTTACCAAAACCAGCAGAAATAGTTTTCACCCATAAACACTAGTATAGAGCAATAACGTCTTCAGGATGTAACAATGTTTTCCCTGATTGTATAAAAGAAATATGATACTTCAACAAGCTCATATCGCCCAATTCTTGAATAATTAATTCTCCTAGACGATCGTGCTAGTATAGAGCCATCAATTAATTATTTCTAAATCATTAGATTCATCAACTGAATCCCTAGAAAATATTCTACATTCTTCATAATATTCATTACTTCAATTCATGGTTCTTCCCAGCAGAATTCCATGGGTTAGTAATAAATATTCAATGTACAGGCATCTGAGCCGCTATCGAGTAAGCACCGACCAAAATGGTGTAAGTGTAATGCACTAAAGAGCACCTGAATGCACGAACAAGCATTTCACAATACGAAGGAACAATGAACCTATGCAAAATAGGAAGAAAAATAATAATAAAAAAAAAATTAGCTAAGGCGTTATGCGACTGGCCCACCGGCCGGCCAGTCATACCGTGACCAGTCCCATGCCTAATTCTTTATTTTTATCATATTTTTATTATTTGTCCTTGATCTCATGAAAATCCCTTTATTTGAAAAAATCTAATTCGTTTGAGGAAACTCCTGAGTTTCATGGTGTTTCCTTCACACCAAGGAAATAATATAAAATTGGGAAAGGTGTCATGGGACCGGGTCTACTAGCCGGTCGACTATGCCTTAGTTGTGGCCGGTCATAAACCTCATGATTCCTTATTATTTTATTATTATTATTTCCTTCATCTTATGAAACTCCTTAATTTCATGATATTTCTTTCAAATCATGAAATAATATAAAATTAGGAAAGGTTCACGGGACCGGGCCACTAGCCGTCCGACCATGCCCTAGCCATGGCCGGTCCCATACGTCCCTTATATTATTATTATTATTATTATTATTATTATTATTGAGAATCAAAATCAATATTACAAGATATGGTGAGTATCCTAGCAACAAGTTGGGCACCAACACCTTTTTGAATAACGATCCCTAGCCTATGAAAAAGAGAATTGCCTATCTTGAAGTTGGCTTCACCTTTTAGTGGCATGGGCATATTACCTTGACCGATCAAGGTTGGCCTTTTGGCTTGCAAGAAGCCGTCCCCACGCATTCTCACCATTTTGACCTAATTTGTTCACATTAGGTTTAAAACTTTTCCAAACAACTTGGAATTTCACAAAACGATCGTCAGTCGATCCCATGACCAACCATGGCCGGTTCCATGACCCCTTGGTCGGTCCTTCATTTTCTCATAATAACATTTTATTATCTAATGCTCAGACGAGCATTATTTTAATAAATGATTAAACCAGTATTTAATCATCCTTTCACCAACTGGTCTTCAAGAGACTTTAGTATTTGCTCACTCGAGCACCTGGGAGCTACATCGTCGACCCATCATCCCATGTATTCGGTCCCTCCTTCACTCTGTGGTTGACTTTCAATAACTCATCAATTGATCGGCAATTGATCGAAATTAGGATTTCGAATCCAAAGCTCATGATTCCGAGCAGATTCAAACACTAATAGTTTTATGTTGATCCCATGATCAACATTTTGATTAATTATACTCGGTCTAGTTGCCAGTATTTTAAATTAATATTTTTATTTGGTTCCGCTACCAATAATTCATCAAACGAGCAACATTTGCTCAGATGAGCAATATTTGCTCAGACTAAGGAATATTGGTTCAACTATCAATATTCAAAAATTCATCAAATGAGAAATATTTGTTCACCTTAACTATCAACATTTATTCGATAATTATACCTCTGTCTCAACAGACACGTTCAATTCATGAGTCCCAGAACATTTGTTCGACTCAGCAATACAAAGACTCATCGTCTCATCAAGTCAGCAACTGACTAACTAGAATCACGAGACATCAATTGTGTCACATGGGGGATATCAACTAGGGTTCTGGTCTGGCGGTCTATATCACGTATTCATACACAACGAGAATGTGAGCAAGTCGTGCAAACAGTTAGAGGAGTTAGCAATGTAGTGGGTGGACAATCAACCAAGTCTCCGCATGATGAGCAACTGGTTTTAACACGATTTCCACTTCCTCACTCTTTGACTCCAGCAACTGTCACACTTCATGGGATCAAGGTGTCTTCAATTCTTATAATATAAACAAGTCTTTGAATCATGATTGAAACAACAAACACTCTTTCATCGAACGTACAACAAGAGAACAAAAACTCAGCGTCTGAACAATTACTCTCAACAGAGCACATTCAATCAATCAGAACTTATCTTATTTCTTCACGCAGAATACACAACACACCTACAAGTTCGATCACCATTGATCTCACACATTTCTCAGCTTCCCTCCTACAGATCGACCCATCCTCTCTTGTGACTGAATTGACTCTGGAATGGCCATTGTCTTGGTTTAGGCCGGATTCCTACAGATTGATCTCTCGAATTCAAAGAACTCCCTTTTTGCAGTGCATCTGTGTGAGGTTAGACAGTTCTCTCGGTTCAAGGAGTTTCCTCCGCACGCTCATTTCCTCAGTTCCTTAAAAATCAACTACTCATTTATCCCCATCTACAGATTGGCGACTACAGTGGGAGATTAATCTCTCGGTTGCAATCTCACATTTTTGCAAGATGGCTGGTCTTAGGTATGGGTTAGTTATGAATGCAAACGACGCTAGCACTAGCAACAATAACAATGATAGTATTCCAGAAACCATTCCTGCTTCCAACAATGGTGATGATACTACTCCTCCTCAAACCAACACTGGAAATCATCCTCTCTTCGGCCGGCAACCCGGGGAAGTCAGAGAAAATCCGCCTACCATAGGTGATCTCATGTAGGTGCAAGAGACTCTTGCCAAGAATCAGATTGACATGGTTTCCACTCAGAAGGAGTTATGCAATTATCTCAAGACTCTTACAGAAAAGATGTGAGAGAAAACTTAGGAGAAAGGAAAAGCTAAAGAAACATCTTCAGACGCTGATCTTGAAGTCACTCCAATCCATGTAGTAGATGATGAAGAAGTTCATAAGGCTGCAGACAGCCTACCAGCAAAAGAACCGCCCGGTTTCATCACTCGTGAAGACCTGGAGCGCCTCTTGGAGGATCGTTGAAAAGATAAGGCGTCCTCTGTCCACCGTCACCAACCTCCATACCCTGCTGCTACACAAAGGATTCCTCTGCCAAAAGGTTATACCTCTCCAACATTCACCCTTTATGTTTGAACAAGCAATGCTCGAGAACACGTTTCTCGGTTTCTAAAGGCATTGGGCGAATATGAGCACAACCATGTCGTCCGTCCGAAGGAATTTTCAAAATCTCTGAAAGGCAAGGAATATACCTGGTATAACAATATCGCACCAGGAAGTATCACTAGTTGGAGAGAAATGATTAATGCTTTCTACAGAAAATAGTTCTTCGTTTTAGAGCAAATCACCCTCTCTGATCTTGGAAGGCTGTTTCAAAGGAGAAATGAACATCCAAATGATTATGTGAAAAGGTTCAGATTTCAAGCCTTGGACTGTCATGATCCAAATATCACGGAACAACAACTCGTGGATTTGTACATCAATGGAATGATCCCGGTCTACAGAGCTTTATTGCAAAATCTCCGGTTCCAGACCTTTTAAGAACTTCATGAAGTGGCTAAGAGATCATCAACTACCGTACCTGCTTTACCAGAGAGGGCTAAAGCTACAAAGGTCGAAGAACCACGAGAAACTCGAGGTAGCATATGTTTAATCAACAAACAGTACAACCTCCAACCTTCCACAAACGTTGTTGCAGAAGGGAGCAAACGAAAAGCTGAGACACAACGCAAGCATACTTCTCCAGCCCCTTCGAAAGCACAAAGGAAGGATAATGCACGAGCTCCTACCGAACACACATGAACCGATGAAGAAGTACCTGATTTCCAATTTCCCGTTGAATAAATGATTGAACTACTAGATGTCTGGCTTCAAGACGGTGCAATGAAGTTGTCGTATGTCAAGAAAGAACCAACTGAAGAGGCCATGGAAAATCCTTGCTACTGTCGCTTTCACAGGTTCGTCAATCATCCCACAAGTGACTGCAGAACTTTGAAGCACATATTCAAAGAAAAGGTCGAATCAGGAGAGCTTAACGTGGGGACTGAAGGAGTACACAGGGACACTCTCTCGGTCAGAACCTTCACTCTCTCTGAACCACCCATCAAGGAAGCAGTTCAATCCTTAATTGAACATGTCTGTGAATTGCTGTACTTATCAAAGGCTCAAAGTAAAGACATGTATGCTGCATTGAATCACATCGTGTCAGGGAAACATTTATCGATTCAAGAGACACTCACTAAGCCCCTAGCAACAGACAAAGAAATGTACGACTGGGGACTTCTCACCACAGTCCATCTCAAAGGAAACGAGTTCAAGCGAGCGTTGATTGATGTTGGAACTGTTGTCAATGTTATCCCTCTGAAAACTCTCAGAGCTTCTGGTATCACACGACAAGAAGCCATTCATGCTCCAGTATCAATCATGGATCATGAAGGGACGCCCAGAGATGCTTACGGCTACATTACCCTCAAGCTGAAGGTAAACTCGACCTGGACAGAAACCAAGTTCTACATAATCCGAGAGGATCCAGGATATGATATGATCCTTGGAGTGCGTGGATTCATGTTGGAAAGGTAACTCCAGCATCTTCAATTACACATTTCCCTGCTGAGAAAAGCTCTGATTCGGAAGAAATAGAGGATACTCCATTGTTCGAGCATCTGAAGGAAGTCAAAGCCTTGATGGAGCTGACACAAGGACCTGGAGAAAATGCGCATGATTTCATCAAAAGGTTCCGCACTCAGGCAAGTTTTATTCCTTCTCATGCATCTGTTTTATCAACTTTCAAATATGCTGCTTGGGTCCGAGGGCTTCACTCCACCAACAACTTAGCTATTACAAAATTCTATGAATGGATAACCTCACCTCAGCGATATTTTACTGAGTGGTTAGACGCGGAACCTCTCCGAGTCGAGCACCTTACTAATACAGTCATTGCTGAGATAATGGCTGAACACGACAAGCAGTATCCTAGATACTCACCCTTCCGCGAATGTCCATATGTACCACAAGATTGGAAGGCTTCAACAACATGGAATCCCACTGCACGAGGAATTCCAAACCAACAGAAGATATTCAGGGCACGGACAATCAAGTCTAACAAGTTCAAGAAGGAGATTTAGTTCTTAAAGAAACTAAGCGTAACTTTCATTCTGCA
This sequence comes from Papaver somniferum, assembly GCF_003573695.1. Lineage (NCBI taxonomy): Eukaryota > Viridiplantae > Streptophyta > Magnoliopsida > Ranunculales > Papaveraceae > Papaver > Papaver somniferum. The sequence goes on along the minus strand of NC_039364.1, from coordinate 179,411,745 downwards.
AAGAACTCCAACTGCGAAGGACCTTTTATGATCTCTAAGTCCGTTGCTGGTGGATACTACATATTGATCAACATGGATGGAAAAGCCAATGTGGCAGTAATACACGAAACATGTGGGATCTTTGAGGTATTTGGGTTCAAGGCATGAATGCCCAAAATACACGAATTCGGCATTTAGGATTTTCTTTCATTGTATTTCAATTTCCTCCAAAATATATGCAATACTTGCATTCAGTAATTTAAATTCAGCAATTTATCAAAATTCAGTTTACTTAAAGAAAATCTCTATCAAATCCAAAGAAAATCCTCAATCATCTACTTATCCAAAACCAATCAAAACCAAAAAATAAAACCTCACATCTCTCAGAAGTTCAGAAGTTCAAGAGATTATGAAAAGAAAATCAAAGAAAATCAGCAAAGTAAGATTTTGGCTCCTCTGCATCCTTCAAGACTTGTAAAGCCGCCTTCTCCATGTTCATCTCTTCGGTCAATCTAGCAATATTGTCTTCCTTCTCCATCACAGCATCATTGGGAAAGGGTATGTTATTCTCGCATGAGTCCATGATAGCATTTATCTTCTTACGAAGCCACTTCACGTTGAATCCAAGTCTCTCAGAATTCTCCAAATTGAACTCCCAATCAAAGAGTACATCTTGAGTAACAGTATTTCTAACTCTGGTGCATATATCATTTATGACACGCAAGATAACACCTACTTGCATTGTTAAAGAATAAACACGCTTAGGGTCTCTGTCAAGGATGATGTGACCAAACTTCCTCCATATCTTCTCGTACAAGCCTGCGTATCCAATGGGAACGTTGAATCCACCAACTAGTTTGTGATATAGGAGTGATGTGCCAAATGGAGGATCAAAGGCAACTCCTACACTTGGATATTCATGCACCACTATTATCGGAGCAACTTCTACAGTCACGTCAACAGTTTCTTCAGTCTCTTCTACTCGTGGCTCGGTTTCTTCCGTCACTGAAGCAACAACAATTGAAGTCTCTGACTCTTTAACAATTTCAGCAAAAACTATATCACGGCCTTGAAGTTCCGGTATGGTCATCTCTTTATCAATAACCCCAGGGTTGATCGATTCATCATCATTGGTTCCTTCATTCTCAACTTCGGCATTTGGCACCTGATGCGAAGATTACATGAGATTAGAGCTATCCAAGTATGAAGCCAAGGGAAATCGTAAAATATAGCATGTAAGTGAACTAATACTATTTAATTTCTTTATTATACATGCAATACATGAGCAAATAGCGTGAAAGTCATAAAAACACGTTTTACAACAAGCTCATCTGAAGAGATTTTACATTTCCCTGCATAAGACGACGAAATGGGAGCAATTTCTGAAGAATATAAAGTTGAGCTATGTACCAGTCTCTTCGTATGGATGTTATCTACAACATATCAAAATTTCATAGCAATCGGATAAACGAGTAAATAGATGTGGCCAAAACATTGGACTACATGACAGCTGAAAATTTTCTGGAAGTCTCCTGGAAGTTTACTGTTTCGTCAATTTCGACCTCTAAACATGCTCAAAACTTAAAAATATTATGTGCTAAAGCTTGGAAATTTCCTGGGCATAATAAAACTGGGTAGACCGTAAAAATCCGACATCGGACGAAGATTCTACAACATTTCTACTAAAAGGCTGAATTCTGGATTTTCTGGTGACGTATTTCGGCAAAACTTTTCGTATATTTACATGGATTCTCGTTCATCCATTCAAAAATCAACAAGTTTATGATTCTATGAATAAAATACAAGGTAATTACTTACATGGGTGGTCTCTGAAGCGTTTAAAGAACCGGAATTGCCCGTATCGGCGTCAGGAGCATTGCTTTCATTCGGTCTTGAGTTTTGGGAATTCTCTTCATCACGGTCCTCCGAAGATGAACGAGAATCACCAGCACTCTCCACTTCCATGGAAACATCCTCATGGATGCATTCATAACAATTAGAATTTTATTCACAAACGTTGTGATTAAATATGCGAAGAGATACTTATATCAACTTCTTCTTCAACATTCAATTCAGAAACTGTTTTCCCAAAGAATTGAAGGCCATCGATACTTGACGGGGCAAAAATCTGTAATGGAGTAATAAACATTGGTTTTGCGATCCTAATTACACGGATGAGAATAAGTCACGGCGAAATAAATATTAACAACTCACCAAAGAAACCACTTGGGACTTTATGGTGTTAGGAAACATATTATAATTTTTGCTCCTGCCTTCTCCGCCGTGAGTAATTGCTTCCGCTTCCGAGAAGTCTACATCGATTCGAGGTTTCACGATACGATCGTCCTGTGAAAATTGATGAAATGATCAAAATACAATTACCATGGCCTTATGAAGATTATAAGAAGGATACATACTTGTGAACACCCTGGAGATGTCTTTCGCTTATCACCGGAGAGATACTTCAATCTTGGTCGAGTAGAAATCATCTCAGCGGAGGGAGGATCTTTCACCAAAGGCTGAACAGCCGTCGCGAAGTCACATAAGCGATCAAATTTTTGATTCCAAAAGTCTATGTAACCTGGAGTTACATATGTAATTCGTTCAGAACAAGGGATCCAGTGATCACTTCCTTCCACATGTATACGGTCTAAACGGGTCTTGAATTGTTCAACCGATGGTGTTCTTCTCCGAAGATTTGGAACACACTTATCCATATCCATTTGTCGAGCTGCTCTGTCAATGTTGTATTCTTCGACTGAAAGGTCTCCATATATAGCTGATACTAAGTGACCAGGAGTGAAACCCAGCATAAAAGATCTTTCGCCATCACTCAGATCCGCACCAAATTTTAAAATAATACTTTCTCCAACATTGAAAGTTCTCAATTGAGAAATATAATAAGGAATTGACACCCATGGGCGGAAATTAAACTCAGACTCATTGTATAATACATCGACGAGATGTGCCTTAACTCGGGGATGTTTTGTGGACCAGCACATAATCCTGACATTATCCTTCTCAGAGAAAACATGACGAGCGTCAGCATTCGGCCCTTATAAGATGGTACGAGGAATGGGCGCATAATTCTTAAAGTGTTCCCACATCAAAGCTTAGAGAAATATCGTATTGACATAGCATTCAATCTTCATAAAGCTTTTTGAGACACTGAAATCTCTAATCAAGAAGTCTAAGTTAGAATACAAAGAACCCAAGAATAGGCTACCTATCGGAAGTTTCTCACCTTTGGCCATCTTAATGGCAAAGGGAATCACAAACGTCTTCAACAAATTTCCACTATCTTCAAATACATCTCTGGACAGCCATAAACACAAGAAAGCAGAAATAGATGATGTACCGTCGACAGGCCTGTCAGGAACATCATCTCTTGGCCACCAGTGCATTAACCAATGAGCGTAACAACATTTGTTGGATACTTTATTAATTTCCTCCATTTCGGTTGTCAAGATGTTAGAGATCACCCTCTCTTCCGCTGAAAGACTCTCAGGAAGATTGCCCGTGATTGGGAGATGTAATAAAGCAACTACATCCTCTAAAGTGATGGTAAACTCTCCCCAACTGCATATGAAAATATGGGTTGGAATGCACCAGCGAGCAAGCAGAGCTACTATACCTCGCACATCGTGAAAGATAATAAGTCTCCAGATGCTTGAATATCCCTTGTTACCTGTGCACTGTCCAGCATGGCTCGAACATGAGGAAAGCCCAGCATATGCCTTGCCCATCCAGAAAACTTTTCTAAAGGTCATCGAGAAAGCTTAAATTCAATAACCGAAGCAGAAAAATATCTTCGCTGAAGACAAAATCGGATGGACTCCCGAGGAGTTACAAGTTTCTTCTGAGAAACTTCTCTGGGATTTGTCAGAAAACGAAATGCTGGGGTCTGGATACTCCTTTCAGGTCTATGATGAACCACGAAGAAAGAATCCTCTGTATTCGGAATATTCTTGATTCCAGGAGCTTCTTCTTCCCCTTCTTCATTTTCATCCATACATGTATCACCTCTAGAGATATCGTTATCTTGGGAGTCAGACATCCTTGTGAAGTAGCTGTAACATCCACACAATACTCTACGTCAGCATATCGTCCATACAAGATGCAAACTTCGACAAAGTGATGGAATGAAGCAATTGGATTATAAAAATGCTCATACGAGCATCTACAAAATGGTAATTCTTAACTCTTACTTTTTCACGATTCCACTAGCGGCAGGGATTGTGATACAAAAAGTTAGCACTTCAAAACTTGCTCGTTTCTTCGAACCTACAAAAATGAGCAAAACTTTAATTTTCAAAAATCGAAACCTGATTTTCATAAAATCATGAACATAATTTTTCAACTGTGTGAACATTCACCATTGAGTTATGAAAAGACTCACACCAAGGCAATATTTCATCATAAATAATTGTCTACTTTTAATGATAATTCAAAATCAAAATTTGATTTTCAACAAAATAATATATATATAAAAACGTGATTTATTCACCTAATAAAAAATGTGTATATTTTGGACGTGAGAAAAACTCACGTAAAAACAAAACAAAAAAATTCGTGAACATGTCACGGTTTTTATATAAAAAAAAAATCTTTTTCCTTCCTACGATCGTCCGTCTTTGAAACGAAGATTTATTCTGATTTTATGAAAATTCATACATCAAGATAAAGTTTTGGTTTTCATGAAAGATCATAGACAAAATTTTATCACTAGACACAGGTCTATATATATAAAAAAAATCTTTCCTAAGTCAGGGATTATCGCTAGTTTCTTAAATTAACGATCGAACGAATGTACGTTCCTAAAACAAGGGTTTTCTACAAAACTCGCGCCTATGTATGCACATGTATATATAATTTAAACATGAACAACTCATGAATAACCTACAAACTTCTGTAAAAATAAAAAAAATTACCTGGTCGGTGCCGACCGGAATATGGCCGGACGGTGGCGGCGACGGTCGGCGGCGTTGAGCTCCGGCAAAATTTTCCTGCTTCCTTCCTTTGTTGCTGACGTGAAGGAGGTGAGGAGATGAAGGTGGTGGTCGTTTATGTGAATGAGAAATAAAATAAAAAAAGGAATTAATCCCTTTTATATCAAATTTTATTTCCAAAACCTAATTCCACAAGAATTTCCTTTCTTGGGCCCGGACCCGTGAATCCTAAATCGACCAAGGTTCCATCACCAAATCAGCGGTGCTACACAACTTTACGCTCATTAGACGATGCTCTATCATGCCACTGGGATCTTCGTTCAAGCCAAGGTTCACTCGTGCAATCGAAAATCCGGTAACATCTTATCTTACGACTAAGTTCAATTACTTATTTCGTCTATAACTATAAAATCACCATCCAGCGCTGACTGAGGAACATGACTGTCCCTCACTAAGTAGGGGACTTAATGTAGATGGTGGATTTTCGACAAAGTCTAAAACCGTAAAACCATAATTGTACACATTCATGATCCAGCAATCAAATGAGTGTTGAGGCTCATGTCTCTCATTGAAGCATGAAAACTCATGCCGCAAGAGTGTCTGACTGAGTTTATTGTCTCTCAGAGCATACATGAATATGCAGTCTCTCAGCTGAGGTAACGGCATATTTCATGAATACTGAGCAATTTCAGTAATTACCTTTTATATAGAATCGAAAGATTAGACGGTTCCTAGACAACTTGCCAGCTAGTATAGAACAATAACGTCTTCAGGATGTAACAATGTTTTCCCTGACTATATAAAAGAAATATGACGCTTCAACAAGCTCATATCGTCAAATTCTTGAATAATTAATTCTCTTAGATGGTCGTGCTAGTATAGAACCATCAATTAATTATTTCTAAATCATTAGATTCATTAACTGAATCCCTAGAAAATATTCTACATTCTTCATAATATTTCATTACTTCAATTCATGGTTCTTCTCAGCAGAATTCCATGAGTTAGTAATAGATATTCAATGTACAGGCATCTGAGCTGCTATCGAGTAAGCCCCGACCAAAATGGTGTAAGTGTATTCAGCAATAATGCACTAACGAGCACCCGAATGCACGAACGAGCATTCCAAAATACGAAGGAACGATGAACCTATGCAAAATAGGAAGAAAAAAAATAAAAATAAAATATTAGCTAAGGCGCTAGGGGACTGGGACCACCGGGCGACCAGTCATGTCGTGGCCAGTCCCATGTCTAATTCTTTATTTTATCATATTTTTATTATTTTTCCTTGATCTCATGAAAATCCCTTCATTTGAACAAAACTCCTTCGTTTGAGGAAACTCCTCAGTTTCATGGTGTTTCCTTCACACCAAGGAAATAATATAAAATTGGGAAAGGTGTCATGGGACCGGGTCTACTAGCCGGCTCGCTTTGCCCTAGTTTTGTCCGGTCCCACACCTCATGATTCCTTATTATTTTATTATTGTTATTTCCTCCATCTTATGAAACTCCTAAATTTCATGATATTTCTTTCAAATCATGAAAATAATATAAAATTAGGAAAGGTTCACGGGACCGGGCCACTAGCCAGTCGACCATGCCCTAGCCAAGGCCGGCCCCACACGTCCCTTATTTTATTATTATTATTGTTTCCTTCATCTCATGGAAACTCATTCACTTCAAGGAAACTCCTTAGTTTCAACAAACTCCTTGATTTCATGATATTTCCTTAAAATCATGAAAATGATATAAAATTAGGAAAAGTGCCACGGGACCGGACTTATTGGACGGCAGGCCATGCCTTAGCCATATCCGGCCCTACACTTTGTGATTCCTTATTTTATTATTATTATTTCCTTTATTGTATGAAATTTTCTCAGTTTGAGCAAAAACCTTGATTTCTTCATATTTTCTCAAAATGTTGCTCAAACGCGCATCAGAAAGTATCAAAATTCTCAGGACTGAGACAGGAACACTTTAGTTGCATGGGCATATTACCTTGACCGATCAAGGTTGGCCTTTTGGCTTGCAAGAAGCCGACCCCACGCATTCTCACCATTTTGACCTAATTTGTTCACATTAGGTTTAAAACTTTTCCAAACAACTTGGAATTTCACAAAACGATCGTCAGTCGATCCCATGACCAACCAGGGCCGGTTCCATGACCCCTTGGTCGGTCCTTCATTTTCTCATAATAAAGTTTTATTATCTAACGCTCAGATGAGCATTATTTTAATAAATGATTAAACCAGCATTTAATCATCCTTTCACCAACTGGTCTTCAAGAGACTTTAGTATTTGCTCACTCGAGAACCTGGGCGCTACATGGTCGACCCATCATCCCATGTAGCCGGTCCCTCCTTCACTCTGTGGTTGACTTTCAATAAATCATCAATTGATCGGCAATTGATCGAAATTAGGGTTTCGAATCCAAAGCTCATGATTCCGAGAAGATTCAAACACTAATATTTTTATGTTGATCCCATGATCAACATTTTGATTAATTATACTCGGTCCAGTTGCCAGTATTTTAAATTAATATTTTTATTTGGTTCTGCTACCAATAATTCATCAAACGAGCAACATTTGCTCAGATGAGCAATATTTGCTCAGACTAAAAAATATTAGTTCAACTATCAATATTCAACAATTCATCAAAGGAGCAATATTTGTTCACCTTAACTATCAACATTTATTCGATAACTATACCACTGTCTCAACAGACACGTTCAATTCATGAGTCCAGAACATTTGTTCGACTCAGCAATATAAAGACTCATCGTCTCATCAAGTAAGCAAATGACTAACTAAAATCACGAGACATCAATCGTGTCACATGGGGGATATCAACTAGGGTTTTGGTCTGGCGGTCTACAACACGTGTTCATACACGATGAGAATGTGAGCAAGTTGTGCAAACAGTTAGAGGAGTTAGCAAAGTAGCGGGTGGAAAATCAACCAAGTCTCTGCACGATGAGCAACTGGTTTTAACACGATTTCCACTTCCCCACTCTTTGACTCCAACAACTGTCACACTCCATGGGATAAATGTGTCTACAATTCTTGCAATATAAATAAGTCTCTGAATCATGATTGAAACAACAGACACTCTTTCGTCGAACGGACAAAAAGAGAACAAAAACTCAGCGTCTGAACAATTACTCTCAACAGAGCAAATTCAATCAATCAAAACTTATCTTATTTCTTCATGCAGAATACACAACACACCTACAATTTCAATCACCATTGATCTCACACATTTCTCAGCTTTCCTCCTACAGGTCGACCCATCCTCTCTTGTCACCGAATTAACTCTGGAACGACCATTGTCTTGGTTTATGCCGGAGTCCTACAAATCGATCTCTCGAATTCAAAGCACTCCCTTTTTGCAGTGCATCTGTGTGAGGTTAGATAGTTAGGTCGGTTCAAGGAGTTTCCTCCGCACGGTCGTCTCCTCAATTCCTTAAAAACCAGCAACTCGTTTAGCCCCATCTACACCATGATGTTGGATGCAGCAATGTACCACAGTTCTTGGACCACAAAACTACATTTTTTTGCAGGCATCCATAATATCATCAAAGGATTTAGGGTTTTTAAAAGCGAATATACCCCCAATCCAACTATACAGAATTTTCCCATAATTACAATGTCATAGAAGATGGTTCATTGAATCTTGTTCCATGTTACACAAATAGCATCTGGATGCAATAGACATTCCTCCTTTCTTAGCATTTTCATCTGTATTACAAGCACCTCTGCTTATCTTCCATACATTCCCTGAAGTTGAAGGATGAATACTTGATTTCCAGATTTTCTTAAACCACTTCAGTTTTGGTTGTTTTTTCCTAATAGCATTAACTGCACTTGAAACTGTGAAGTCCCCATTTTGATTACCAATCCAAATAAGTTTGTTTGTTTTCAGAGAGAGAGGAGGAAGATCTTCTATGTTGAAAAATGTGAGCATCTCCTCTGGTATAACCCAAGAATTATTCTGAATCAGATTGCTAACTTTCATGTTAATATGTTGTTGAATGTATTCATTTTCAGGAAATTGACTGAGTATACTGGATTCCAATATCCAGGGATCTTTCCATACAGAAATCTTATCCCCACTGCCAACTAACCATCTTGAATTGTTCTTAAAATCATGTAGAATCCATCTAATGCCAGGCCAAATAGAAGATTGCTTGTAGTAAGAAATCCAGTTGCCGTTCTGATCTTGAAATTTAGCTAAAAAGAATTTTGCCCAGTCTTCTTCAGAATTAACAATTTTCCATAGTAGCTTCATCGAGAGAGCTTTATTAATGTCTTTCAATTTCCTAATACCCAAACTCCCTTCCTCCAAAGGTGAGCATACTTTATCCCAAGAAATGGTAATGTATTTTCTTTCTTCAGCATTTCCACTCCAAAGAAAATTTCTTAGTATTCTTTCACAAGCATTAATTAGTTTTCTAGGATGTAAATTGACATATTATAAAGAGGGATACTACTGAACACAAATTTTATAAGGGTAACTCTTGCCTGAAAACTTAAGCAATATCCAATCCAACTAGCTAATCTTTTTTGAATCATATCTATAAAAGCCCATAAATGTTCAACTTTAAATTTTCCTTGAACTAAGATCACACCTAGATATGTATATGGGAAGGAAGATAATCTCATATTCGTCAGTTCAGCAATCTGATACTGTCTTATAGAAGTAGTACCATCTACAAAATATTTGCTCTTAGTAGCACTGACTAGTTGACCTAAAGCATTTTGGTATTCTAGCAGTAAGTTTTTAAGATGTACAAGAGTTGTTTTGCATCCATTACAAAATATGAATACGTCATCAGCAAAGAAAAGATGAGAAGGATAAATACCTCTTCTTATGACCATAGGCTGAATTTTCCTTTCTTGAATGAATTGATAAATTTTCCTGCTGAGAATATCTGTTGCTAAGATGTATAGAATTGGAGATAAGGGGTATCCTTGTTTAACTCCTCTACCCACACCAAAGTATCCAATAGGCCCACCATTGAGTAATATAGAAATCTTAGTAGTTTGCAATAACACAAGAATCCAATGAAAAAATTCATCAGAAAAGCCATATTTCTTCATAGCAGATGTTAAGAAATTCCAGCTAAGAGTGTCATATGCTTGGGATATATCTAGTTCAAGACCCACATTTCCTCCTCTCCTCTTAATATTCATTTCATTCACCATCTTAGATGCCAATAAGACTTGTTCCTAGATATTTCTCCCTTTGATGAAAGCACATTGTTGAGGGGAGATGATCTTTTGAATAATAGTATTCATTCTCAGGGTGATAATCTTAGTAAAGATTTTGAAGCAAAAGTTGCTAAGACCAATGGGTCTAAATTTACTGGAGTACCACCATTTTTTCTAGTGCTAGCACTGTTTGGGTTAGGATTTGTAATTGAACCTGACCTAACATCAACCATTTTGATGAATTGGGATTGCAACCGAGATATTAATCTCTCACTGTGGTCGCCAATCTGTTGATGGGTGAAAACGATTTGCTGGTTTTTTAGGAAAGCGGAGACTCGAGCATACGGGCGGAGACTCCTCGAACGAGAAAATTACCTAAAACTCAAACAGATGCACTGCGCGGAGTGCTTTAAGTTTGATAGATCAATCTGTAAGACTCCGGCCTAAACCATGAAAATGGCGGTTCTATAGTCAACTCGGTCACAAAGAGGGATGATGGTCGATCTGTAGGAGGGAAGCTGAGTAGTGTGTGTGAGATCAATGATGATAAAGAATGTGAATGTGTTGATGATTTCTACAAGTCTGTGAACTATTGAGTTCAGATGAGATAAGTTCTGATCGATTGAGTGATAATTTCTTGTTGGTTGAAATTGTTGTTGTTCAATCGTGGATTCATAAAATTATTTATATTGCAAGAATAGTAGACACATTGATCCCAGTAAATGTGACGGTTGATGCACCGAAAGAGTAGGAAAGTGGGAAATCGTGGTTAAATCAGTTCCAAGTCGTGCAGAGACTTGGTTGATTGTCCATCCACTACTTTGATAACTTCTTCAACTTCTTGCATGACTTACTCACATTTCTCATCGTGGGTGTACACACGTGCTGTAGGCCGCCAGACCAAAACCCTAGTGAATATCCCCCCATGTGACATGATTGATGTCTCATGAATGTGGAGTCTGCAAGGAAGACGTGTATTTAATTAGTCAGATGAGTCTTAGCCTTGATGATTCGAGCATAATGGACGAATGTGGTATGGTCTGAGACCCATGGATTGAGCATAAGGTGTCTGCTGGGACACAATGATGGAAAGACATTGACTCTTGATGAATTGTGGTATATCATTTTACCAGTTGAGGTAGAATAATGCACGGACGTTGAGTCTTGATGAATTGTGATATATCATTTTACCAGTCGAGGTAATAATGATATTTTGGTAATTTGGATCCAGCGTCCGATGAGATTGCTCGATCAAGGATTTATTTTGATATGTCGAGTGTTCAACAGGAAATCAAAGATATTGTTGAATTATGCAGAATGCTCATTTCTGATCTAATATATCATGAATGATCGAATAAGAAATTAGGAATAAAAAATATTGGATGGTCGTTTGTTCGAACCATGTTGCTCAGTCGAGAAAAAATGTTGGTAGCAGGACCAAACATTAAATATAAATTAAAATATTAATTGTTGGATCAATAGAATTGTCGAATGTTGATATTTTAATAAACATGAGGAAATTGCTCGGTCGAGCAATGGATAGTTGAATCAATAAGTTCTGAACCTAATTGATCGTGTATTTTGCTAACTTGAGCAATTTAGTGTTGATAGATGAGCAAAATAAATATTGTTAGTTTAAGAAAATATTGCTCGTTTTAGCAAATATTGCTTGTTTGAGCAATATTGCTCGGTTCATGAATTATTGGTAGTGGGACCAAATAAAATATTAATTAAAAATACTGATAGTTGGACCAAATATTGTATAATTAATTAGGATATTGATTGTTGGATCAACATTAAATTATTAGTGTTTGAACTTGCTCAGAATTATGGTTTGCAGAACATTTGGTTTGAAACCCTAATTTTGATCGATTGATCAATTGATGATTTACTGAAAATCAACCAAATGAGTGAGAGAGGGGCATGCTACATGGGATGATGTGACGACCATGTAACGTCTAGGTGCTCGAATGATCATGCACCAAAGTCCTTTGTAGACCAATTGATGAAAGGATGATTAAATGCTCGTTTAGTCATTATTAAAATAGTGCTCGTCTGAGCATTAGGTGGTAAAAACCTAATTATGAAGAGAGAAGGGACCGACCATTGGGTATGAGACCCTCCCTTGGTGGTCGTGGGACCAATTGATAGTCGATTTATCGAATTCCAAGTTGTTTGGAAAGAGTTTGAACCCAATATGAATTATGGAAGATTAATTAGGTCAAAAGCATAATAAGGCGTGGGACCGGCTTCTTCAAGCCAAGGGCCGACCTTGATCGGTCAAGGTGGCATGCCCGTGTCACCATATTTCCTGTGACTCAATTCTGAGAATTTTGGTATTTTCTGGTGCGCGTTCGAGCAATATTTTGGATTTTCGGAAGAGTTTAATCTTGACTGAAACTCTCGATTTTGCTTGAATGAGCAAGTAGAACTTTGCTCGTGCGGCCAATATTACGAGAGTATTAAAATAATAATATTTTAATATTTTCCGTTAGGAGCCCGGATGGTCGTATGACAATTTGGCTTTTTGGATTTTTGGTAGTTTGAGCAATATTTGAGAAATATGGAAAAACCAAGTTTTTGTTCAAACGAGGAAGTTTCATGAGATGCGAGAAGAAATAATAATATAAGGAATTAGGGAGGTGTGGGACCGACCATGGCCAAGGCATGGCCGGCTGGCCCGTGTGTCCGGTCCCATGCTCTTCCCCATCTTATATTATTATTTTTCATCATGTGAGGAAATATGGAGAAACTAGGAGTTTTGCTCAAACGAGAAAGTTCGCTCAAACAAGGAGTTTTCAAGAGACGGAAAATAATAAAATAAGTTAAAATAAAATAAAGGGAGAGGCGGGACCGGCCATGGCGGCATGACCAGCCGACCGATGGGCCCGGTCCCGTGCACCTCTTGTTTATTTAATTTTATATTATTTTCATTCTCTATTATGCATAGGTTTCCTCGTTCGCCCATATTTTTGAATGCTTGTTTATGCATTTTGGTGCTCACTTATGCATATTTGGGTGCTCGTTCGTGCATTCTTGTTACTTACACTCGCACCATTTTCTCGGTGCTGTCCTGAATGCCCGAAAAGTGAATATATATTACCAATCCATGGAATTCAGATGAGAATAATCCATGAAACAGAGTAATGGGATAGATTGAATATCCATTACTAATCCATTGAATTTAGCTGAAAATAAGCCATGAAACAGAGTAATGAGATAAAATAGATTAATTTCTAGGAATTCAATTGATTAATGTTGCGCTAGAATTAATCTTTGAATTGCTCAATACTAGCATGCAATATATGTCTAGGAGCATTTATTCGAGAATCGAGGTATGAGATGGTAGAGACATCATACTCGTTCTGTATAGTCAGGGAACATTGATACATCCTGAAGACGTTAATGCTCTATACTAGCATGGAGTATGCCTAGGATCCGTCCAATCATTATCGATTCCTATACAAAAGTATTGATGAAATATGCAAAGTGTCGAAATCTCAGTTAAGAGGCTTTACGAATCACATATTCATGTGTGCTCTGAGAGTGTGTACACTTAGTCAGAGATTGTGGAATAAGCTTTCACGAATCCTAAAATATGAGTTTCACATACACGTCTGAAGCCGTGTCAGAAATATGCAAGATCATGATTTTATGATTTAGCCTTTGTCGAAAATCTACCATCAACAATGGTGAAGCAAGCGATTGATATTAGGTTTTACGCGCTAAAAAGAAATACGTGGATACCCAGTACCCAACCTCAAGATGGGATGTACAATATGAGGTTGTCTTCATTTCATGGGATGGTAGAGTAGCGCTAACGGAAGAAGTCTCGAGGCTGGAATCATCTGTAGCTTCCTTGTTGTCAGTGATAGTTAGAAACTCAACTTCGGCAAGGTATATCTTTGGAAGTAGGTTGGCATCGCCTGAGCGGAGTAAGAAGCATGGTTGTAGTCTCTACTCTTGACGTGATGAATGAGCTTCTTAGTTGAATGAGAGTCTTGATAGAATCAAAGTGACAGTAGTGTCTGCCAAATTCAGTATTTATGAGACAAGTTGTAGTGAGCAGTCCCCAATCTATAATCGTAAGCCTGTTACAGATGGAGCGTAGAAACAAAAGTTTTGCTTCTTTCCGGCAATCTATTAAGAAAGAAAAGAAAAAAGAAGAGAGATGGTAAAAGGATGAAGTTTAAAGGACGTGCTTATAATTAAACTCTTTAAAACAAGTACCCTTATCCTAGAGATCTGGAATATATCGATCCAGCAACAATCTAATGGCGGGTGGATTGATAGCTTATAATTCAATCCCGCACTGCCTTGCGGGATAGCACTGGACAAAACCTATTTATGTGTAACCATGCATGTACACCCTGATCTCATAGGAAGTGGAAGTTGTGAAGGAGTGAAAAGGTGGAGATCGTGTGAAAGTGAGGAAACCGTTTCCCTATCATGGAGGGAAGACTGGATGGTTGCATACCCACTACTCCTTCACTTGTTAATTGTCTGCCTTTCCTGACACTTTCTATTAATAGGTGCATTGCACACCGCATTTTCGTATACCGCCAGACCAATACCCTGATGAACATCCCCCCATTTGTGACATGTTTGATGTCTCCAGTATTTTGGTAGAAAATATCACCTGGTCGTGACTTGCATAGTTATACCACTTGCATGAATAAGGTGTACCTGCAATGTTGAAGCCTACTTGCATAACTAGGCACACCTGTATAGTGAAACGCATATGACATGGAGCAAGCCATATCACAACTAGAGATGTGAAGCGTGATAGTTGCTGAGTGAGCCTGTAATACCCGGTATTTTTAGTTACGTTTTCGGGTTGGGTTATACCCAAATTAGCTAACCATGTGGTTTAAGTCGTTGTATTTTCCTTAGCCTAGCTGGGTTGTTTGAACTTATGGTGCGTTTTTTTTTTAGAATTCACAATTTCAAGGAATTCATTATCCCATGGATTACAAATTCTGGGATACATGTCAATCCCTCGTGTGTTTAGTAACTCAGTTAAAATTCCTAGGATTCGTAGAATTCTCTTGTTTTAAAGTTCATGCGCTGTTTGGCATTACCTTCAAAATCTTAAAATTGTATATAAATGGGATTTATAGTTAAAGAAAAGTAAGTCCATAAATATCTTGATCAGTTTCCCAGCAAATCTTAGGGGGGAGCGGTCGGACTCTATACAAAGGATTTGCTGGGAAAGTGATTCCCGTAGGAAATGTGATTCTAGGGATTTGGACAACCAGACATACAGGGGGAAACACAATTCCACCAAATCCCTTAAACCCATAAATCCTACCTTTAAAATTCTACATCCGAACTCACCATTAGATATTTAGAAATGCTTCTTCACATTGTTAGTAAAAGCATGGTATGAATAATCACTTACTTATAGTTTTGATAAATAAATAAAAAGAGAACAAAATTAAAGAATTGAAGAGACAATTAAATAAATAATGTAATAAATATTTTGATTAAATGAAAAAATAAATAAAATAATTAAGAAAAAAGAATATAATAATAAATATGAAGTATTATTATTATTGATAGGAGTGTTATTAATATGGGAATTAGTGTATGGTTTATAAAGGAATTAGAGAGAAAAAGAAAATAAGAAGTTTTATCCAAAAAGCTAGAGAGAAGGAGAAGGAGATGAGGCTAGGTTTTTAGAGATGAATTCTATGGAGAACTAAGAGGAGATTGTAGATAATAAAAGGTAGAATGTTGAAACCACTTTTTCTTTATCTTTCTTTGTTATACTTGATCTTAATTCTTATATCTTTAGGTTTTTGAAATTTATATATGTAATATTTGTGCATCTGATTGATTATCAGCCTTTGCATATTGGCAGATAATATGATTGGGTATATTTGGTTCAACTTTGAAGTTAATCCACCATGAACTCACCGTTGAATATTTGTTTTAATTTGGGTGATAGTTTCTGAATTTCTGGACAGTTTCACTTTGATATGGTTTTGGTGTGTTTAGGAAATCTTAATGATTTGTAATCTTGAAAAAAGTTGTAGCCATGTCTGATATCTTTCATTGTGCTTTGGATTTGTCAATTTTCAGGTTGTTATGAATTTATCATGAATTGGTTGGTAATGACATGTAATATGCCCAATTTTTAGGATGTCATTGTAAATTCAATATATAACGGTCGGTTTTATGTGAATTTTATATATGTTGTTTTTTATTGACTCAAGTATCCTCTTGTAAAGTATCAAGAAGATCAGATAAAATAATCACCCTGAAATGTATGATGTAAAGTGTGTGAAGTTAGTTTGTTTGTGTAAATGCCCAAAAGAAGCTCTTGTTGTTTTTCAAATGTTGTTAATCCATGGTTGCTTGTATTGTTTGTAAAAATGATTTAAAAATTAGAAATGCGTTCATGTTTTACCATTAGATGGAATATGGTTTCATGCTAAGGGAGGGTAATGATCCCCGAGAGTTAAATGGGTAATGATCCCCAGGTAGGAACTTGTGTTTCCTGACCATCGATGGCGGTTGTTCGTGCCGGATCACAAAAATGAAACGGGTAATAATCCCCGAGAGAAGATGGGTATGATCCCCATAGTAATTTTTGTTCCTGACCATCGATGGAGGTTGTCCATGCCGAGAAACGATAGGTGGGTCTACGAACCAAGGTTTTCGTACCATGATCTCATGGTTTGTTGGTGACAATATTAATTTGTGAATCGTGTGTTAAAATCTAAAATTAAATGATTTGTTGGAAACATAATTGGTGTTATGAACTCATGTGTGAAATTCAATTGGATGAACTGCTGAAAATAGTATTGGTGATATGAACTGATCATATGTTGAAATCTTATTGGATAAATTGTTGACAAAAATATTGGTAACATGAACTCATGATTGGACAAGTGAATTGGATGAGTTGGTGAAAAAATAATACTTGTCTGGCAATCTTGTTAGTTGAAAATATATATCATTGATTAATCGAAATTATGTCGTATTCTCATGTTGTTTAATATTTGTTTCGTTGATATTGTCATGCATGTTTTCAGATTGGGAATGCATTCTACTGAGCTGTCGTATCACCCCAATTAACATTCCTTGCAGATTTATTAGAGTTGCGCAGCGGAAGCTAGGAATGAGTAGCTTATTGATTGAATTGTTTACTTGTATTTGTTTGAAGTATAAATCGATATCAAATGTTTCATTTATAATATTGCTAAGGATAAATTTAACCTAAGAAATGATATTTTTCCTATTGATTAATTTGGTTATATTAATTTGATTTAAATAAAATTAAAAATAAAATTTTAAGTCTCTTCCGACCCGTAATGCTTCGAGTTCATATCTCCATATGGGTTTGACCCAAGTCCGGAACTAAGGGTGTTATAGGGCCCACCATCATGACATGTGAGAAGTGGTTATGAAGAGTGGAAGAATGAATACGTGACTATTCCATCAACTAATATGTATTGTGGGTCTTGTGTGTAAAACCTACATGTAGTGAAATATTTCGACCAATCACGTGCAAGCTAGGCAGCAGGTGGTCATAAGGGACAAGTCAAATTGTAAAAATGCGACTTTCCATGAGTAGTGCTCAAAAAATAGCACATGGTGCTTTAGGTTAAATAATTAAATTATGTAATCGATACCCTAAAAATATCGTTTATAAACGATGCACATGAAGCATCGTTTTCAAGGAAGCAGCTCAAAACATCGTTTGCGACAATTATTAGTCGTCGTTGACCTAATTAAGACCCTTATAGGCAACTCGACTAGCCTACTTTGGTCGATGATTTGGGACGGAGCAGGTAGGCTACGAGAGAGTTGATTGGCTGAAATAATAGAAGGGTCGCAGGTAGCTATCATGGAGCTTGGTCGGTCATGCCAGGAGAGGGCCAACCTTGTTAAATCGACCGGCCAAGTCGTGTGCCGTGATCATTCTGTGACTGACTTGGACGGTCAAGATTTCATTCTTTATATAAAGAGGCAGTTCGACTAGCCTATTTTGTTCAATGATTTGGAGCGGAGCAGGTAGGCTAGGAGTGATGTGATTGGTCGAGGCAATAGGTGGGTGACCGGTCATCACAGCAACATCATATTTGCCGATCATGTAAGAGTTTAGGTTAGCCAATTGAGTCGTCCAAGTCGTGTGGTCGTGATTAATTTGCGAATGGCTTGGGAAGAAAAGATTTATTCCTTAAGAAATCAAGCAGCTCGACCAGCCTACTTTAGCTAACAATTTTAAAGCGGAGCTTGTAGCAAGATGCGACGTGATTGGACAATAGAAAATAGAGGTGCATGGAGTCCAATATGAAGCAAGGTTGGTCTTCCATGGTGGGGGGTAGGGGGGTGATAAGTGCATAATTCATATGATTTTAGTGTTCATTCCATACTTGTTTTAGCTAATACTCTTGCATATTTTCGTATTATTACTCTTGTTTTCTCTTATTTGTCTCTATTAGGTGAATCATCCAAAAAGTAGCTACAAAGTGCTAAAAATATCTAAGAAGATAAGTATTCCAAGTATCCAAGTTCCCAAGTTCGAGAGAAGCTGAAGAAGTGCGACGAAATGAGCAAAACGCTCAAAATCAAGAGACGGGCCAAATACTAAGCTTAACTCACTCAAATTCAGGATTTATTATTACCATATTGAAGATAATTGAAAGACCAAAATAATGCAAAAATAATGAGGTCATTCTGAGTTCGGACGAAGAAGTTGTGGGCAAAACAAGCTTTTTGTCGAATACCAAAGACAGGAAAGTTTGCAAACCAGTATGCAAACGGGAGTAACTAAAAATCCAGTTTGAAAACTGGTATGCAAACTAATTCCCATGGATATTATTACAAAATTTCAGTTTGCAAACCGGTATGAAAACTATTGAAGGCTAAAATTGACGTAGGGTCTTTCCTTCATAATTTCGGGTCGGGTTCCTGAACCGACGGAAATACTTGAAGGCCAAGAAATGTAAACCTACATAAATAGGTATTAGGTCATGAATAAGATATCATCAAGGGGTCATGAAATTGTAAGTCTTGGAGAGGAGAAACTACACACGGAGTGCAAGCTAGGTTACAGAGCGATTCATCAATCGTAACGATATATCTAAACTTTTTTTATATGTATATCGTGGATGTTACTACATCCATAAACCCATACTTGATTGAGGATGAATTCTAAGTTGTAAACTTGATTTGTTTAATATATGAATCTATTTTGATTTCTTCATGTGATTATCGTTGTTTCTGTTAGAGCGTAGCTCGGTCGACCTCGCATGCGTTGCTATATCAAGCATGTTTGTCAATGTTAGTGATCAAAACTATGAGTCTTGATTTTTAGTCTACATAGCTAAGTCTCAGACTAGGATAGAAAAGTTTAGTGGAGCTCAAGGACTTCATGGCGATTCATCATACAACGACGAAGATCTACTCAAGGAACCGTGGAACTTCATCAACAAAAAGGTATGTGGAGACTTGAACTTATCCATCACTCAAAAGTCTATCTATTCTATCTCCTACTTCTTATGAGACAAAAATTTGTATGCTATATAGACTGGATCATACACATTTGACATTTCGAGCTGAGTATTCACTACTTTTCTTTTTCTCGAAATCGTGTGTTGGTAAAGTGTTTCGCTTTGATCAAGTTTATCTTCACCTAGTGACGAACGTCATGAAAAGTTTCAATTACTTTGAGAATTGCTCTGATGTGAAACAGTCTGTGAATAACGGCTATATAAAGTCCTCTGAAAATGTCTCAATAATTGGAATGAGAGTTTAGATTACATAACCATGTATTCCTTAATCCGAAGTTTTCGAACTTTGTTGATTGAGAGAAACCAGAGGAATTGGCTTTGCCAAGTCCGCGAACCCAGTCCGCGAACTGACGGAAGTTTTCTTGCCGAGAATTTCTGCTGGGATTTTTCAAAAACTCGTTTGCGTGTTTAGTCCGCGAACTGGCGGAAGTCTCTTTGCCGAGATTTTCTGCTGAGTTTGGAAAATTCTGTCGGTTGCCTTAAGTCCGCGAACTTGTTTGTGAGCTTATGCGATTATGATCTAAAGATGTGCTCTGAACATGAAACTTAAATTACTAAGGAATGCTTTATGCAAACCGTGGCTATAAAGTTCATGAGCCGATTCATCGAATCGAATCATCTTTGTTTCAATTGTGTCTTGTGTAGTTACATAAGATCTCATAGCAATTGAACAACTCTCTAACTAGTTCATTTGAGTCAATTAAACTAGTTATGGTGAAGAAGAACTAGGTTAATATGAAATACTCATATGGTTAACCTTTTGGGTTACTATGTTGAACCAACATACACGTACACGTTTGAGTATGGCTTTCACAAACCCAGTAAACGTCTACCCAAGTGTGTGTGACAAGCTAAGTTTTTGATATAACGGTTGAGAAATATTAGCTTGAATCTAAATCAGGTTTTCATCTAACGGTGAATGTGGATTGCTTTGTAACTAAGGCAAAACCCTGATTTGAAGGCTATATAAAGGAGACATCTAGCATTGTACAAAACTAATCCCCACACATATGTGTGATACTAGTGCGCTCGTTAGAGTCGATTCTCCTTTAGCCTTTGGTTTTCTTCTCTAAAACCAGGTTAACGACTCAAAGACTTCATTGGGATTGTGAAGCCAGACCGATACTACTTTTATCGTAGTTGTGTGATCTGATCTTGCATCTTCTATCGTACGAGTACAATCTATTGATTGGCTTGAGATCGTGAGAGTTCTCCGATAGGCAAGATAAAGAAGTCACAAACATCTTCGTCTCACTGTTTGTGATTCCTCGACAAACCGCTTGTGTAGTCAAGAAGGATTGTTGAGAGGTGATTGATTAATCTAGACTGTTCTTCGGGAATATAAGATCGGGTTATCAATTGGTTCATGTTCGCCTTGATTTTATATCTTAAGAAGGAACAAAACCTAGGTTTTTTCTGTGGGAGACAGATTTATCCTTTGATAGACTTTTCTGTGTGAGACAGATTTGTTTATTATCAAGTCTGTGATTTTGGGTTGCAGCAACTCTTAGTTGTGGGTGAGATCAGCTAAGGGAATCAAGTGCGTAGTGTCCTACTGGGATCAGAGGCGTAGGAGTATAACTGTACCTTGGATAGGTGGGAGACTGATTGGGGTTCAACTATAGTCCAGTCCGAAGTTAGCTTGGAGTAGGCTAGTGTCTGTAGCGGCTTAATACAGTGTGTATTCAAGCTGGACTAGGTCCCGGGGTTTTTCTGCATTTTCGGTTTCCTCGTTAACAAAACTTCTGGTGTCTGTGTTATTTCTTTTCCGCATTATATTTTATGTAATTGAAATAATACAGGTTGTGCGTTAAGATCATCAATTGGAAATCCAACCTTTGGTTGTTGATTGATATTGATTGATCCTTGGATATTGGTCTTTGGTACCGTCCGAGTTATTCCTTGTGTTTGATTAAAGACTCTCTATTGTTTTAGCTTGAGTAAATCAAAACAAGTGAGAGATATTGACTCTTTGAGATACTTTAATCTAGATTGAGTCTGTCTGTCTAGTTGATTCTCTAGCAAAGTATTTCGGAGTTAGTCCATACAGATTTATAAGCGAAATATTGGGTGGTGTTGTTAGACCCACGCTTTTTCAATTGGTATCAGAGCAGGTAAACACACCAAGACCTTATCAGTCTGTGTTTGTAGCGATCTGACTCTATGGACAAGAGTATTATCTCTGACAACGCAACATCAGTACAGGGTAGCTCAGATAAGTTTCAAAGAACTGAAACCACTGAGGAAAACTCCTCCACGTCTCCTTCAGCCGAATCCGCATTCAATTGGAGAAAATATCTTGATGAACAGTTGGATGATCTCTCGGATGATAGTGATTCAGAAGAAGGACAGAGTCTTGATGAGGAAGTTTCTCAATACATCAAGTTGTTTAATCGTTAATTGAAGAAACAAGGACAATTGCTTGCTTAAGAAAGTACGTGGGTCCTCTCTATCAAGAAAACAGAAAGTTGAGAAAAATCTTCAAAGGTTATGATGGTGGATACAAACTGTTACAATCTACCGTTAAAGATCATGAAGAAGAGGTTCGCTCAAAAAAAATTTGAATGTGATAATCTTCTTCGTAACCTCTGTATGTTAAAAGAGAGACTTGCCGAAACCGAAGCAAGATGTGAATCTCAACAAAAATGTTTCAGTGACAAAGAACGCAGTCTTCTTACCAAAGAGAAATCCTTGGAAACCAAACTCACTGCTGCTTTTAATAAGGTAAAATCACTGGAACAGAATCTAAATAGGTTCGGTTCTAGCTCTACAAAACTGTCTTCTATGCTGGGAGCCTGTAAAGAACATCATACTAAACGTGGTCTGGGATATAAAGGAATAGACGCTCCTAACAGTGGTAAGATTAAGTTTGTTAAAGCTGTTAATATTTCTCCATGTGAAGAACCGGTGTCAGCTTGCAAAAACAAGGATTCTACTTCTTCTAAATCTGCTCAAAAGAGAACTACTGAACGTAAGTCCTTCAACTGTTATTACTACGGAAACAAAGGACACTCTGAGCGAAGGTGTCGTCTTCGGATAAGGAATGAAAAACTTCACAACATTCTTACTTGGATGTCTAAAGAAGTTGTTAAACCTGTATCACAGATTGGAATCAACCCTGCTCGGCCTCAAGGGATATACTGTGATAAGGCTTTTCCTAATTATGTTTTCAAACCGAAGGATGCCTACAATGGTGGAAGGAAAAACACCAAAAGTGTGACAGGTGTTGTAAATCAGTCTGAAAAGAGAAAAAGGAACAGGAGAAAGAAAAGCGAGTTAAGTTCTTCTAATCCTCTCAAAAAGGACTGTTAATTCAAGTCTTCCAACTCAGATTTTCTGCACGTCAACAATAGGGTGTCTGATCTGAAGATCTGTATAAACAACCTAAGACGGAATATCAAGAAAACATGGAATGCTGTTAGCACAGGTACTTCTAAATCTTCTCTTGATAATGCTTCTTCAACTATACCAGGTAGCTTGATAAATACCGATGAAAAGGAAAAATAAGAAGTAAATAATGATGAGCAAGATGCTCATCTTATTACACCCTGACATGTTCATGTTGCATCTCTTTTAATTATGTTTAGTTAAAAAGGGATGCTCATGATTCTCAGGATTTTCATCTTGAGAAAGCTGTCAGGATTGTACTGCATTCGATGTTACTTTATTCTGTTTGATCCTCAACATCTATTTCTTTTTGGGCTTCTTTGGTCTATCTTAGGCTCGTTTCTCCAGTATACGCACCAAACCTCACGAATGGCATGTTTCCTAGGGTTTGATGGAATTCCTTATATATATTATGTGTTCCAGAAGTGCAAAAAGATTTTCTAAAAGTCTTTTTGGTGCGCAATGGATGGAAGAAACAAGGTTGATAATGTTAAGCTTTGTCCTATTGATATCTCGTGCTTTCATGCTCTTGATCATGAAAACGAAGACAAACTACCAGTTCAGATTTCTTCACAACTGGTAGGAAATCTTCTTGGAGACTTAAAGGTCATTCGATAACAACTCAGTATTGCAACAAGGAACCTTGACTACCTAAAAGGCGAACTAAGGAAGGCAACTTAGGAACTCATTCTTATTCAATCACTGGTTGCAGACAGGATTTAGTTTTTCGTCTGATCTTGGTTCTAGTTTGTTTCCTAGTATGTCTTCTTTTTGAATTAGTTGGAAGAATAACTAGAGCTTTGAATAACGAAGATTGTGACTACACATAGCTATTTTTGTTTTCATCTTCTTATTTTATTTTTTTAGGTTTATTGGTTTTTAAATTCTAAAAATATTTGGAGGATGATATTATTGCAGTATTAATCTGTTTTGAAGTATTGCAATATTTTTATGGGATATGTATTGTTTGCGTCCGTGAAATTGAAGGTCCCATATTGTGTCAAAAGTAAAGTCGTTCATAAATTGATGTTCGTATTGATGAAAGGACGAATGGACTTTTGACAATTACAAAAGTTATGCCTATGCAGTCATTTATTTGATGGAAAATAGGATGAAATCTTTTGTTTGAAAAGGATAAAGTTTATTATGTCATTATGCAAATAGTGATGGAAAATAGAATAGATCCTTGTATGTTATCCATGGTATTGATCTTCACTGATCCATTTTGTTATGTTTTACCGTGAAGGCTCCATTGTGTATCATATGTTGATCACCTTACAACTATGTCGATTAATATTGGCCTTGTTGGTTGTTCCATGAGATGCTATATGTTGAGCATTTTTGAACTAAATTAATCATCTTGATTGGTTATTTAGTTATTTGCTCTGAAAGTCTTCTTTTGTCGAGAAAAATCTTTTGACAATTAAATTGATTGCTTCGGTGATTAGTTTAGTTGTGTATTCCAATTAGATTAATTATAGGTTCTCTTGTAATTAATCTAGTTGATTTTTTCATATGTTCCACAAGTTCTTGTGTTGAGTATATGAACGGCTATATCAATCATGTTCCATTAGTTGATGTAGTCGTATATTCCGTAAGGTTTTCCTTATGTTGAGTATTTGAACGATTAAGGTAGTCATCTCCGTGTGGTTATCTTAGTCGTAGCTCCGTGAGTTTTCTTATGTCGAGCACAATCAATTAAATTGATCACTTTTGTAGTTTGATTTAGTTGCGTATTCCGATTAAATTAATCATGGGTTTACTTGTGATTAATTTGGTTTGAGTTTTGGATATAAAAAATCATTTCCATGGTTTTTGGTGTCCAATTAAAAATCCTTCTTTTCTTTCGAAATTAAGGTCGCTCTTGTTGTTCTTTCGGGAATGACATCAAATGGGGGAGAGTTCTTTCGAACTTGTGCTTAATGGTAATATCTTGCGGGTGGGCAGCTGTGGAATTTTATAGGGGTTATCTTGTATCTTAAAACTCCTTGATGAATGCATTTAGCTTTGGCTTTATGATTGCATCTAAATTAAGTTGGTATGTATTTTTCTTTTAGTCTATGAAATGTCTCTTGTGGAAATTTCATTATGATCCCGTTCTTTTACCTTTGCCAATTTTATTGACAAAAAGGGGGAGAAATAATGTAGTTCACACTACAAATACATATGGTTTTCAGATCATTGTGTAAGGGGGAGTGGTTTCCATGATCGAGATGGAGTATTGACTAAGGGGGAGTGATACATATCACCATAGTATTGTTGTTAAAGTCGTGATGCAATTGGAATTTGATGTTACATAATGATACTATGACACTGTATAATAATGATCGAGAATCTCGATTTCTCTCATTGTTATAGCTACGGATCTTCAACAACGGTGGTGCTAAACTTACAACCTTTGGGATCATTGGAGTACTTGGAAGGACGAAGATTTCAAGGAATGTTGAAGATTAGACTATGGAATAGGAGCCACTAAAGTTTATCTTTTTTGTATTCCATATGTATTAATAGTTTTGTCACTAAAATTGACAAAGAGGGGATTGTTAGAGCATAGCTCGGTCGACCTCGCATGCGTTGCTATATCAAGCATGTTTGTCAATGTTAGTGATCAAAACTATGAGTCTTGATTTCTAGTCTACATAGCTAAGTCTCGGACTAGGATAGAAAAGTGTAGTTGAGCTCAAGGACTTCATGGCGATTCATCATACAACGACGAAGATCTACTCAAGGAACCGTGGAACTTCATCAACAAAAAGGTATGTGGAGACTTGAACTTATCTATCACTCAAAAGTCTATCTATTCTATCTCCTACTTCTTATGAGACAAAAAGTCGTATGCTATATAGACTGGATCATACACATTTGACATTTCGAGCTGAGTATTCACTACTTATCTTTTTCTCGAAATCGTGTGTTTTGGTAAAGCGTTTCGCTTTGATCAAGTTTATTTTCACCTAGTGACGAAAGTCATGAAAAGTTTCAATTACTTTGAGAATTTATCTGGCGCGAAACGGTCTGTGAATAACGGCTATATAACGTCCTCTGAGAATGTCTCAATGATTGGAATGAGAGTTTAGATTACATAACCATGTATTCCTTAATCCGAAGTTTTTGAACTTTGTTGATTGAGAGAAACCGGAGGAATTGGCTTTGCCAAGTCCGCGAACCCGGTCCGCGAACTTAGTCCGCGAACTGACGGAAGTTCTCTTGCCGAGAATTTCTGCTGGGATTTTCCAAAAACTCGTTTGCGTGTTTAGTCCGTGAACTCAGTACGCGAACCTAGTACGCGAACTGGCGAAAGTTTTTTTGCCGAGATTTTCTGCTGAGTTTGGAAAATTCTGTCGGTTCCCTTAAGTTCGCGAACTTGTTTGTGAGCTTAAGCGGTTATGATCTAAAGATGTTCTATGAACATGAAACTTAAATTACTAAGGAATGCTTTATGAAAACCGTGGCTATAAAGTTCATGAGACGATTCATCGAATCGAATCATCTTTGTTTCAATTGTGTCTTGTGTAGTTACAAAAGATCTCATAGCAATTGAACAACTCTCTGACTAGTTCATTTGAGTCAATTGAACTAGTTATGGTGAAGAAGAACTAGGTTAATATGAAATGCTCATATGGTTAACCTTTTGGATTACTATGTTGAACCAACATACACGTACACGTTTGGGAATGGTTTTCACAAACCGAGTAAAAACGTCTACCCAAGTGTGTGTGACAAGCTAAGTTTTCGATCTAACGGTTGAGAAATATTACCTTGAATCTAAATCAGGTTTTCATCTAACGGTGAATATGGATTGCTTTGTAACTAAGGAAAAACCCTGATTTGAAGGGTATATAAAGGAGACATCTAGCATTGTGCAAAACTAATCTCCACACGTCTGTGTGATACTAATGCGCTCGCTAGAGTCGATTCTCCTTTAGACTTTGGTTTTCTTCTCTAAAACCAGGTTAATGACTTAAAGACTTCATTGGGATTGTGAAGCCATACCGATACTACTTTTATCGTAGTTGTGGGATCTGATCTTGCATCTCCTATCGTACGAGTACAATCTATTGATTGGCTCGAGATCGTGAGAGTTCTCCTATAGGCAAGATAAAGAAGTCAAAAACATCTTCGTCTCACTGTTTGTGATTCCTCGACAAACCTCTTGTGTAGTCAAGATGGATTGTTGAGAGGGTGATTGATTAATCTATGATGTTCTTCGGGAATATAAGACTGGATTATCAATTGGTTCCTGTTCACCTTGATTTTGTATCTTAAGACGGAACAAAACCTAGGGTTTTTCTATGGGAGACAGATTTATCCTTTGATAGACTTTTCTGTGTGAGACAGATTTGTTTATTATCAAGTCTGCGATTTTGGGTTGCAGCAACTCTTAGTTGTGGGTAAGATCAGCTAAGGGAATCAAGTGCGTAGTGTCCTACTGGGATCAGAGGCGTAGGAGTATAACTGTACCTTGGATAGGTGGGAGACTGATTGGGGTTCAACTATAGTCCAGTCTGAAGTTAGCTTGGAGTAGGCTAGTGTCTGTAGCGGCTTAATACAGTGTGTATTCAAGCTGGACTAGGTCCCGAGGTTTTTCTGCATTTGCGGTTTCCTCGTTAACAAAACTTCTGGTGTCTGTGTTATTTCTTTTTCGCATTATATTTTATGTAATTGAAATAATACAGGTTGTGCGTTAAGATCATCAATTGGAAATCCAACCTTTGGTTGTTGATTGATATTGATTGATCCTTGGATATTGGTCTTTGGTACCGTCCGAGTTATTCCTTGTGTTTGATTAAAGACTCGCTATTGTTTTAGCTTGAGTAAATCAAAACAAGTGAGAGATATTGAATCTTTGAGATACTTTAATATAGATTGAGTCTGACTGTTTAGTTGATTCTCTAGCAAAGTATTTCGGAGTTAGTCCATACAGATTGCTAAGCGAAATATTGGATGGTGTTGTTAGACCCCCGCTTTTTCAGTTTCTACTATGAGTAAGTATTATGATCGATTGATTGATTGTTCTAGGTGGCCAACTCAATCAGTTTGTTGATTAATCTAAAGCTAGTAAAGGGTTAGGATATCCGTTTAATTGTTGAATAACCCCTACACAAGTAGAAAACGTGAAACCTTGCAGAGGGATTCTGTGGAGCAATCACATGTAGAAACAACACTAGAAAGTGGACCTTGCGCTAAGATGCTAACTACTAGGATTAACCTAAGTCATAAAACATAAAGCTTTCGACCAAGCTATACCCTGAGTGTGCTACTACTTAGTGGTTTGGACGAATAGAATTCGGTATTCGAGCGATTCGGTACCCAGTGACCAAAGGACTTTAGAGAATATCACTTCTCTAGCTTCTTTTCTACGGTTGGTGATAACCTATGATTAATGACGAATAGATAAATATATTAACGCATTGACAGTTTATTAACGAAGAAAATTTCCTCGATTATGTCTCTCTACATTGCTTACAACTTAATCTTTTCAATTGCTTTATTTTACTTTGTTTAAAATCTAAAGCAAAACCCCATTTGTGACACTTTGACAACTAAAACTCACTACTCTTCGTGGGAACGATCTTTGCTTCTATTATATTACCATTTAATTATGTGGAAATAAGTTATTTAGTTTGATTGCACTTACGACAGACCATCAAATTTTGGCGCCGCTGCCGGGGAGCAGTCGGTAGCTTTAGTTGTTATTTCTTTAAGTTTTATTTTTATTTTTAGATTTCCTTTTTAGTTTTTAATTTTTGTTTTTTGGATTTGTGGTTTCAGGTACTTAATATCTGGCACCGAAAGATTGGGATTACCAGAGGTGCGGAATTCAAACCAGTAAAGAAACAGTGTTACAAGCACATCAACAACTACAACAAGAACCTTCTACAGAAGAGATGGTTAATACAGACGACGAGAGAGATCCTCCACCTCCTGAGAGGAAGTTAGAAGAGTTCACATCTCCATGCTTAGATTCGCAACCACTGTGCATTATAATCACTAACCCAGTGGAGCTGAAGTCGAATCTTCTTTATCAGCTACCAAAGTTCAAGGGACATCCAGGTGAAAATCCAAATCGACATCTTCAACAGTTACAGAACACGATGACAAATCTGAGGCATGCAACCACTGATAGAGATATGGTTATGCTACAAGCCTTTCCGTTCTCATTGACAGACTTAGCAGAAGAATGGTTGTGTTATCTTCCTCCAGGGAGTGTTACAACATGGACTGAGATAAAAAAAAAACTATTTCTGGATAAGTATTTTCCTGCTTCTAAAGCGGTCGCTGATCGTAAAGAGATTAGTGGTATTCTACAGATTACTGGAGAATCTCTTTATGAATACTGGGAGAGATACAAGATGTTGCTCGCGAGTTTCCCTCACCACAACATATCCTCAACAATAATTATTCAATACTTTTATGAAGGATTACTTCCAGAGCAGAGGAATTTGATTGATGCAGCAGCCGGTGGTTCACTCACTGAAAAGAAAATCTCGCAAGCAACTAGGTTTATTGAGAGTATGGCCTCAAATGCACAACAATTTTATACAAGGCACGACTCAAATGTTAGAAGAGTTAGCGAGCTGGGAGAATCTCCAAATAGAGAGTACCGGTTAATTTTTTTTTTGCTAGGTCAAAATGGTTTATTAAAGCAAAAAAACGTAATTACAAGAATTACAAAGTGGGAGGCTCAAGGCCTCCCCACCCCCATAAACCAAAGGGGAGAAAAAATAACATCAAAAAAATTACTAGAAACTCATAAAATAAGCTCCTAAACTCAAATAACTAACAAAAAAGAAGAAAAATAGGAACTTAACATCGTTTGTGCCCCTTTCCCACCTTAAAATTCTTCTTCTTAGGTTGGAGACCAGCAAGGATTTCCGCCAAAACATCAGGGTCTCCATAAAACTCATTATATTCATCATCACAAGTATCATCATATTCATCTTCATCTGAAGCATAATTACCACCAGGAACAAGCTTAATAGGAGTTTGAGGTTTTTTCTTCTCTCTTTTTTCTTTGAAATACTCCTTTCTATAGGCTGGATTTCTAATAAAATTAGTCCGAACTTCATCATTCTTAATGGTGCCTACCTCAGCAAGCTCCTCTTCATTGAGAATATTTTCCGTCCTTTGTTTCCTTAGAGCTTCTAATCTATCAAGAAAAGCTTTCTTCTTTTCTGCATCAACAGTTTCAGTTGAGCTCTCAACTAAATTTGTAGCCTTTGAAACATTGCTATTCTTGTTTTCATTGTGATCACTAATCGTACCCCATTTAGTAGAATTTTTAACTTCAGCTGCCATATTAGCAGCAAGCAATTCATCCTCTTCCTCATCTAAATCTTCAACAATACTTTGCTGAGCTTCCTCCAAATTAGCACCCTCAACGTCCTTTCTAAAACCCAATTCTGCAGAGTACCGGTTAAGCATCATTGAAAAGGAAATTCATCGTATAGCTTAGGTAGTTACTCCACCATACGAAGAGGAGGCCGAGATAAATGCTTTTTTCCATAATCAGAGGCCAAGGTATGATCCATACTCAAACACTTATAACCCTGGTTGGAAAGATCATCCTAATTTCAGTTAAGCTAACAAGCAAGCAGCAGCTCCTAATGCATATGCAAGACAGGGTGGTTTTCAACAACACTTACAACAACCACAACAACCTAAAGAGCATGGGTCTTCTGTCGAGAAAAATTTCAACATGCTAATACAAAGTATGAAGGGTGTCACATCTATAATAAAAATCTAAAGGAAACAGTTCAACAAAACCATACATGAAATGACCATTAATGACTTGAGGATGCAGATAGGACAGTTGGCTACAGATGTGAATTTACTCAAGGCACAAAAATCAACAAAATTTCCATCACAAACTTTTGTGAACCCAATAGAGAACTCTAATGCGGTAACTCTAAGAAGTGGAGGCAAGTTGAAGGGGCGAAACAACAAGAGGAGGTTAGTAATGACATCGAAAAGGAAGTAGAGGTACAAACTGTTCCAAAGGAAAATCTAAACTCTTCCGGCCAACCTAAGGATACGGTTCCTACCTTTGTCACACCACCTCCTTTCCCTAGTCGTTTTTCCAAGTCAAAGAAGCAAACTCTAGATAAGGAAATCATGGAAATTTTCAGCAAGATACAAATCAACATCCCATTTATTGAGGCCATCAAAACAATGCCCATGTATGCTAAGGTTTTGAAGGATTTATGCACAAGGAAGGATAAGTTGATTGCTAACGAAATTACTCAAGTGGGAGAAAGTGCCACAGCTATGTTACTGAAGAAGATGTCTGCGAAGTGCGAAGATCCGGGTGGGTTCACAGTGCCAATCACGATTGG
Organism: Papaver somniferum; assembly: GCF_003573695.1. Classification (NCBI taxonomy): domain Eukaryota; kingdom Viridiplantae; phylum Streptophyta; class Magnoliopsida; order Ranunculales; family Papaveraceae; genus Papaver; species Papaver somniferum. The sequence continues at coordinate 179,380,359 of NC_039364.1, read as the reverse complement.
TGGCCGATGTTTTGAGCGTGGTTTGCTTGATCTGGGAGCGTATGTAAGTGTTATGCAACCGATATTTATGATTCTTTGAATCTTGGACCTTTAAAAGAGGCAAAGATTACGATTCAATTAGCAAAAAAATCCAATATATATCCTAAGGGACTCGTGGAGGACGTGTTAGTTCAAGTGAATGAGTTAATATTTACGGTTGATTTCTACATTGTGGATACAAAAAATGGAGATAATTGTTCATCTATTTCATTACTGCTTAAGGGATCATTTATGAAAACTGCAAAGACGAAGATTGATGTTGATAGCGGTACACTCACTATGGAATTTGATAAGGAGATCATCATTCGCTTCAACATATTTGAAGCCATGCGTTATCCTAGTGATGTTCACTCCGCTTTCTCTATTGATGTTATTGGTTCGTTAGCACAACAAATGTTTGATTTGAACGGTGAATATGAACTTGGAGTTGTGTTACATAATAACATTGATTTAGATGTTCACGGACATCCGAACCTGGACTTTGACTTAGCCAAAGAACTGGTGGAGATGTGTGGTGATTTAACGACACTACAAGAAGCAACAACGGGTAATATTTCTTATATTTCGTTACCCATAACTAATAAGGTTCCTTTACCTTATATTGTGCAGGCACCGAAACTAGAATTGAAGCCGGTTCCAGACCACTTAAAGTACGCGTACTTGGGTGATAAAGAAGAACTTCCAGTGATTATTGCAAAAAACCTCATCCCAATACAAGAAGAACGTCTAAGTAGGGTTCTGAAAGAGCACAAAACGGCTATTGGTTGGACAATTGCTGATATCAAAGGAATTAGTCCATCCATGTGCACGCATAGAATCCTAATGCAAGACGATATTAAGCCGGTACATGATGCTCGGCGTAGGCTTACCCCCCCCCCCCCCCCCAATGATGGAGGTCGTGAAGAAAGAGATCCTCAAATTTCTAAGTGTGGGGGTGATTTACCCAATTTCTGACAGCAAATGGGTTAGCCTGGTTCAAGTGGTGCCTAAGAAATCAGGTGTCATTGTTGTTAGAAATCAAGATGACTAACTTGTTCCTACAAGAGTTCAAACTGGATGGAGAGTATGCATACACTATAGAAATCTTAATACAGCAACCCGGAAGGATCACTTTCCTTTGCCTTTCATTGATCAAATGTTAGAGAGGTTAGCGGGACATCCACATTATTACTTTTTGGACGGTTATTCGGGATACAATTAAATTGTTATTGCACCGGAGGATCAAGAGAAAACTATTTTTTACCTGTCCTTTCGGTATGTTTGCCTATAGAAGGATGTCGTTTGGTCTTTGCAATGAACCAGCCACTTTTCAGAGGTGTATGGTTAGTATATTTTCTGACTATGTGGAACGCATCATTAAGGTATTTATGGATGATTTTAGTGTTTATGCAATTCATTTGATTTTTGTTTACAAAATATTGAACTTGTGCTAAAAAGATGCATAGATACTGACCTTGTTCTTAATTGGGAGAAATGTCATTTTATGGTAAACCATGGTATAGTGCTCGGTCACATTGTGTCCTCTCGAGGGCTCGAAGTTGACAAAGCAAAGATAGACTTAATAATAAACTTACATATCCCACTTCGGTGAGGGACATTTGCTTGTTTCTTGGTCATGCAGGTTTTTATTGGCGGTTTATCAAAGGTTTCTCCAAAATATCATTACCGATGTGCAAATTATTGCAAAAAGAGGTAGTTTTGAATTCAACAAGGAGTGCAAGGATGCCTTTGATAGACTGAAAGAATTTTTGACAACTGCACCAATTATCAAGGCACCGGATTGGAGTTTTCCGTTTGAATTAATGTGTGATGCAAGTGACTATGTAGTTGGAGCCGTTTTGGGTCAAAGAGTAGACGAGATGTCTCATGTGATTTATTATGCATCTAGGACCTTGAACGATGTGCAAATCAACTATTTTACCACCGAGAAAGAATTTCTGGCTTTAATGTTTGCACTAGAAAAATTTAGATCATACTTGGTGGGTAAAAAAGTGATTGTATATTCCGATCATGCAGCACTTAGGTACATATTAAATAAGAAAGAAGTTAAGCCAAGACTTATACGGTGGATACTATTATTGCAATAATTTGATTATGAAATCAAGGATAAAAGAGGTGGTAAAAATACTGTTGCGGAACACCTTAGTAGACTTGTTATTTCCGAAGAAGAACTTCCTTTATGTTTGTGGGTAAAAACTGTTTCTTCTGGTTTTGGTAAATTTGGGTGTGTGGATGAGAAACAAATCTAAACCTAAAACAAATGCACTGCACGGGAGTACTTTAGATTCGAGAGATCAATCTGTACAATCCTGGCCTAAACCAAGAAATGGCCGTTACAGTCTTGTTTCAGTCACAAAGTGAAGGATAAGGGTTGGTCTTAGGGAGGGAAGCGAAGAAGGTGTTGAGAACAGAATGGTTAATTCTGAAGGTGTGGCTATTTTATGACTTGTATCAGAACTTGGAACTGGCTTGCGGAATGAAAGCTATCAGTTCTTTGGTATTTTTCTGGATACTTTGTTGTTGTTCTGACCAAAACTTGTTGTTTTGTTGAAATAGGTAAAACTTATACAAGTCATAATTGAACGCACCCTGATCTCATAGAAATTGGGAGTGATTGAGTGATGGAGAAGTGGGGTCATGTGTAAATGCCAGAAACCACATTCCCACTATGAAGGAAACTGGATAGTTTACACCCACTATTTCTTGCCGCCACTAACTGCCCTGCTTTCTGAAACTTTCTTATAATGGGCGTGTTGCACGCCGCACGCTGTAAACCTCCAGACCAATACCCTAATGAGCATCCCCCAGTTTGTGACATATTTGATGTCTCGAGCATTTTCGTGGAAAATGTGTAGCAAATTGTTGAACGAGTCTTGTATGCAAGACTTAGCTATTCTGATTAATTATATGCCATCTAAGTAGCAGATAGCCATGTGTGGCAAGTCAAAGTCAAGAGACTTGCCGCAGGAAAATAACATGTGATTCTATTAGGCTTGTCTTGGTTGGTCGCCTAAAACTTTCCACAGGCCTGTCAATTCTGTGGCGAATTTGGACGGCTGAGACTGTGGCCTGTGAGAAAAGGTGGTCGTTGATTATGGCCACATTCCATTTGGCATCTGATAATAGCAAAGTGGAGTTATTGGCATATGCAGATGGTATGATGGCATACTTAACGCATGTAAGTGGCATAGTGGCGCCTGGCGTAGCCGTGACATAGTGGCGCCTGACGTAGCCGCGACAACTATTTTTGCATGTTGGTGTTAGACCCAAATATGGCTCCGACAATATTGGCCCTATTGCTATATCAAAATTAAGGACTTAGGAGAATTACTTGACTTGGTTGGCGTGGCAACTTTAGCCAAATTAGGGTTTGGCATATCGAAACCCTAATTAGCGCGTGCGGCATGGCCGCGGCACGATGGCGTCATTTATGCAATCAGTGCCATGGCCACATTAAAGGAATTATGGCAGGCCATAATATGGGAATAACAACAGGCGTAAGGATGGCTACGGGTGATTATAGTGTGGCGTCGTTTTTAGGGTTTGTCGGGTCCCACATGGCTCGTGGTATGTTGTGGGGCCAAAGTGGTGGAATTTGGGTCGCAACTGGAAATTAGGGTTTCGACTAATGCCACTAAAGCAAAGCCTTGTTTCTGATTAGGAAGCCCTAATTGAAGTCTGTTATGGCATTGCCCACGAACAGAAGGTGGGTTAGCACGTAGGCGCGCTATTTATGGCACGTTGACACGTTCGGCATGCTGCTGCGGCAAAGTGGCACGTTTGGCATGCCAATTAGCGTATTGGCGTGGCGTGGCATGTTTGGCATGCCACTAGCACGCCGGAGCGGAATGCCACATTTGGCATGCACGGTTGGCATGCCATTAGCATGTTGGCACGGTTTTTGGAAAGCCAATTGGCTTTGCGACCATCTGGATCCATTTGCCTTTTTCAACACTGTGGCAGGTTTAGTTAGACCTGATTGGTCAATAGAAATAGGGGTCGGCCAAGCATGGGCGTGGCCACACTTTCAGTGCGCGTGGTGGATTTAAAGCGACCTGATTGGTCGATGGGAAATAGGGCCGACAAGTGTGGGCCCAACCACAACTCGTGTGCGTGTGGCAGTTTAAGGCGACCTGATTGGTCAATAGAAAGAGGGGCCGGCCAAGCATGGGCGTGGACAAACTTCCAGTGTGTGTGGCGGATTTAAAGCAACCTGATTGGTTGATGGGAAATAGGTCCGGCAAGTGTGGGACCAGCCACAACTCGTGTGCGTGTGGCGGGTTTAAGGCGTCCTGATTGGTCGATAGGAAACAGGGGCCGGTCGGGCAACATGGGGTGTGGCCACTTGCAAGCGGCGCCGGCTGGCCTATGGCATGGCCACACCTCCCTTTGTCGCTACTCCTATTCCGCGGCTCCTTGTTTTCTGATTTTGGATAGGATTTTGCACCCACTAATCCATGGAGGATTAATTGCCTAGTTTACCTAAGCTTGGTTTCGACCAACGGGGTCTAACATGCTGCGCAGGGCGCAAAACCCTAATTTTTGCAAATCAGGTTAATATTTGAACCTTGTGAATTATCAAAAAATTGATTGAATCTTGTGTGCTGAAACAGTGTTCTTTAAGTTTATTGCCAGAGAGCAGTATGCTTTCCGATTAAATACTTTTATGCAAGGACCTTAACCTTGATACTTGGAAATTCGTGCTACTCTGCTGCGAGTGAACACAAATTGTCATGCCATATCAATATTAAAGGTTCAGCAGGGGAACATTGCACAGAAAGCATTCAAAGAAACTTATATTAATTGAATAATACAGGAAAGGTGCCAAAATTTACAGAATATCTGGGATTGTTGCTACATGCACCATTCTGGATAAATTTCATGCGGATATATTGAGTTGCTCAATAAATGCGCCAGTGGATAGGTTGAACACTCATCACTTTTACATGGATCTGTCTCTTTGCATAGTAACGACATATTAAATGCAAGGTTTTACAATTTTAACCCTGAACTAAAAACCACCATCAACACTTTACAAGATCGTTTTCCAGACGAACAACTTTTCTCTATTGAAGATTCAACACCTTGGTACGCGGATATAGTGAACTACTTGGTTACGAGACAAGTACCTAATACAATGTCTACTTTTCAAAAGCTTAAGCTTAATAAAATATCCAAGAAGTATGTGTGGGATAAGCCATACTTGTGGAAATACGGTTCTGATCAAATCATCCGCAGGTGCATACCTAATTCTGAATTTCAATCCATTCTTACATTTTGTAATACTTATGCATGTGGTGGTCACTTTGGTTCTAAAGTACCGCTTTCAAAGTACTTGAAAGTGGATTTTATTGGCCTACCCTATTTGAGGATGTTTTTTTTTATTGCAAATATTGTGATAGATGTTAAAGAACGAGCAATCTAGGTGCTAGAAATCAAATGCCACTCATACTAATTCTTGTCGTAGAAGTATTTGATGTGTGGAGAATTGATTTTATGGGTCCTTTTGTCAATTCTAATGGGAAATTATATATACTTCTTGTTGTGGATTATGTTTCGAAATGGGTGGAAGCTAAAGCCACCCCTACTAATGATTCTAAAGTTGTTTCTGAGTTTATGAAGGAATATATTTTTTTTAAACATGGTGCACCAAGAGTGGTTATCAGTGATGGAGGCTCACATTTTCAGAAATCATTCCATGCCTTACTCAAGAAGTACAACATAAGTCACAAGGTCGGTACACCATATCACCCACAAACTAGTGGGCAAGCTGAAATCTCGAACCGTGAGATTAAATCCATTCTTGAGAAAACCGTGAACTCTACACAGAAAGATTGGAGTTATAGGCTTAACGATACACTATGGGCATATAGAATAGCGTACAAAACACCGATTGGTATGTCTCCATATCGGTTGGTTTATGGAAAAGCTTGTCATCTTCCGGTTGAACTTGAACACAAGGTATATTGGGCAATAAAGATGTGCAACATGGATTATGACAATGCGGGGAAAGAAAGGAAGTTACAACTTAATGAGCTAGAGGAGATACGTAATGATGTTTACGAGAATTCTCGTATATAAAAGGAAAATAAGAAACTTTTCCATGATAAGATGATTTCTCGGAAGAGTTTTGTTGTGGGTCAAAAAGTTCTTTTATTTAATTCTCGCCTTAAAGTTATTTCTTGGAAATTTAATGTCCCGTTGGGGTGGACCTTTTGTTGTTACTAGTGTTTTTCCTCATGGTGCAGTTGAGGTTACTAGTCTCACTACAGGGACAACTTTTAAAGTCAATGGCCATAGATTGAAGCCATATTACGAAAATTTCCCTACAGAGAATATATACGTTATTGAACTTCAGGATTCACTCCCTCTGGAGGAGTAGCATAATTGGAATGCCAAGTCAGGCTGAGGACGTTAAACTAAGCGCTACATGGGAGGCAAATCATCGGTTTTGTATCTCTATCCCTTTTATTTTTATTTTTCTTAGTTTTTCATTTTATATTTTGCATTCCTATCTTTTATTTTACAAAATCCTATATCAATAATGAAACATTTGACGAAATATTCTCGAAAGGTCTGACTGCGCAGTTGTCACCAAAATAGCTCTCGAGACTTCATACAGAGTCCGGTTGGAGTGGTTAACCCCAACTTTTAAAAATGACAGACTCACCTTTATTTTACAAAAATAAAATATGAATTCGGAGTCCGTTAAGTTGGAGTGATAGGCCTGGACCCAGAACTTTTTTAGATTGCATGTCTGTCATTTTGATGACCATAAAAGTCAGACCGTTTATCAAAACACTGTACCCTTTTGAAACATTATAGAAAAGACATAGTTAAACAACTTTTGTTTAGGATGTTTTTCCTAGTTCCTTATCCATTTGTACAGTTTTTGAGTTTTCCAGGCTGTTGTGTCAGAAATCATTTTCGGTTTTGAACATTAAGGACAATGTTGAGTTTAAGTTTGGGGGAGTAGTTAAGCATGTTTGGAGATTATATTAGTATTACTATACATTAAAAAAAATACTCTTTTATTTCTTGCATACCTGGGACTTCATATTTTGGAGTTAATTATGAACTATTTAGGACGACACTTCAAACCTTTTTAGGTTGAAACGATTCTTACGGCTATAGCTTGAACCTTATATACGTTCATAATTGAATGTGAAACTCATATGCTAGCAGTAGCATGGTAGTCATTCGAAACAATTTAATTAGTCATCGCAATTAATCATTACTGAATCAATTTCTTTTTATTTTTGCAGTTATATGTTTCTCTAAGTGATTTGGTGGGATCCTAGTACTGCCATGGATGTTGTAGCAAGGTAATCATTGGTTGAGTATATAAAAGCCCCATAGACAATTTCTTACACTCAGAATTAGAGTGAGCCAAAAATCAAAAAAATATATAAGGCTCCTCTTCATATACCGACATTATTAACAATACAAAGAGAAGATTCTCCCTGTCTCCATCGCCTAAACAAACGTGGAACGCAGGATCCATGGGAATTAATCATGTAGTTGATGAAATGAGTTAAACCTATCATCATTATTTAGCAAGTCAAAAAGATTATTGATGAGGTTCTCAACACTTGGATAGCAGTATATGTGAAGTGTTTCCCCTGTCTCTGTCGCCTAAACAAGCGTGGAATGCAGGATCCAAGGGAACTATCACATATTTGCTGAAAGGAAACATGCACTTAGAGTATTTAATCATGTCTTCAAGTTAAATGGGTGCTTATCTCAACTATTTCGCTAAATGTATATAAAAAATCCTTTGACGACATTCATACAAGTATTGTGGGTAACAACTTTCACTTTAGTCAACATTTGTACACTTCACTTTTCTATTTCCATTCTCTTATCTATCCATGTAATTTAAGTACGCGAGTGTTGCAGCAAAATGTTGAGAAACATTGCAACAAGTACGATGACTATCTTAGTAGAGTTATGCAATCAGGTTGAATGTCACACATAAGTAATTGTTTGTGTGTGATGATTGGAATGTTTTTCGGATGTTTGCAGCTAAAGAACTTATGCAAGTTAATTATTTGGCTTTCTGCTTTATGTTTGTCCTTCGCAGTTCTTCTAAGGCAAGAAATTGGAGTAGGTTTTGTGGGTATACCTCTTGTAAACCCTCACGAGACTATAACTCGTCCACTAGGGACACACCTAGGGGGTTAAAGGCATGTTACATTAGCTAAGTGTAACCGTTTTCTTAACGAAAGGGAGTTGTTGTATCTATGATAAGTTTTATTTAGTTTGTTTGCTCGAGGATTAGCAAAATCTAAGTGTAGGGAAATTTGATAAGTGCATAGTTCATATGATTTTAGTGTCCATTCCATACTTGTTTTAGCTATTACTCTTGCATATTTTCGTATTATTACTCTTGTTTTCTCTTATTTGTCTATATTAGGTGAATCATCAAAAAGGATCTACAAAGTGCTAAAAAGAGCTAAGATGAGAAGTATTCCAAGTGTAGTTGCAGGAAATCCTACACTACACCCCTCATATGATCTCACTATTATTCAACTCATTTTTAGGTTTACACTCTTAATTTTATTTATCAATATCTGAATATTGTTACAAGAAAAGATAAAGAAATCAAAAATGATCTTTGCTCTAGACTTTCTCTCTCCTATTTTACTTAATCTTACACAAAAAATATCCCCCCTTCTTTACAACTCGAACGACTATTTATAAGGAAATATATAGTGGATGACAGCTAATCTGTCCTTTATTTTCGGATATGGTCTGCGACATTCTCGCAACCTTACAAATGTTAATTTCGCAAACTCTCTAATCTTCGCAGGACTATCACATGTTTCTCGTGATCTTAGATAACGTCATTTATTTTATCATTTCTGAAATTGTTCTGCGACGCTGTTATGCTGTGTCATTGATAATTTCGCTGAAACATTGTCATTGCGAGATTTTGATCCTACATCTTTCCTCTTCTCATATCTTCTCTGCAAAGTAGATAATAATGTGAGAAATGCCGCAGCTGCTCATCTTTTCATATTCTGCATTTATCACACGTATTCTTTCGTCCATTTATTTCTTGACACGTCTTCTGTAACCGCTACTTTTCAACCGCTCACGTCTCTTCGTCTTAATGGTGTTTATTTCTTCGAGTAAAAAAAAATCTCCTTTATATACTCTTCTTACTATTTTTCTTTTTTACTTTCTCTTCTATTTTTATTCTCTCGTCTCTGCAATTCTGTTATTCTTCTGCAAGTTCTGCTGCTGTAACTTTTTCCTCCTTCAATCCTCTTATTTTTTATTCATTCCCATACTCTATATTCAAACATAGCTCCAAGTGGTCATATATATGAAAATAATTTACAAGACGTCCAAAATGATCTTGCTGATAAAGGTTTCACACTCTCCACTATTCCTGGTGAAAATGCCAAATCAATTCTTTCTGTCAAACTTTTCTCTCATCAGTATTGTGATGATCAATCAATCATAATTTCGCTAGGTCAGATTCTCGCAGGTCTCCCTATTCCTCTTTATAACCCAGATATTCCTTTATTTTATGAAATTCTCGCTCATTCGGGATTTTCGCGAGCTATCTTCCAATTGAGTGGTGATTGCATCTGTCTGATGCTAGAGTTCGTTAATCGTGGTGCTGGTAGAGGATCTCTTGACTCCAAAGAACTTAGGGATCCTAAATTCGCAAACCTAGAGATAGTTGTTGAGAAATACACAGTAGAGAATTTCTTTGAGAACTATGAACTTATCTCCATGAAGAAAGAGAATACTCGCTGGGGTATTCGCTTAAAAAGGAAAGATAACATTGATGAAGCCAAAGTTCTCATGCAAGATATTGACTGGCATTCTGGTAAAAACATAACTCCTCGCCAATCTAAAGATGATAAATGGTGTGTTTTCCTTTAATGCTAAATGGACCCTACATTGTTGGGTCAAATGTTCTTCCTGCAAATCTCGCTGCTTATCAACCTTGGGTAATCTCTTGGCATGAAAAGGAGAAAGAGGTATGTTTCTTCTCATTTAACTCACTTTATATTTCTTTATTGATTTTTATTATTCTGTTCGCTAACTCTTGCGGCATTCCGCAGATCCAAAAACTGAAAGATAGTTATAACAAGACTGGGAAATCTAGTACTCTGTTAGCTCTTCGCTCCTACATGGATAAGGTAAGAAATTTTCTCTTATGATTTTAAATTTTCTTCAAATTTCTCTTTTGATTTTAAACAGTATACTGTTACTTCCATGCTTCCATTTCTTATTTCTGTCTGTGTGTGAAGATTATTGCTGAAGTAGAAGAATTTGCCGATGTTGCGAAGATTGGTGATAAAGGTAAAGGTGCTCTTCGCAGGACAACGATGATCTTGCTGCAACTGAAGATTCTCCACCTGAATCTTCTATGCCTAAGCTTTCTGGCCCCTTTTCTGATTCTCTACAAGGAATGGGAGATAGCCAATTCGAAAATACCTGCAAAGCTCTCGCTACCCTTTGCGATGTCCCTTTACTAGATGGTGATAGCTCTCTTCGTGGAGTTTCTAGATCAGTGACTCTCGACTTCTTGCATTCTCTCAATAGTCTGGTATACTTTTGTCTTTTTATTTCTTCATTGTTATAACTCAAAATTTCTTTCTATATTAATATTTTTTATATCTTTTCGCAGGCTGGAAAAGCTTCTTTTGTTGTTGCCTCAGATCTAGAGAGAAGACGCGAAAGTCTTGGAAAGAAGAATCTTAAATTTCGCAAAAAGAATGAAGAATTGGAAGATGAAGTTAAAGGTCTTCGCGAGAAAAATAGACAATTAGAAATTGATTCTTCTTCGTATAAGAACAAAATCTCTAGTCTTCAGCAAGCTAATAATCAGCATTACGGTATGTTACTTTTCTCTTTATTCATTCATCTTGTTGTTTTATCTTATTTAAATGATCCTTTTTGTAGACATTTATGATCTTTCTGATGAAGCTACCCTTCTTCGTTCATTTCCTATTGCCTTGGATAATGATACCCTTCTTGAGCGTCTTAACAATTCCTTAAATAGATTCTCAAATGATAGAATTTCATCTCTTTCTCTAAATGATCTTAGATCTAAATTTCGCCTCTTAGAAATTGATCATAGATCTAGTTTAGGCTTAGGCAACCGATTTAAGCGTCTCCTTATTGATTCTAAAGAGAAAACCAATGAGTTAAGAACCAAAATTAGCGGTCTCATAGATGATAAGGATCGTATCTCTGATCAAGGTGCTAAGGCTTTGGCGAAATTCCAAGACGCTCTCCTTGAAGTTCAACTTGAACGAGATGAAGCTAACCGCAAGAATATTGAACTCTGCGGAAGGGAAAAACAAATTCGTTCTCGTCTTCTCATAAGTAGTGAGGATGAATTTTTTTGGGCTGCGAAAATTTTAGATGATGCTAGAAAAGATTTAGGCGTAAATGTTAGTCTCCAAGTTGAACATACAGCCTTGATTAGAGATATGATTTCTGACAGAGAAGGATGCTAACTTCTCTTCTTTACCAATCTTTTGCTTCTTATGAATTCTCATCAAGTTAATAATTGATTGTCTTTTGTTCGCAGATTCTGAAAATAAATATCGTGGAAAGATTGAAGAACTTGAAGTTGAAAAGGAGCAACTCGCAAAGAATCTTTCTTCTCGCAACGACAAGTATTCTAGATTAAAGAATCAAATCAAGATCACTGTTGCGAATTTTAAGAATGACGCTATGCATTTTCGCAATCAAACTATCCAAATGGTTTGTGACGATCATAATATCCCACATTCCGATTATCCTTGTCTTTTAGAAGAAATCCCACAGAATACTCCCAGTTTGATTATCTCTGATAGCGAAGCTGACGATGAAGAATCTGATAGTGATGGAAGTTCTGATGGTGATGAAGATTATGACGCAGACGAAGAAGGAAATAAGTCTGATGAAGATAATGAAGGATTAAATAAGAAATAGTCTTTACTTCTTTCTTTGATTCTTTGTAATACTTGTACATTTATTTCTTCTTTCTGTATATTTGTGTTTCTTTCATTTTGACCTGCATTAATTAAAACAATTCTTATTTGCAATAAAGTTAATCAATATAATATTTAATTCTTGAATCTTTGAGTAAATCTCTCATATGGAGACAAATAACATTTTCTAATTTCATACATTCCCATACTTGCCTCTGCTATTTGAATCCAAATGAGAGATTTCATAAAAAAATTCTTATTGTATAACTTCGCAATCTTATGCGAAGTGAATTTTGTTTCTTTTCAAAATCTCATTCCTGTGTGGTCTAATTTTTCCTTCCTAATTAAAGGTCTTATTATGCCACCTCTTGTCATTGCGACAAAATCGCAGGACGTCCTTGCACTTTCATGCAAAAACCCATTGATCTTGCCTTAACTTTTTCTTTTTTACTATGGCCTCTTCAGGAATGTTGCGACAATATGACAGGCCTAAATATTCTTGCGAAAATGAATCCCCATGACATTACCGTCTTGCGACGAAATCGCAGGACGTCTTCGCACTTTCATGCGAAAACCCATTGATCTCGTCTTATCCTTTTCTTTTGTATTATTGCCTCTTCAGGGTTGTTGCACAAATATGACAAGCCTTAATATCCTTGTGAATAAGAAGCCTCATGACATTTGCGTCTTAAGACACTTATCAGCTCCCTAATGGAGGGTGCCGCCCTTATCTCCCCCCTGGTTGCCCCTTCAAGGAGGCGTACTTCTACCATACAAGGTTAGCTCCTCCCATCCAGTCTTAACAAGAACCAATTGTTTTCGCAGCCTCTTATCCCTTTTACCTATAGGGTTTATGGTTACGAGACTTCACCCTAAGTGGGGTTTTCTTCAAGCCGAGTACAGTATAAGCCAAGACTTGTCAAGAATGGCAAAGTACGCTTCAAACGTCTCTGGCACTCTTGACTCAACCGTGTACCTCGGAGCCTTGATCAGATCTGCACTCCTTGAGAGAGTCCTTATTACCTTAGTCGCCCAACCTAAGTCATATGCTTAAGTTGAGAATCCAAGGTGCCTCTCCCGGATGGGATTCATTGACCCAAAATCTCCATGACTCAGGTTCCGGTGGCGGTGTAGCCTTTCCCTGAGTCATGCAATAGGTACCCCCTTATATGACGTACTTTAGGTCTTACATTTGACTCTTGCGAAATTGTATTCGCGAACTAGGGTGTACGCCATAAAGGTTTGCCTCTTTCTCTTTCGTCATTTTTCTCTGATTACTTTCTGTAAAATTCATTATCTCTGCGAGAGTCTCGCAAATCATCATATTGTATCTGAATTTCGCAATCTCAATTTTTCCATTCAATCAAATGTATTTTTGAGAATTTTGCTTATTGCGAGAGTATCGCAACAACTTAATCATTCATACATTTCTTGTTTTTATTACCTTTGTCATCCTCTGCTTCTTTATTATTTTCTGCTACTGCTTCCTTAGTAGTGGTATGTTTATTATTTTTATTCTGAGCTAGCATTAATTTCGTAGCATCTCTTCTCCTTTCCTTTCGATTGTATCCACCATCAACCTCTCACTTCTTTGTGTATCTTTGATTTTGTGTCGCCAATTTTCCTTCTTGTTTGCTCTTCCTTCGCAAGATTCTATCTCAGTTTCGTAACACCTCTTTCCTTCAACCCAATCTCCCTTTATGATTCCTACACCACTGGGGTGAGGGAATTTGATGCACTGGTGAAAAGTTGAAGCTACACCTAGAATCCCATGTAGCCAAGGTCGACCAATTAACGCATTGTAGGGTGATTCTACATCAACGACACCAAATAATATTTCAGAAGATATTCCCCTCAATGGAATTCGCATAGTAACCTCCCCTTTAGGCTTGTTAGCAGTACCATTAAAACCATATATCTTATATATTGATGGTATAAGATCATCATCTCTTCCACCCATGGTTTTATAAGTATGGTAAAATAAGATGTTCACAGAGCTTCCAGTATCAACTAGAATTCTATTGATTGCCCATGAATCTTCAGCTTCATCATCCTCATCTTCTTTCGGTTTTGGATTAGTTTTTAATTTCACCACCAATGGATTGTCATACACCTCTTCTCCTTCGGGAATTTCTTCGGCGGTAAAAGAAATGATCTATTTATGCCATTCCTCTAGTGGCGAGATTTTCGCAATATTCATAATTTCTCTTCCATCACTATCTCTTGCGAACACTCTACTCAAAAAATTATCATGAAAATCTTCAATTGTCTTATATGAATGTACGATAGAGTGACAAAATAGATTTTTTGCTTTTGCACCAACTTCTATGAAGAATGTTTCTTTCTTTTTCATCGTATTCATTTTGTGATGTTCTGGTGGTGGTGGAAGTTGTTGACTACCAGAAAGTCGTTTAGTTTTCCTTGATCTATAATTCTCAAAATAATTCTTTTTACATTTCTGCAATCATTTGTGGTATGTCCATGAAAATGATGGTAAGAACAAAACTCATGACTTCTGTGGTTTGGAGGTGGTTCCGTTCCCATGTTCCAAGGTGTTGGTATATTCTCCATCAAGATTATAGCTTCCCATATCTTCTCCACACTTGCATTTAGAGGTGGCATCTTGATTTCTTCCCATACTACCTTGTGACCTCCTTGTCCTCTATTATAGTTTTGTCTTTGACCTCCATAAGTTTCTTGCGGTTGATCGAGTCTTTGAATCTTTTTATTTCCTCCACGGTTGTAGAAATTTCTTTCTATTTCATACTCTTCTTGATCTCGGCTTCCCATAGCTACCAGTTTCTGTTGATTATTACTTGTCACCTTCTCTTGTTGTACTTGCGAAGTATTTGCCACTGTGTTTATTAGCTTGGGTAATAAGCTTGCATTCGCTGTTTGTGAGATGGTGTTTGCAACTGGATATGATTCCATTTCATTTTGCCTTTCCTCTAGAGCAATGTATTCTTCTTGAAGTTCTCGCAATTCAGTGATTGTGATCGTATTCTTGACTCTGAAAATTTGGACATATAATAGGTTTGTTGCAAACATAGCATTGATAAATAATAATATAAGATATCTTTCATCTACACGGCCAGCCATTTCGCTACACATAGTTCTCCATCTTTTAGTCAGGTGTTTCAAACTTTCGCCAATCCTTTGTTTTAATCCAAACACATCTTCTATACCAGGTCGCGAGGAATTATTACTTATATACGACCCCAAGAAAGTAGTCTGTAAATGATTGAAGGAGGTTATTGTGTTCTTTGGTAGACCTTCAAACCATTTTAACGCCTCTCCTGTTAAGCTGGATGCGAAATATTTGCACAATACGACATCATGATTTTCCCATTGTAACATGCACCTCACATAGGCTTTAATGTGTTGAATTTCAAAAGTTGTTCCATCAAAAATGCTGGTTAATGCGGGCAAATTGCATTTCGGTGGTATTCCTCCTAATTGTACTTCCCTTGTAAATGGAGTTTTCGCAGCTTCTTCTATTGCTTCATCCAATTGTCTTCTACCTACTTCTCCTCTATTATTTAGCATTCCTCTCATTTCTTCTAATTCTTTCAAGATTTGTTTATTTACACCTGAATCTTGATCCATTGGTTTCTTTAACTTCGCCTCTCTTCTTCTGCGTTCATGTCTATCTTCTCTCGCAAAATTTTGCATTTCTTCTTCATTATCCTCATCTCGTCTTCTTATGCGATTCTCTTCCTCATCTCTATTTTGAATTCGCATATGATGATGCCTTTCATTTTCCCCTCCATGATTTTGTTCATTTCTTATCAATTCAACTCGCTGTCTTTCAGCCATCCTCTTTACTCTATCATACTCCTCATTGAGATTACCGTTATTCCGGTTTTGTGTACGTCTTCTTTCTCGATTGTCATGATTGTTTTGGCGAATTGTCTCCTGAAGCTCTTGTTCTTCCATTTCCGCTCTCAATCTTTCACGTTCGCAGATTAAACGTGCTTGTTCAGCACAATGTCTTTCAATTTCTTCTTCAATTGTCTGTTGATTTCTTTGAGCTTCTCTCACATGTAAAATTCTTCTTCCTTATTCTCAATTTCCTTCGCCATCTTGGTCATTTCGTCCCTGATGTTGTTCGTTCTCTTGATTTCCACCATTTTTCCTATCATCAAAAGTTTCATTTTGTGGAACGTAACGATCATCAGCTCTTTGTCTATTTTCGCTATATTCTTCATTAGGATTTGATATTTCTTCTTGAATATTGTTTCCAGCATTGATTGTGGGTGAGTTTCGCCTCATTTCTCTTCTAGTCGATCTTGAATATGATTTTGTAATACTTCTCGATCTTCTATTCTGTAGTTTTATATTCTCCATCCTTAATTCGTGATTTTGCCTTGTTAAATTTGCACGTTCTTCTGCCTCAACTCTTCTTTCTTCATGTATTCTTCGTCTCAACGTTTCTAATGCTCGAATTTCCTCATATCCATTAATTATTCCTTCATATACTTCTTGATTTCTCTCTTCCTGTCTATAATTTATGTTTTTCCGCTCTTCTTCTACTTCCTCTGCCGAATTTGATTTCCAAGTGTGTATGCTCACCCTACCATGATTTGTATTCCTCCCTTGAACTAGTGTTTGTTGAATTGGTGATTGAATTTTATTTTCTCTATTACTTCTCATTCTATTAGATTCTCCCATTTCACTTCTTTCTCTTCCGGCAATTCTTTTGCTTCTTCTAACAGTAGTCGGTTGTTCGGATGTATTTCTTTTTCTAGCCATTTCTTCAATGTTAACAGTATTGCAAGAAATTATGGAAAATTCTTAATCAATTACTCTAAATTTTCACAAATCTCAATATAAATCTTCAGCTTTTTATAAAATAATCTTCAATACGTCCCTGTTTCTAGCGTCATTATGTAGTTGCAGGAAATCCTACACTACACCCCTCATACGATCTCACTATTATTCAACTCATTTTTAGGTTTACACTCTTAATTTTATTTATCAGTATCTGAATATTCTTACAAAAAAAGATAAAGAAACCAAAATGATCTTTGCTCTAGACTTTCTCTCTCCTATTTTACTTATTTCTTACTCAAAAAAGATCCCCCCTTCTTTACAACTCGAACGACTATTTATAAGGAAATACATAGTGGATGACAGCTAATCTGTCCTTTATTTTCGGATATGGTCTGCGACATTCTCGCAACCTTACAAATGTTAATTTCGCAAACTCTCTAATCTTCACAGGACTATCACATCTTTCTCGTGATCTTAGATGACGTCATTTATTTTATCATTTCTGAAATTGTTCTGCGACGTTGTTATGCGGTGTCACTGATAATTTCGCTGAAACATTGTCATTGCGAGATTCTGATCCTACACTAAGTATCCAAGTACCCAAGTTCAAGAGAAATTGAAGAAGTGCGACGAAAATGAGCAAAACGCTCAAAATCAAGAGACGGGACAAAGACCAATCTTAACTCATTCAAATTCAGGATTTCTTATCACCTTCTTGAAGAAAATTGAAGGAGGAAAATAATACAAAAAGAATGAGGTCATTCCGAGTTCGGACGAAGAAGTTGTTGAGAGATTTATCTAAGGACCCGAGAAAGGAGTCTATTGGTTAAACGGAAGAGCCTTTGTCAGACTCATATCACGTCGTTTGAAAAGAGTTGTTACCGAACAGATTTGTTGTTCCTTTACTGTTTGGAATACGAACCAAAGGAATTGTTCCAAGTGTGTGACTTATTTACAAGTTAGAGGCGCAAGGATACTGAGGGAACTAGGTGAACTATAGGTTTAGTAGCTTGGTCTCAACTATACGAAGTTGGTTTGATTTTTTATAGCGGCTTAATTATGAGAGTATTCAATTCTGTACTAGGTCCCAGGGTTTTTCTGCGTTTGCAGTTTCCTCATTAACAAATTCTTGCTATGTCATTTACTTTTATTTTCCATAATTATAATTGTTTTTAGTATAATTTAAAGTAAATCGCACAAACGTTAATTCATATTTTACTTGATAGACAATTCCTAGAGTTTGGTTAAGCCCGAACCTATTATCAAGTAAACATACTTCGTTGTTATATTGTCTCGATCTTGTATCCATAGGCGATCACACGATTTGTGAACCGATTAGTTGTATTGTCTCGACTCAGTCCATAGACAATCACTTCCGGAAAAGGACTTATAGGTGGAAAAGTTTTAGATTGAGGTATATTTGGGTACCCTCGTCTTTTCAATTGGTATCAGAGCTGACAAACACGAAAAAATCTAACAATATGTGTTTGGTACGATCCAACCTATAAGAATCAAATCTAATAGATGATTCAGTTAACGTAAATCAAGATCAAAAATCAACACTTGAGAATAACATCTTCTGTGAATCTACTGAACATGTCGATCCTTATAATGTGGATTCTGGGGAATGGCAAACCTGCCTTCATAAACAACTTGATTAAATTTCTAAAGATGGTGACTCATAAATCGATCAAGATGTTGAAGAAGATATGTCAGAATTCTCGACTTTTCTAAGTGTTATTTCCGGAAGGAAGCTATCTACCTCAAATGTAATTGAGCTTCTTACTCCTCTTTGCAGAGAAAATAAGAAACTAAGAAAAATCTTCTCAGGCTTCTTTTATGGATATCGAAATTCCAGGTATCTTCTTAAATACTGCAAAAAAAGTCTACTCTCAAAAACTCTTGAGTTTGAAAATCTTAACAGGAAACATTACCTGTTGAATAAGAAACTTGTTGAGACTGAAGCAATGATTAATTCTCAACAATTAACAAGTAAAGAACAAGATATGTCTGACCTCTTAGAGAAAAATCTTCTTGAGGATAACTAGTTGTAGATCTTAAGAACATCAGCTCCTTAGAAGAAGAAGTTGCAAGGTTAAGACGACTCAATGATAGCGCAATCAACCTGTCTTCCATGTTAGATGCAGGGAGAAGTCATGGCGACAAACGTGGATTAGGATATGATGGAATTGATACTTCGATAATCAACAAAGAAGTAAAATTCGTAAAGGCTGGTTGCCCTCCCACTCCAGAAGATCCACCTGAACAAGGTTGTACAACTGAGTTACCAAAGTTCTCAAATGAGATTCTGACAGAAAACATATCCGAAAGCAACCAGAGGAAATCTCCAACTAAGGATCAACATAATAACTAAACGTCTCATAAAGGTAAAACTAAAAACTTTACTCCTTTCAATAAGCATTGTTATTATTATAGAGATAATGGTCATATGCAAAGGGATTGTAAAATTCGAAAGATGCAAAACGCTCTAGCATTTGTTTCTAAAGAATTGAAGGGTTTCAAAAACCTCTCAGATCGTCATTGTCCTTTGAGACAAACGAATTATCACATGAATTCAAAATCATATCCCAAAAGTAACATTCCTAAAGGAAAAATAATAGAAAGGGTAACACATTTATCAATGAGGATATGAGATCTGATGTTTCAAAGTGGAAAGATGCAATGTCGCCAGAAAAGAAGAATCTTCATTCAAAGTCCACCTACAAGTGGATACCAAAATCCAAAAAGGTATCCAAAAGGAAGTCATCTAAAACAGATTCTAAGAAAAACAATCATGTTGTAATCTTAAACAAAGATGACTATGAATGTCTAGTGCTCAGACTAAAAAGGGAGGATATTCGAAAATATCATGCTGAACCATGTTCCACAAATACTGAGCAATCACAAGCTCACTCCAACAACTGATGTTGGGATTCGGAATTTCCCTAGATGTGCTCAATTCAAATAAAAGGGAAGTTCTATATAAAAAAAAAGAGCACGAGAATTTGAAGGAAGTATAATATTATGCTCATGAATATATAAAGGGTTTTTCTATACTTGGAATACCTTTTCTATTCTTAGAAAAATACTATCAATCTTTGGAAAGTCCATGAGAAAATTTGGGAAAGATTTTTTTTCTTCAGATTATCTAGATCATACTGGTTCGGAAAAAGCCTTATGCTGCTTCCGAAAGTGTATATTTTCACAAATAATATACCTTTATTAGGTATTTCAATCTTGGAAACCATGTTTGACTTATTATATAAACCATCTATAGGACCGATACTTCCCAATATGTTTTGTGTGCGGTCAGAGATGGGTGAAAATACTATTGATGTTGAATCCCAACTTCGAAAACTTCAAACCTTTCAAGCTGAGCTCAAATGTTGTTTCTCAAAAGAACATAAAATGAATCATATTTCTTTTGAACTCATGCTTATGCTAATGGGAGATTCTGAAGTTGCTCGTGAACTTATGGAAGATATAGTTTTGAATGAAAACTGCTTGAGTCAAAACTCTTAAAGTTGATCGTGGAAGTAAATCTCTTGAAAAAGAGATTCTATCATCTGAAAGAAAAGAGAAGACTCAAATTTCAGAACACTGAAGAATCTTCGGTGAATAATGAGAGCACTTCTAAAGATTAAGCTATATGTTGTAATACTTAATCCAGAAAAACAGAGTTCTGTTTTTGATTTTTTTCAATAATTGTAAAGTCTATTTTATGAATAAAACTATCTTATTATTATGAAGAAAATTATTATTTTATAATATTTCTTGTGATAGTTTTCGGTTACATAGCATGTGCTTGAATGCTTTGTTTTATTGCTATGTATGTTTATGGGATGATTGTTTTCGGTTTTATTACCTTGATATTCGATCTCATAATGTGTAAACCCTTATGGTTTGGGTGACTTTTTGATTTAGCGGGATTAAGTTCTAGCCCATGTTGGCAGGCTTTATCAAAGGATCATGGGGGTTTCCGATATAAACAATATGTGAAAAGTCACAATATGTTGAAATTTTTGGTTTAGCATAAAAGCATATGTGTTTCGAGGTTTCAACTTTTGCATCGTATAGTTAAAACCGGTTTTCAACCTTTCTCTGGTAAACGTTGCTCTTTGTTGTTGTTCTTTTGTTTTGGCGGGAGGATGATAACTTTTAATGGGGGAGAGTTCTAAGTGAACTTGCGCTTAATGGCATATCTTAAGGGGAGAAGAGGATGCGGAATTTGAGGTAACAATCTTGTTAGTTAATTGTTTTCCTGTTTAAGAAAAGCATGATTTTATTTCATATCCTTATTGCT
The DNA here is from genome assembly GCF_003573695.1 of Papaver somniferum. Lineage (NCBI taxonomy): Eukaryota > Viridiplantae > Streptophyta > Magnoliopsida > Ranunculales > Papaveraceae > Papaver > Papaver somniferum. The sequence goes on along the minus strand of NC_039364.1, from coordinate 179,359,299 downwards.
TTTGCTTAACATCCGTACAATTGATGTTGATTTCATTATTTGTGTATGGATGTTTGATTGTCATTCAATTGTTTCCGGTTAAGAAAAACTATTGTTATCTTTCGTTATTGTTTGGTATCAATTGTTTAGGCTTACAAAATTTTGATGCAATTGCAATGCTATAATGTCTATGTTTGTTTCAATTGCTTCCGGTTAAGATAAATGATTATGCAAGTTTATTTATTTGGTTTGTATGGATTGTTTATGGCTTAATAAATGTGTTTTGGGATCATTTGTTTAGTCCAAGTGATTTCCGGATAAGAGAAACTAAGTTTTTCGGATCTAAGTTAGACTTATTAAATGGAAGGTTTCGGTTATTCAAGTCTAACTTAATGCCTTAACAAGAATTACTAGTTAATTAATCTAGTATTTGTCTTGTTTAAAAGTGAAATGTGTAAGTTATTTTTGAGAATAATTAGAGCCTGATGAGAAAAATAAAGTTAATTCTGATCTTTATTTTGGTCTTATTGAACAAGCGATTGTATTTGTACAATCGGTTTAGCAAAAGAACTAAGGTGCTTAGTTGATTTTTGATGTGCTAAACTATTAGGGAAAATTGCTTCGGGAAATTGTTTCCTAGATAACATGTTAAAACCAAATTACTTGTAGTTTCGGTTTTGATATTGGTTATCTAAAATGGTGTGTAAAACCCTCGTAATCAACTCTTATAGGTTTGCAAATTCTCTTTGTGAGATTTGTAAGATCCTTTCGGTTTGTCCTTTATTTTTTCGTTTTTTTGTCATTTTGTGACGAAAAGAGGGAGACATATATGGAGTAAACAAGTGATATTGACCTGTTGTGAGTTGGTATCACTAAGGGAAAAGACACTTGTACTAAAACGTTTATTCTAACGAAAACACTGAAAGCATAGATGTGACGCCCTAACTCTTAATACCTGTTTAGATAATAGGGTTACATCCTAACATAAGCATCCAATCTAGATTATCATTCTTAAGAACCATGTTCACATAAAGTGCTAACAAACAAACCCAAACTCTCCGATACAACATACTTAAAAAAACTCTCATGTTATATGATTATAGATGTGTTGTTTTACAGAATTAAAGAAAGAATACACCAAATATAAGGTACACAATAACACTAGATCTGGTACAACACTAAGCTATGAAAACGGATATCTTCGCGTGCACCATTCCTTATGATTACTGTAACTGAAGTGGGAACGAGTGAGCACATCATCCCAAAGGGGTGCCCAATGGAAACAAATAACTCTCATGTAATCACTAACATGCTTCACAGTTCTAAAGGAATATAAGTTGAAAGAAACAAGAAGAAACTAATCAATAAGCAATTCATGCATCATGAAGCAAGTGTCACTCTAACCTCGCCAAACTCATTGGAGAAGACGACGCGAAAGCAACCCTAATCAACAATAATAACATCGTCCACACAGAGTGCCCATACAAACCATGATTCAAAATATTACCATCAAGATCAGAAAGTTAGTCAAACAAGCATACTATGCACACGAGTGATTTCCCTTAAATAAAATAGTATATATACTATTGCCGACGGATGGCGTACCGCCCTACTAGATATTATTGCCGATGGATGGCGTCCCGCCCTACTAGATATTATTGCCGACGAATGGCGTACCGCCCTACTATCTTAATAAGCAGAAATGTAGTACTATTGCCGACGGATGGCGTACCGCCCTACTATCAATATAAACAGGAAGCGTCATACTATTGCCGACGGATGGATACCGCCCTACTTAACTTAGCTAAGATCCGTGGGGAAACACATACACTCTTCGCGGGGAAATCACACAACGCATAATACACACATACAATTACATTCAAAACAAACATCGTTCAATGCAATTACAATATAATTCATATAGATAGTAAAAGCACATCATGCTCGCAAAGGAAAAAAACTCGATGATTACAAGAAGGTTACAAAATTCCCACCTGATTTGATGACATGCCATGCCTACCTCGAGATTCACGATCCGCTGGTTCATCCTTTGAATCGATCGTTGTTAATATAGACTAACTGCAATTGCAGTAGTTGCAAGCTTTCAAAGATATTGCAGTAGTTGCAAGCTTTCAAAGATACTACCCAACTGGATTCTCCAAACTCTACTCTCACATATTCTCTACTCTCTCAATTCAAACACACAAACAACAACGTCATCTCTAAACTCTGAACAAACCTGCACCATCTATTCTGTCTTCAACAACTTAAGCATTCTAAATCTTCACATCACAGACAACAAATACAAACTTCACTACTTCTCAAATAACTTCAATCCATTCAAGAATCCACATTGGCATCCATTTCCTCCTCTTCCCTGTAATTCACATCTATCCAATACTAAGAGTAATTCTTGTATCATCTAACATAAACCCATGCCTTGTAACTCAAACACAAAACCAAACTACAACCACAGTTGTATCTCATATCTACCATATCCATCTCAATTATTATTCAATAACAACTTATAAACTCAATCTCAGCACAACACCATCATTCTTAATGTTTAACACAAACAGTTTCAAGTTCAACTTCCTATATGCAATTCAGTTCAACATAATTACAAACACTTCTCCTCATATCAACTTATTCTTATCAACTAAACATCTTAAAATTATCGACAACCAACGAATCAACTTGCCAACACCATTCTATTGTTCTTTCAATTACAACCACAATGTCTTTCCCACAGCAGCATCTTAACTAACAGTAACATCAGACCACAACAACACATCTAACATAACAGTCTAATTACTCCATTTAAGACGGACCCATCTAATGAAATTCAGTTTCAAACCTAAGTAAACACAAATTCAAGATAACCAATTACAAAACTTAAACTCAACTTACCACTTCATCTGAATTAGCCTCAATGCCCAAATCAACAGTCAAAACAGCTTCATCACCTTCTCAATAACACAATCAAACCCTAATTATTCAATTCTTCATAAACAACTCCATATCATCCAAATAGTCCTAGCTCTTTCCTCAATTAACCAAACCCAGTCCTTAATTCTTCTTGTCTATCAGTAAAACGAATCTTCAATCGATATTACAAAGACATAACTCCGCAATAAAATTCTTGTTCTTCAGGCCCTAAACTAAACCTTAATTTCTTCGCTTCTTCATTATTATTCAGCGAATCAACTAATAATTCCTCTTCCTCACTCCAAATCCTCAAAACCCGACATCACTTCTTGTCAACTGATAATTCAACCAAAAACCGTAATTATAATTCTCCCCGATTACTTTGTTTCTTCTAATCATTACTAATTTCTAATCAATATAAATCTCAACTTCATCATACTGCACACAATTAACTCCCGCTTGATTTGTTTCTTCTAATCATCACTAATTTCTAATCAATATAAATCTCAACTTCATCATACTGCACACAATTAACTCCCGCTTGATTTGTTTCTCTCGATATGACAGTTTTAACAATCGATTCTCAGAATCGCCAGAGAATGAAGAAAAATGGAAAGAGAAGAAGAATAATAAAGAAAAGAGAAATTAACTTGTCTTCGATCTGGTTGAGCAGATAAGGTCAAAAACATCGATGAATGCACCCATCACTTGGATATGGGCAGCCAGGTCGATTCACTATACAAAGTCTATTTTTCCCTTCATACCACTCTAATGATATCTTCTTCGTACGGTACCCGAATGACACGTTGGAGTGGTCCTTTTCGCATAACTTTTCGAGACTTATTCAATGATACTAGTTTCGTATCTATATCTGTGTTAGATTAATTTCTATTAATTAACATCTATATTAACTAATCGAGTTAATAGCGGCTAAAAGTCTCTTGATCATCTTCAGATCGGCCCTTGACCAGTCTAATAGCGTTCACGTGCTTAAGGGTCCTTAAAATAGACTAAGGGGGATTCACATACCATATGATATGTAGTTATGAGGAACTACATGAAAATAACAAAGACGTGCGGATTGAAAATCTACCTATCTTACCTTTAGGGGGAGTATTAGATTTGTTATTATAATGTTAGCAGCGGCATTTAAGGATTGAATTTAATGCAGATTTTGTGCTGTTGAACTTTGTTGATGGGGAAAAATGATTTACTGGTTTTTTAGGAAAGTGAAGAGACGATCGAGCGGAGGACACTCCTCAACCGAGCAAAATGTCTAACCTCACAAAGATGCACTACACGGGAGTGCTTTGAGTTCGAGAGATCAATCTGTAGGACTCCGGCCTAAACCAAGTCAATGGTCGTTCCAGAGTCAATTCAGTCACAAAGAGGGAGATGGGTTGATCTGTAGGAGGGGAAGCTGAGAATTGTGTGGGACCAATGATGATCAAAGATTGTGGATGTGTTGAAGGTTTCTGAAAATATAAGTTTTTATTCAGAAGACTTGTGTTTAGACGAATGTTGTTTTTAGTCATCGATTTTGGACTTATTTATATTGTCAGAATAGTAAACACATTGATCCTGTAAGTGTGACGGTTTCTTGAGTGAAAGAGTGCGAAAGTGGGAGATCGTGGTGAAACCAATTCCAGGTCGTGCGGAGACTTGGTTAAACGTCCACCCACTACTTTGCTAACTCCTTCAACCTCTTGCACGACTTATTCACATTTTTTATCGTGGATAAGCATACGTGCTGTAGGCCTCCAGACCAAACCCTAATTGATATCCCCCATGTGACGTGATTGATGTCTCACGAACGTGGAGTCTGCAAAGCAGATGTGTATTTGATTAGTTAGTCGTTGACTTTATTAGACAGTGAGTCTAGGTTCTGTTGAATTGAGCATGAACGAATGCTCGGTGATTCATGGATTAAACAATGTTGATATTGCTCAGATGAGCAAATATTGTAAATTTGGCGAATTGTTGAATATTGGGTAATATTCAGCGGAATATTGATAGCTAGATCAATATTCAAGCAACTGAGCAAGTATTGCTCAATTCGAAGAATATAGTTGGATCAATATTCGAGCAACTGGGCATGTATTGCTCAATTCGACGAATTACTGAATATCGATAAATTACTGAATATTGATAGTTGGATCAATATTCGAGCAACTGATCAAGTATTGCTCAATTCAAAGGATTATTTATTGGTAACGTGACCAATAGAACATTAATTAAAATATTGGTAGACTACCAAATACTATATGATTAATCCAGATGTTGATTGCTGAATCAACATAAATTTATTAGTGTTTGAACTTGCTCAGAATGATGATTTGTAGAGCGTTTGTTCGAAACCCTAATTTTTGATCAATTCTTCGTCAATTGATGAATTGCTGAAAATAGGCCATGAGTGAGGGAGGGACCGACCACATGGTATGATGGACGTCTGTGTGGTTCCCAAGTGCTCGAGTGAGCGTGTACCAGGGTCCTTAGTTGACCGGTTGGTGAAAGAATGATCAAATGCTGGTGTTGACCATTTATTAGAATAATGCTCGTGCGAGCGTTGGGTGATAAAACCTAATTATGGAGAAGTGAGGGACCGACCAGGAGGGCTTATAGAACTGGCCCTTGGTGGTGTGGGACCAGCTGATGGTCGATTGAGCAAATTCCAAGTTGGTTGGAAGGAGTTTGGACCCAATATGAGCAGTTGAGCAAATTAGGTCAAAATTATAAGAATGTGTGGAACCGTGTCCTTGCAAGCATTAGGGACGGCCTTTGTCGGTCAAGGAAGCATGCCCGTGTCACCATAACATCCGTGTCTCAATCCTGAGCGTTTGAGCAATATCTTGGATTTTCAGAAGAGTTTGATCTTTGACTGAAATTCTTGATTTTGCTCGAATGATCAAGTAGGACTTTGCTCGTTCGATCAATATTTTGAGAACATTAAAATAATAATAATAATATTTTAATATTTTTCGTGAATAGCCTAGTCGGTCATGTGACCATTTGACCTTTTGGCTTTTTCATGGTTTGAGCAATATTTGAGAAAATATGAAGAAACCATGATTTTTTGTTCAACCGGAGGAGTTTCATGAAATTAGGGAAATAATAATTATGAAAACAAGGATTGCAAGGTGTGGGACCGGCCAAGGCTAGGGCATGGCCGACCGACTAGGTTACCCGGTCCCGCAACACCTTTCCCTATTTTATTATTTTTCATGAAATCGTGAAAATATGGAGAAACCGTGAGTTTTGCTCAAACAAGGAAAATTGCTTGAATGAAGGAGTTTTCATGAGTTCATGAAAATCAATAAAATAAGAAAAATAAAGGAAGAGGCGTGAGGGACCGGCCACGCGGGTATGGTCGGCCGGTCGGTTTGGCCCGGTCTCTAGGCGCCTCTTTTCTATTATTATTATTATTTTGTCTCTCCTGTTTTGTATAGAATTCCTCATTTGTCCATATTTTGGAATGCTCGTTCGTGCATCATTGTTGAGTACACTCGCACCATTTATTGAGGCTTACTCTGTGATATTCCAGATGCCCGATTGTGGAGTAATTATTACTAATTCATGAAACTCGGCGAAGAATGATTCATGAAACAGAGCAATAATTATGAATTGTGCATCTATTACTAATCCATGAATTCAGCCGGGGAATTCAGGGAACGAGGTAATGAGATGAATTGGTTATCTATTACTAATCCATGGAGTAAGCCGGGGATTCATGAAACGAGGTAGGAGGACCGCCCAATCGTTCTTCTATATAGAGGTGGGTCTCTCTATGTAGTCAGGGAACAACGAGTATCTCCGACGTCCTGAAGGAGTTAAGCCCTCTCAACAAACAATTATGTAGGAGGGCCGCCCAATTGTTATTCTACATAAAGGTCACGATGAAATGTGTAGCATCGAACGCTCAACTAGTGGGAGGCCTTTCGAGAAACATATTCATCATGGCTCTGAGAGGAACTTGATAAGAGATCGTGAAACGGTTCACGGATCGTAAAACATGAATTATCACATGCGTTCCTGAAGCCGGGTCAGAAACATGCAGTATGATGATTTTACGATTTTGACCTTTGTCGAAAATCCACCATCAACATTAAGTTCCCTGCTTAGTGAGGGACATTCATGCTCCGCAGTAAGCATTAGATGGTGATTTTCCAATCGATGAGATAAGCAGTTGAACTCGGTCGTACAAAAGTATTTTTCAGAATCCTCGATTTGCTCCAATGGTGTCATTTACGAGCAAATGCTCAGGTAAGAACCCTGACAGTATGATAGAGTGTCATCTCGTGAGCACGGAGAGATGAAACACTGCTGATTTGGACGATCGTGCATCCTTTTTTGGTCGGTTTAGCGTTTACGGGTCCGACCCAAAAGAAAATCCTTGTTTTAGGAACAAACGTTCGTTAGTTTAAGAAACAAACAAAATAGACCTGAGTCTAATGATAAAAATTTTGTCTATGAGCTTTCACAAAAACCAAGATTTTTATTTTTTTTATGTGAGATTTCACAAAATGGAATAAACTCCCGTTTCAAAGGTGGATTCTCATACGAGAGAAAAACTCTTTTTCTTTTTAAACAGACGTGCATAGGAAACCGAAACAACTTATCAACCTAGATCCTCTCTGTGGGAACGATCCTTTCTTACCCTTATTAGAGTTTTTATGTACATTTTTTAAAAGCAAAAAAAATTCTCTCTTCTAACTTTGCTCTGGCGACTTTGCTTGGGTTTTATTAGGGTTTTTTTTTCACATTTTCTCAATTTTTGATCATATTTGGATGACTGGAAATGGGAGAACAACATGATCATGGTCCAAGTATGTCTCATAGGATGTCTACATCCTTTGCAGACATGGTGAAGGGTAAACAATCGCTGAATACTTCCATAATTGATATTACCACTTTACCAAACCCTAGTTTTCTAGATGATAAACCAGTCATGGAAATACCCTCAGATTTTTAACAAGAGGGGTGTGCGGATTGGAATCACAGTCTTATTGCAAGATTGGTGTTTAGGAATTTGGTATTCTCTGAAGTTAAAAAATCTCTATTAGATCAATGGAAGTTAGGTCTGGGAAGAGTCAAGTTCACGCCTTTAACAAAAGGTTTTTTCATTATCAAGTTTTCAACAGAGGAGGATATGATAAAAGTCCGTGATGGAGAAACTTGGAAAATAGGTCAACAAGAACTTAGGCTTCAAGACTGGTTTCCATGGTTAGATCCCGACAAGCATTGCTCTTCTCATGCATCCGTATGGGTTAATTTCCCTGGACTGTACGTGGAGCTATGGACAGAAAAGATTTTACTGTCATTAGGTAAAAACCTAGGTAACCCTATAGTGGTGGATAAAAAGACATTGAACCATGAATATGGTTATTTTGCAGCGGTTTTGGTTGATATAGATTTCTCAAAGAAAGTCCCAGAATACATTCATGTAACTGTGGGAGGAAGAAGTTTTAATCAATTTGTGGAAGTGCAAAAACTGCCAAAGTTTTGTGCTCACTGCAAAATTGTTGGCCATGTTGGAACGGAATGTAAGAAGAAGTCTAAGAAGATTTCAACAGGTAATTCTACAAGGCGTGTCCAACAAAATGTTATGAAATGGCAGCCAAAAGTTGATGGTGCTACAAGTTCTGGTGGTATTCTTTCGGAGAGGGATGACAGTTCTGTTGATAATGGTGTGGAGTCTTCTACAACATCTGCATCTATTCAGAACTCTTTGAATGAGGAGTGTAAGAAAGTTAATGGTAAGAGAAACTCTGGTTATAAATCTACAACTCCTTTTGTTGATGATCTTATCAGTACGGAAGTAGTCTGTCAACACAATAAGTTTGATGTTCTTGCCAATGAGTTGGGTCTGAAAAATGATATTAGTAATGTCGATGCTGAGAATGATGAGGAAATAGATTTGGAATGCTCGGATCCTGATGGTGAAATAGACGCTGATATACTAGCAAGATGGGAAGATAACAGGAAAGCTAGGGAAGCTGCAAGAGCGTTTGTAAATACGGATGCCAATACAAACTCTGAAGTTACGGGAAAAGTTATGGAAGTTAAGTCCAACATAAACTCTGATTTGGTAAAGTCCTTCTCCAAGACAAAGTCCGTGAACAAGCAAAATCTGGAGAACAGTTTCGTGTTGAATAAATCTACTCATGCAGATCATGCAGTTACGTCCGTGACCAAGCACTCTCAGTCCGGGATTAAACAATTGGAATCCTTATCAAAGTATAAGCCAGAGTCTGGGCCAAATATGGATTTGGTTTTTGATTCAGGTTTGGAACAGCCCAAGGATGCAGGTGTTGCTGTAGTTAGTGATGAGGTTCGAGCTGCTTTGGAGAAATCCAAACAGCTAGATGAGGAGGTAGAAATTTCTGAAGCTGTTGTTCGAAAGGCAGCTGAAGATTTGGAAAGAGCCAGGCAGGCTCTTAATGCAGCTAAGGGTTCTTCTCCAACTGCTTTAAGCCAGAAGCACAAGCCGGAAAGTGAAGATCATAAGAACAAGCACAAGCTTACTACAGAGGAGTACGAGGTTCATTGCACAATAACAAAATTTGATATTCAACAAAAGTTCTTGAACGATTTATCATTTCGAAGGGAGCATCTCCAGGAAATACAAGATCAATCTAGAAGAATGAAGACTCTAAAGAAGAAAATAAGAACAAAGGAAGCTAAAAATCCTTTTATTTTATTTTTTTGTTAGTTTTTTGTTTTTTAAGAGATTAATTTTGATAGCTTTTTTCATGTTATATCTTTTCTCTATGGTTTATGGGGGTGGGGAGGCCTTGTGCCTCCCATTATGTAATTCTTGTAATTACGTTTTTTTTGCTTAATAAACCATTTTGACCTAGAAAAAAAAAACCCTTTCTTACCCTTGCTATATTTTATATTTTGAGTAGTGAGAAAGTAATTTATTTTTGACGCATACGACAGCGATCATTCTACATTGTCTTTCATCCTTTTTCTATTGTGAAATTTGCCTTCCTTAATATTTTCTTGAATCAACGTACATAGAAATGCAATTTTTACTAGACGTAATGCTTTAGAACATATTATTTGTGATTACAATACATTTTTAAAACTTTATCTGTTAAAGATGAGTTTATCTAGTTTACGATTTAATCTCAGAAATAAATTTCCTACTTATAATGAAGTGTGTAAACTTTTTTGAGTTAACGTATATAAAATTCAACATTTTTATGAACTCTTTCTTTTTTTGTTGGCTTTGTCTTTTTATTTGATATAAGATAGATGAAATTTGTTAGGATTTGGATTAGTTAGGCATGGTTTTTCATCCTTCTTCTATTGTGAAATTTGACTTCCTTCATATTTTCTTGAATCAACGTACATAGAAATACAATTTTTACTAGATGTAATTCCTTAGAACATATTATTTGTGATTACAATACATTTTTCAAACTTTTTATGTTAAAGATGAGTTTATCTAGTTTACAATTTAGTTTCAGAATTCAATTTCAGACTTATAACGAAGGGTGTAGCCTTTTTTGAGTTAACGTATATAAAATTCAACATTTTTATGAACTATTTCTTTTTGTGTTGGCTCTGTTTTTCAATTTGATTCAAGATAGATGAAATTTGTTAGGATTTGGATTAGTTATGCATGGTCTTTAATCCTTCTTCCATTGTGAAATTTGACTTCCTTCATATTTTCTTGAATCAACGTACATAGAAATGCAATTTTTACCAGACGTAATGCCTTAGAACATATTATTTATGACTAAAATACATTTTCAAACTTTTCTGTTAAATATGTGTTTATCTAGTTTACAATTTAGTTTCAGAAATAGATTTCAGACATATAACGAAGTGTGTAGACTTTTTTGACTTAACATACATAAAATTCAACATTTTTATGAACTCTTTCTTTTTGTGTTAACGTAATGCCTTAGAACATATTATTTGTGACTACAATACATTTTAAAACTTTTTCTGTTAAAGATGAGTTTATCTAGTTTACAATTTAGTTTCAGAAATCAATTTCAGACATATAACGAAGTGTGTAGACTTTTTTGAGTTAACATACATAAAATTCAACATGTTTATGAACTCTTTCTTTTTGTGTTGGATTTGTCTTTCTATTTGGTTCAAGATAGATTAAATTTGTTAGGATTTTGATTAGTTCTACATGGTCTTTCATCCTTCTTCTAGTGTGAAATTTGACTTCCTTCATATTTCTTGAATCAACGTACATAGAAATGCAATTTTTACTAGAGCTATTGCCTTAGAACATATTAATTGTAATTACAATACATTTTATCAAACTTTTTCTGTTAAAGATGAGTTTATCTAGTTTACAATTTAGTCTCAGAAATCAACTTCCGACTTATAACGAAGTGTATAGACTTTTTTGAGTTAACGTATAAAAAATTCAATATTTTATGAACTCTTTATTTTTGTATTGGCTTTGTCTTTCAATTTGATTCAAATAGATGAAATTTGTTAGAATTTGGATTAGTTCTGACTGGTCTTTCATCCTTCTTCTATTGTGAAATTTGACTTCCTTCATATTTTCTTGAATCAACGTACATAGAAATGCAATTTTTACTAGACGTGATTCCTTAGAACATATTATTTGTGATTACAATACATTTTTCAAACTTTTTCTGTTAAAGATGAGTTTATCTAGTTTAAAATTTAGTTTCAAAAATCAATTTCAGACATATAACGAAATTAGTAGACTTTTTTGAGTTAACGTATATAAAATTCAACATTTTTATGATCTCTTTCTTTTTGTGTTGGCTTTGTCTTTCTATTTGATTCAAGATAGATGAAATTTGTAAGGATTTGGATTAGTTATGCATGGTCTTTCATCCTTCTTCTAATGTGAAATTTGACTTCCTTCATATATTCTTGAATCAACGTACATAGAAATGCAATTTTTGCTAGATGTATTGCCTTAGGACATTTTAAATGTAATTACAATATATTTTTCAAACTTTTACTGTTAAAAATGAGTTTATCTAGATTACAATTTAGTCTCAGAAATCAATTTCCAACTTATAACGAAGTGTGTAGACTTTTTTATGTTAAAGTATATAAAATTCAAAATTTCTATGAACTCGTTCTTTTTGTGGTTGCTTTGTCTTTCTATTTGATTCAAGATAGATGAAATTTGTTAGTATTTGGCTTATTTCTGCATGGTCTTTCATCCTTCTTCTAGTCTGAAATACGACTTACTTCATATTTTCTTGAATCAACGTATATAGAAATGCAATTTTTACTAGAGGTGTTGCCTTAGAACTTATTATTTGTGATTACAATAAATTTTTCAAACTTTTTATGTTAAATATGAGTTAATCTAGTTTACAATTTAGTCATAGAAATCAATTTCCGACTATAACGAAGTGTGTATACTTTTTTGAGTTAACGTATATAAAATTGAAAAAATTTATGAACTCTTTGTTTTTGTGTTGCCTTTGTCTTTCAATTTGATTCAAGATAGATGAAATTTTTAGGATTTGGATTAGTTGTGCATGGTCTTTCATCTTTCTTCTATTGTGAAATTTGACTTCCTTCATATTTTCTTGAATCAACGTACATAGAAATACAATTTTTACTGGAGGTATTTCCTTAGAACATATTAATTGTACAATACATTTTTCAAGCTTTTTCTGTTAACGATGAGTTTATCTAGTTTAAATTTAGTCTTAGAAATCAATTTCCGACTTATAACGAAGTGTGTGGACTTGTTTGAGTTAACGTATATAAAATTCAAAAAATTTATGAACTCTTTCTTTTTGTGTTGGCTTTGTCTTACTATTTGATCCAAGATAGATGAAATTTGTTAAGATTGGATTAGTTCTGCATGGTCTTTCATCCTTCTTCTATTGTGAAATTTGACTTCCTTCATATTTTCTTGAATCAACGTACATAAAAATGCAATTTTTACTAGACGTAATGCCTTAGAACATATTATTTGTGACTACAATATATTTTTCAAACTTTTTGTGTTAAAGTTGAGTTTATCTAGTTTACAATTTAGGTTCAGAAATCAATTTCAGACTTATAACGAAGTGTGTAGACTTTTTTGAGTTCACGTATATAAAATTTAACATTTTTATGAACTCTTTCTTTTTGTGTTGGCTTTGTCTTTCTATTTGATTCAAGATAGAAGAAATTTGTTAGGATTTGGATTATTTCTACATGGTCTTTCATCCTTCTTCTAGTCTGAAATACGACTTCCTTCATAATTTCTTGAATCAACGTACATAGAAATGCAATTATTACTAGACGTAATGCTTTAGAACATATTATTTGTGATTACAATACATTTTTCAAACTTTTTCTGTTAAATATGAGTTTATCTAGTTTACGATTTAGTCTCAGAAATCAATTTCCGACTTATAACGAAGTGTGTAGACTTTTTTGAGTTAACGTATATAAAATTTAACATTTTTATGAACTATTTCTTTTTGTGTTGGCTCTGTCTTTCAATTTGATTCAAGATAGATGAAATTTGTTAGGATTTGGATTAGTTATGCATGGTCTTTCATCCTTCTTCCATTGTGAAATTTGACTTCCTTCATATTTTCTTGAATCAACGTACATAGAAATGCAATTTTTACCAGACGTAATGCCTTAGAACATATTATTTATGACTACAATACATTTTCAAACTTTTTCTGTTAAAGATGAGTTTATCTAGTTTACAATTTAGTTTCAGAAATAGATTTCAGACATATAACGAAGTGTGTAGACTTTTTTGAGTTAACATACATAAAATTCAACATTTTTATGAACTCTTTCTTTTTGTGTTAACCTAATGCCTTAGAACATATTATTTGTGACTACAATACATTTTCAAACTTTTTCTGTTAAAGATGAGTTTATCTAGTTTACAATTTAGTTTCAGAAATCAATTTCAGACATATAACGAAGTGTGTAGACTTTTTTGAGTTAACATACATAAAATTCAACATGTTTATGAACTCTTTCTTTTTGAGTTGTCTTTGTCTTTCTATTTGGTTCAAGATAGATTAAATTTGTTAGGATTTGGATTTATTCTACATGGTCTTTCATCCTTCTTCTAGTGTGAAATTTGACTTCCTTCATATTTATTGAATCAACGTACATAGAAATGCAATTTTTACTAGAGCTATTGCCTTAGAACATATTAATTGTAATTACAATACATTTTTTCAAACTTTTTCTGTTAAAGATGAGTTTATCTAGTTTACAATTTAGTCTCAGAAATCAACTTCCGACTTATAACGAAGTGTATAGACTTTTTTGAGTTAACGTATAAGAAATTCAATATTTTATGAACTCTTTATTTTTGTATTGGCTTTGTCTTTCAATTTGATTCAAATAGATGAAATTTGTTAGAATTTGGATTAGTTCTGGCTGGTCTTTCATCCTTCTTCTATTGTGAAATTGGACTTCCTTCATATTTTCTTGAATCAACGTACATAGAAATGCAATTTTTGCTAGATGTATTGCCTTAGGACATTTTAATTGTAATTACAATATATTTTTCAAACTTTTACTGTTAAAAATGAGTTTATCTAGATTACAATTTAGTCTCAGAAATCAATTTCCGACTTATAACGAAGTGTGTAGAGTTTTTTATATTAAAGTATATAAAATTCAAAATTTGTATGAACTCTTTCTTTTTGTGGTTGCTTTGTCTTTCTATTTGATTCAAGATAGATGAAATTTGTTAGTATTTGGCTTAGTTCTGCATGGTCTTTCATCCTTCTTCTAGTCTGAAATACGATTTCCTTCATATTTTCTTGAATCAACGTATATAGAAATGCAATTTTTACTAGAGGTGTTGCCTTAGAACTTATTATTTGTGATTACAATAAATTTTTCAAACTTTTTCTGTTAAATATGAGTTAATCTAGTTTACAATTTAGTCTTAGAAATCAATTTCCGACTATAACGAAGTGTGTAGACTTTTTTGAGTTAACGTATATAAAATTGAAAAAATTTATGAACTCTTTGTTTTTGTGTTGGCTTTGTATTTCAATTTGATTCAAGATATATGAAATTTTTAGGATTTGGATTAGTTCTGCATGGTCTTTCATCTTTCTTCTATTGTGAAATTTGACTTCCTTCATATTTTCTTGAATCAACGTACATAGAAATACAATGTTTACTGGAGGTATTTCCTTAGAACATATTAATTGTAATTACAATACATTTTTCAAGCTTTTTCTATTAACTATGAGTTTATCTAGTTTACAATTTAGTCTTAGAAATCAATTTCCGACTTATAACGAAGTGTGTAGACTTTTTTGAGTTAACGTATATAAAATTCAAAAATTTTCTGAACTCTTTCTTTTTGTGTTGGCTTTTTCTTACTATTTGATTCAAGATAAATGAAATTTGTTAGGATTGGATTAGTTTTGCATGGTCTTTCATCCTTCTTCTATTGTGAAATTTGACTTCCTTCATATTTTCTTGAATCAACGTACATAAAAATGTAATTTTTACTAGACGTAATTCCTTAGAACATATTATTTGTGACTACAATATATTTTTCAAACTTTTTGTGTTAAAGTTGAGTTTATCTAGTTTACAATTTAGGTTCAGAAATAAATTTCAGACTTATAACGAAGTGCATAGACTTTTTTGAGTTAACGTATATAAAATTTAACATTTTTATGAACTCTTTCTTTTTGTGTTGGCTTTGTCTTTCTATTTGATTCAAGATAGAAGAAATTTGTTAGGATTTGGATTAGTTCTACATGGTCTTTCATCCTTCTTCTAGTCTGAAATACGACTTCCTTCATATTTTCTTGAATCAACGTACATAGAAATGCAATTTTTACTAGACGTAATGCTTTAGAACATATTATTTGTGATTACAATACATTTTTCAAACTTTTTCTATTAAATATGAGTTTATCTAGTTTACGATTTAGTCTCAGAAATCAATTTCCTACTTATAACGAAGTGTGTAGACTTTTTTGAGTTAACGTATATAAAATTCAAAATTTGTATGAACTCTTTCTTTTTGTGTTGGCTTTGTCTTTCTATTTGATTCAAGATATATGAAATTTGTTAGGATTTTGATTGGTTCTGTATGGTCTTTCATCCCTCTTCTATTGTGAAATTTGACTTCCTTCATATTTTCTTGAATCAACTTACATAGAAATGCAATTTTTACGAGACGTAATGCCTTAGAACATATTATTTGTGACTACAATACGTTTTTCAAACTTTTTATGTTAAAGTTGAGTTTATCTAGATTACAATTTAGGTTCTGAAATCAAATTTCAGACTTATAACGAAGTGTGTAGACTTTTTTGAGTTAACTTATATAAAATTCAACATTTTTATGAACTCTTTCTTTTTGTGTTGGCTTTGTATTTCTATTTGATTTAAGATAGAAGAAATTTGTTAGTATTTGGATTAGTTATGCATGGTCTTTCATCCTTCTTCTAGTGTGAAATTTGACTTCCTTCATATTTTCCTGAATCAACGTATATAGAAATGCAATTTTTACTAGAGGTATTGCCTTAGAACATATTAATTGTAATTAAAATACATTTTTCAAACTTTTTCTGTTAAAGATGAGTTTATCTAGTTTACAATTTAGTCTCAGAAATCAATTTCCGACTTATAACGAACTGTGTAGACTTTTTTGAGTTAATGTATATAAAATTTAAAAATATTAAGAACTCTTTCTTTTTGTGTTGGATTTGTCTTACTATTTGATTCAAGATAGATGAAATTTATTAGGATTGGATTAGTGTTGCATGGTCTTTCATACTTCTTCTATAGTGAAATTTATCTTCATTCATATTTTCTTGAATCAACGTACATAGATATGCAATTTTTACTAGACGTAATGTCTAAGAACATATTATTTGTGATTACCATACATTTTTCAAACTTTTTATGTTAAAGTTGAGTTTATCTAGTTTACAATTTAGGTTCAGAAATCAATTTCAGACTTATAACGAAGTGTGTAGACTTTTTTGAGTTAACGTATATAAAATTTAACATTTTTATGAACTCTTTCTTTTTGTGTTGGCTTTGTATTTCTATATGATTCAAGATAGAAGAAATTTTTTAGGATTTGGATTAGTTCTACATGGTCTTTTATCCTTCTTCTAGTCTGAAATATGACTTCCTTCAAATTTTCTTGAATCAACGTACATAGAAATGCAATTTTTTCTAGAGGTATTGCCTTAGAATATATTAATTGCAATTACAATACATTCTTAAAACTTTTTCTTTTAAAGATGATTTTATCTAGTTTACAATTTAGTCTCAAAAATGAATTTCCGACTTATAACGAAGTGTGTAGACTTTTTTGAGTTAACGTATATAAAATTCAAAATTTTTATGAACCTTATGTTTTGGTGTTGGCTTTGTCTTTTTATTTGATTCAAGATAGATTAAATTTGTTACGATTTGGATTAGTTCTTCTTGGTCTTTCATCTTTCTTCTATTGTTAAATTGACTTCCTTCATATTTTCTTGAATCAACGTACATAAAAATGCAATTTTTACTAGAGGCATTGCCTTAGAACATATTAATTGTGATTACAATACATTTTTCAAACTTTTTCTGTTAAATATGAGTTTATCTAGTTTACGATTTAGTCTCAGAAATCGATTTCCGACTCATAACGAAGTGTGTAGCCTTTTTTGAGTTAACGTATATAAAATTCAAAAAATTTATGAACTCTTTGTTTTTGTTATGGCTTTGTCTTACTATTTGATTCAAGTTAGATGAAATTTGTTAGGATTTGGATTAGTTCTTCATGGTCTTTCATCCTTCTTCTATTGTGAAATTTGACTTCCTTCATATTTTCTTGAATCAACATACATAGAAATGCAATTTTTACTAGACGTAATGCCTTAGAACATATTATTTATGACTACAATACATTTTTCAAACTTTTTATGTTAAACTTGAGTTCATCTAAATTACAATTTAGGTTCAGAAATCAATTTCAGACTTATAACGAAGTGTGTAGACTTTTTTTAGTTAACGTATAAAAAATTTAACATTTTTATGAACTCTTTCTTTTTGTGTTGTCCTTGTCTTTCTATGTGATTCAAGATAGAAGAAATTTGTTAGGATTTGGATTAGTTCTACATGGTCTTTCATCCTTCTTCTAGTCTGAAATTTGACTTCCTTCATATTTTCTTGAATCAACGTACATAGAAATGTAATTTTTACTAGAGGTATTGCCTTAGAACAAATTAATTGCAATTACAATACATTTTTCAAACTTTTTCTGTTAAAGATGAGTTTATGTAGTTTACAATTTAGTCTCAAAAATCAATTTCCGACTTATAACGAAGTGTGTAGACTTTTTTGAGTTAACGTATATAAAATTCAAAAAAATTATGAACTCTTTGTTTTTGTGTTGGCTTTGTCTTTCTATTTAATTTAAGATAGATGAAATTTGTTAGGATTTGGATTAGTTCTGCATGGTCTTTCATCGTTCTTCTATTGTGAAATTGACTTCCTTCATATTTTCTTGAATTAACGTACACAAAAATGCAATTTTTACTAGACGTAATGCCTTAGAACATATTATTTGTGATTACAATACATTTTTCAAACTTTTTCTGTTAAAGATGAGTTTATCTAGGTAACAAATTAGTTTCGGAAATCAATTTCAGGCTTATAACGAAGTGTGTAGACTTTTTTGAGTTCACGTATATAATATTTAACATTTTTATGAACTCTTTCTTTTTCTGTTGGCTTTGTCTTTCTATTTGATTCAAGATAGAAGAAATTTTTTAGGATTTGTATTAGTTCTACATGGTCTTTCATCCTTCTTCTAGTCTGAAATATGACTTCCTTCAAATTTTCTTGAATCAACGTACATAGAAATGCAATTTTTACTAGAGGTATTGCTTTAGAATATATTAATTGCAATTACAATACATTCTTCAAACTTTTTCTTTTAAAGATGATTTTATCTAGTTTACAATTTAGTCACAAAAATGAATTTCCGACTTATAACGAAGTGTGTAGACTTTTTTGAGTTAACGTATATAAAATTCAAAAATTTTATGAACCTTATCTTTTTGTGTTGGCTTTGCCTTTCTATTTGATTCAAGATAGATTAAATTTGTTAGGATTTGGCTTAGTTCTTCTTGGTCTTTCATCTTTCTTCTATTGTTAAATTGACTTTCTTCATATTTTCTTGAATCAACGTACATAGAAATGCAATTTTTACTAGAGGAATTGCCTTAGAACATATTAATTGTGATTACAATACATTTTTCAAACTTTTTCTGTTAAATATGAGTTTATCTAGTTTACGATTTAGTCTCAGAAATCAATTTCCGACTTATAACGAAGTGTGTAGACTTTTTTGAGTTAACGTATATAAAATTCAAAAAATTTATGAACTCTTTGTTTTTGTTATGGATTTGTCTTACTATTTGATTCAAGTTAGATGAAATTTGTTAGGATTTGGATTAGTTCTGCATGGTCTTTCATCCTTCTTCTATTGTGAAATATGACTTCCTTCATATTTTCTTGAATCAACATACATAGAAATGCAATTTTTACTAGACGTAATGCCTTAGAACATATTATTTGTGACTACAATACATTTTTCAAACTTTTTATGTTAAAGTTGAGTTCATCTAGATTACAATTTAGGTTCAGAAATCAATTTCAGACTTATAACGAAGTGTATAGACTTTTTTGAGTTAACGTATATAAAATTTAACATTTTTATGAACTCTTTCTTTTTGTGTTGTCCTTGTCTTTCTATCTGATTCAAGACAGAAGAAATTTGTTAGGATTTGGATTAGTTCTACATGGTCTTTCATCCTTCTTCTAGTCTGAAATTTGACTTCCTTCATATTTTCTTGAATCAACGTACATAGAAATGTAATTTTTACTAGAGGTATTGCCTTAGAACAAATTAATTGCAATTACAATACATTTTTCAAACTTTTTCTGTTAAAGATGAGTTTATGTAGTTTACAATTTAGTCTCAAAATTCAATTTCCGACTTATAACGAAGTGTGTAGACTTTTTTGAGTTAACGTATATAAAATTCAACATTTTTATGAACTCTTTCTTTTTGTGTTGGCTTTGTCATTCTATTTGATTCAAGACAGATGAAATTGGTTAGGATTTGGATTAGTTCTTCTTGGTCTTTCATCCTTCTTCTATTGTGAAATTTGCCTTCCTTCATATTTTCTTGAATCAATGTACATAGAAATGCCAATTTTACTAGACGTAATGCCTTAGAACATATTATTTGTGATTACAATACATTTTTCAAACTTTTTCTGTTAAAGATGAGTTTATCTAGTTTACAATTTAGTTTCAGAAATCAATTTCAGGCTTATAACGAAGTGTGTAGACTTTTTTGAGTTAACGTATATAAAATTCAACACTTTTATAACCTCTTTCTTTTTGTGTTGCCTTTGTCTTTCTATTTGATTCAATATAGATGAAATTTGTTAGGATTTGGATTAGTTCTTCTTGGTCTTTCATCCTTCTTCTATTGTGAAATTTTCCTTCCTGCATATTTTCTTGAATCAACGTACATAGAAATGCAATTTTTACTAGAAGTAATGCTTTATAACATATTATATGTGATTACAATACATTTTTCAAACTTTTTTTTGTTAAAGATGAATATAACTAGTTTACCATTTAGTTTCAGAAATCAATTTCAGACTTATAACGAAGTGTGTAGACTTTTTTGAGTTAACTTATATAAAATTCAACATTTTTATGAACTCTTTCTTTTTGTGTTGGATTTGTATTTCTATTGGATTCAAGATAGATGAAATTTGTTAGGATTTGGATTAGTTCTGCATGGTCTTTCATCTTTCTTCTATTGTGAAATTTGACTTCCTTCATATTTTCTTGAATCAACGTACATAGAAATACAATTTTTACTAGAGGTATTGACTTAGAACATATTAATTGTAATTACAATACATTTTTCAAACTTTTTTTTGTTAAAGTTGAGTTCATCTAGATTACAATTTAGGTTCAGAAATCAATTTCAGACTTATAACGAAGTGTGTAGACTTTTTTGAGTTAACGTATATAAAATACAACATTTTTATGAACTCTTTCTTTTTGTGTTGGCTTTGTCTTTCTATTTGATTCAAGATAGAAGAAATTTGTTAGGATTTGGATTAGTTCTACATGGTCTTTCACCCTTTTTCTAGTCTGAAATTTGACTTCCTTCATATTTTCTTGAATCAACGTACATAGAAATGCAATTTTTACTAGAGGTATTGCCTTAGAACATATTAATTGCAATTACAAATACATTTTTCAAAATTTTTCTGTTAAAGATGAGTTTATCTAGTTTACAATTTAGTCTCAAAAATCAATTTCCAGCTTATAACGAAGTGTGCAGACTTTTTTGAGTTAACGTATATAAAATTCAAAATTTTTATATCTTTATGTGTTGGCTTTGTCTTTCTATTTGATCAAGATAGATGAAATTTGTTAGGATTTGGATTAGTTCTTCTTGGTCTTTCATGTTTCTTCTATTGTGAAATTGACTTCCTTCATATTTTCTTGAATCAACGTACACAGAAATGCAATTTTTACTAGACGTAATGCCTTAGAACATATTATTTGTGATTACAATACATTTTTCAAACTTTTTATGTTAAAGATGAGTTTATCTAGTTTACAATTTAGTTTCAGAAATCAATTTCAGACTTATAACGAAGTGTGTAGACTTTTTTGAGTTAACGTATATAAAATTCAACATTTTTATGAACTCTTTCTTTTTGTGTTGGCTTTGTCTTTCTATTTGATTCAAGATAGATGAAATTTGTTAGGATTTGGATTAGTTCTTTTTGGTCTTTTTTTTTTTTTTTCATGTTCGATCCCCTTAGTCGGCGTCGAAATTATTAGTTTTTCCTAGGGTTTCAAACTTTTTCACGTTTTTCCTTCATCCTTGATCATCTTTTGGTTGTTTAGGATGGGGGAAAATCCTGTTTCAAACGTGATTTCTCATGGGGTTTAAAACTGTGAGTTTTGCTGATTTAGTTAAGGTTTAAAAACCCTATATGCTAACAGATTTTAATTTAACATTTGTTCCTGAGGTGTCATTATATTTTGAAGAACCAGCATTGGTTTTACTTGTGGAACTCACTCAAGAAGGGTGTGATATCTTCCAGTTTAGTCTTATTGGGAGACTGAACTTCAAATGTTTAAAACTTAATGATGTTCAAAAAAGTTTAGAAGAACAATGGGGTCTTGGTGATGGAAGGTGCAAACTGGTTCCTATGACTAAGGGTTTTTTCATCATCAAACTGATTTCTGAAGAGGATAAAGAACGAGTTTGGCATGGTGATTCATGGAAGGTCCAAAATCAAACTCTTAGGGTTATGAATTTTTACCCTAACTTTGATCCAGAGAGGAAAAATACATCTCATGCTACAGTTTGGGTGAGTTTTCCTGGCTTATTCATTGAATTGTGGACTAAAAAAATCCTTCTTTCCATTGCAAGAATTCTTGGTAAACCAATTGCGATAGATCAAAAAACATTGGACCATGATGTTGGTAATTATGCTGTTGTGCTGATTGACATCGATTTTGCTAACGTAATTCCTAAAAGAATACGACTTAAAGCTAATGGAAGGGAGTTTTGGCAATATGTGGAAATACAAGATATGGAGAATATTAAGTTTTGCACTCATTGTAAAATTATGGGGCATAAATTTGAGAGTTGTCTTACTGCTCGTAAGATCTTAGGGATTCTGTTATGGAAGGGAAACATGAATTGAATGAATCTACAGGTGGGTTTCCAAAAAATAAAAAGGAATGGCAGGTTAAAAAGTATATTGCAAATACTACAGGTGTTGTGAGTTCTTCAACTATGGATAAATCTAAAGAGAAAGGAAAATAGGCTCCTATTATTCCTGTTATTCCAGAATATGT
This sequence comes from Papaver somniferum, assembly GCF_003573695.1. Taxonomy (NCBI): domain Eukaryota; kingdom Viridiplantae; phylum Streptophyta; class Magnoliopsida; order Ranunculales; family Papaveraceae; genus Papaver; species Papaver somniferum. The sequence continues at coordinate 179,336,511 of NC_039364.1, read as the reverse complement.
TGAGGTAACAAATGACGAGTTTACTACTTCAACTTCTGTAGTTAATAAAGCTAAAAGTTCTACAGACATGGCAGAAGTACGTGGAAAGTCTAATATGAATGTTTCCCATGCAGATCATGTTAAATCTGGTGCTTTTAATGATTCACGTAGTGGTGTAGCCCAACTAATATTACAAACAAAACTGATGATGTTTTTGCAGCAATGGGTGGTATTCAGTCAGGGAAAGAGACTATGTCAGAATTAGCTACAACAAATAATAACGTTGTTTCTAATGATGTCCAAGAGTGTGCTGATGATAAACAGTTAGAGGAGGAGCTTAATAGTTCTTTCATTGAATATCGTGAAGCTCATCTCAAGTTGATTAGATGTAAAAACGCTATTGCAGCAAAAAAAGCTCTTGCTGAACGTACAAACTATGTGCATGTTGACAATGCAAATATTACGCAAGAGAATACTGATATTACGTCTAACGGGAAAACCGAATCCGGGACTAATATTCAGTCCGTGCAAAATTTGGAGCAAACTTCCGTGTCCAAGCAAAATTTGGAAATAACTCAGTCCGTGACCAAGAATAATTCTGAACAACAGCGTGCAAAATTTGGAAATTCTAAACAAACCGTGTCCAAGCAAACTATGGGTCATATTCAGTCCGTGATTAAACAGAGTTTGAATACAAATCAAAAACCTGGGTCCGTACCAAACTCATTGGAAACTTCTTCAAAGCCAGGGCCCGTGACAAACTCAATTTTGGAGGCTACTTATGTATCTAATTCAAAGCTAGCGATGGTTAACACTTCTAAGGAGGATTGAACTACAGTAAAGGGTAAGAACTCCCCTACTAAGGGTACACCTTTTAAATTTAAATCCTTTGAAACTCCTTTTGTGGATGATTTTTTTCAAAAGAATTAGTGGTGAATAACAAGTATGGTGCCCTAGCTTCTGAGTTAGGCCTTGCTAATGATTCTAGTGAGGCTTTGGTGGAGGATGAACAAGATGATTCTAGTGACTCAGATAATAGTATGGGTTCGAAAGATTGGGGTGAAGTGGATGCAGATATTCTAGCAAGGAAACAATCTAGAAAAGTGTCCAAGCAAACTGCCAAGATCATGGCTATGAATTCAAAGTCTAATGAGGAAATTCCAAGCCGTGAGCATAACAAGGATATTCAAGCAGGGTTGGAGGAAAATGTTTTTGATATGGATAATATTTTATCTAAGGAGGAACTAGAGGAGGCAAGTACTATTCATATTGATGAAGTGTGTTCTAAGTTCATTGGAGATCCAGCCTTTAGACAATACTACTTCAAGGAAAAAAAGTAGCAAATGGATAGAATGTCAACTAAGAAGAAAGCTCAATCTCCTATTAAGCTTGTTTTGGGTGGTAATTATGCTTCAGATGAAAATGGAGAGGATTATGACTATGATGAAATTTATGATGATTATGAAGATGAATACAAGGATCCTTATGGAGACTATGATTTAACTCAAATAATTGCTGGTCTCATTCCCAAGATGAAGAATTTTAGAGTTGGAAACAAGGGGCGAAAACGATTTTAATTTTCCTAGTTTTCTTCTTTATGTTATTTTTTAAGTGTTTAGGAGCTTATTTTATGAGTTTTTTTAGAGTTTTTTCCCATTTGGTTTATGGGGGTGGGGAGGCCTGGAGCCTCCCATTTTGTAATTCTTGTAAAAAAAAATTTTTGCTTTAATAAACCATTTTGACCTAGCAAAAAAGAAAAAACTTCTTGGTCTTTCATCCTTCTTCTATTGTGAAATTTTCCTTCCTTTATATTTTCTTGAATCAACGTATATAGAAAGGCAATTTTTACTAGACGTAATGCCTTAGAACACATTATTTGTGATTACAGTACAATTTTCAAACTTTTTCTGTTAAATATGAGTTTATCTAGTTTACAATTTAGTCTCAGAAATCAATTTCCGACTTATAACGAAGTGTGTAGACTTTTTTGAGTCAACGTATATAAAATAACATTTTTATGAACTCTTTATTTTTGTGTTGGCTTTCTCTTTCTATTTGATTCAAGATAGATGAAATTTGTTAGGATTTGGATTAGTTCTGCTTGGTCTTTCATCCTTCTTCTATTGTGAAATTTGACTTCCTTCATATTTTCTTGAATCAACAATCACCATCTTCGTTGATTCTCGATTGAAACCCTAAATCAAACCATAACAGCAAACACCAAATATTCTTAAGCAACAGCTTCCTGTAACAAATTCAGGTAAAACCCTCCCGGATCTCTAATTTTTTCCTTAATATTTAATTGATTAATGGCACTTCCGCTGATTTGAATCCAACTTAAAAATCCCAAATTACAACACAGCCCCAGAAATCCCCAATTACAGAACAACACCAGATTTGTTGTTGTTGACTTCCATCTTCATCCACTGAACATTGGACTGATTCGGTGTATGAAATATGAAATATAGATTTAGGATAAAGAGATTTGGGTTCTTATAGGTTGCATAGGAGAGAATAAAGAAGAAGTTTAACCATCTTTTTAGTTTTCTTATGTTTAAACGGCCAGATCTAACTTTATGTCAAGAATGGACGAACCGATATATCTTTCGCCCACGATATATCCTGGCACCAGGATCGCCCGATCCAACGGTGGCTATGTCTCGCGTTTTACTTTTTTTTCCTCCCCTAGCAGCCTTTCCAGGACACAGGATCGCCCGATCCTACGATCACGAATGACCCCCATCATAACCACCACTTTTACTACAATATTATATTTAACGTACCTAACTATGCAAGGGATATTGCATCACAAAGGAGCACATGCCATTTTCGAAGATCAAAAAATTAAGTGAACAGAATTGCAAGCACATCATATAACTCACCATCTCAGGCACATAATTTATCCCTCGGTCACCTTCAAACTCATCGATTAACTGGTTTTTTATTCTTCTCATGGTGCTCCATGAACCTGACAAAGAACCAGATAGAAAAGTAAATATAGTATTCCAGGTTGATCCAAGTCTCCTTCTACCCATTAAGCCAGTTCATACAGGTGTCCCCAACTGTAATGCTCAGCAACACGTCATCCAGGTACTTATGAGGCTCGAAGGTCCCAAACTCATAAGGGCAGATACGTAAGATCTGCCATGAGAGCATCACCAGTTTGAGCTAATGGAAATATCAAAAAAACTTGAGATAAATAAGCTGAAACCATAGTACAAAACCCATTGTTTGAAGATAGTGACCAACCTTTTCGCAACTGCAAGGATGCATGAATATAAAAAGATTACTAATCTTTCTGTCCCATCTCTTCCAGCCAAAGCCTCGGCATTTTTTTTTACATGACCGTGAGAAGAACCAAGAACTACTACACTACAACAAATTGATTACTCGAATCCACCTCAATTTCCTTCACTCCTGAGTTCTGACTAATAAAAATAAAAGAACATGCCCACCAATTTACACAATATCAAGAAAGAAACATCACCAGTACAAATTGGCTGCTATCCGACCAAGCAATGCAAGGGTATAAATTGGCTGCATTGATTGTTACCTGAAACCAACATAAGTAAGGGTTTATCACTGTTGATTTGGGTTATTGATACCTCTGATTTATTTCAGTTTTCCTTCTTCTAAACACATTCAAAACGTAATAAGTATAAACAGTTTAAGAAAAGTCTATTTAAATCATGTAATTTGCTTAAAAGAAACTGCGGAATAGGCAGAAGGGATGAACGGAATACCATTTTCCCTATGACCTCATTGTCACAATTCTTCCACTTGACGTCCCTATCACCTGATTACTTCGGCTCATTCTGTGGAAAATTATTGTCGGTCTCCAATAAAGCAAGACTCCCGACATGGGTTATATTAGTAAAAGCAAGCTGCAGAGATAGCCACTGAATCACAAACTCAGTAACCATGATGTTTTGCCCAGCATTTTTGTTTCGTCCTCCCCTGCAAAACAAAAACCAAAGATACCATGTGATTCACTCCGATGCTTTTCATTATCTTGACCATAGATATCTGCAATTACCGATTAATTGAAATTTTTGGCTTAAACAAAACTTTTATAGAAAAATCAATTAAAATTTGTACAGAAATTGTATACCCGACCATCACCAGCACTCCTGACCATTAGATTATGAGAAGATTACAACTACCTTTTTTCTCGCTTGTTCATACAAAAGAACAACCTTTCCTCATTGAACTAATTATCAACATCTAAACCTTACAAAATTCAAACACAATATGAAAATTAACCAAATTTAAAAAAGAATCAAGCGTTCGATCGAAAGTAACTAATATGAAATTTAGATAAAGAGTTTGAATTTGATATTACCGAAAGAGACAGATTGCACTGATGGATGTAAGAACTTCTTTCAGCATCAACCGCAACACCAAACTCTTTGACCTGCGGTGAAATAAGATGAAAAATTCAAAAAAAAATTCAAAAAAAGAAAGAACAGATTCTTGGTTTAGGGTTCGCAGATAACAGAGAGCTTCATCAACAGTTCACAACTATCTCTAATTTCCATCTCAAATCGAACACAGTCAAACCCAGATCCAACAATCACCATCTTTGCTGATTCTCGATTGAAACCCTAAATCAAACCATAACAGCAAACACCAAGTCTTCTTAAGCAACAACTTCCTGTAACAAATTCAAGTAAAACCCCTCCCTAATCTCTAATTTCTTCCTTAATCTTTAATCTTTGAATCCAACCCAAAATCCCCAATTACAACACAGCCTCAGAAATCCCCAATTACAGAACAACCCCAGATTTGTTGTTGTTGACTGCCATCTTCATCCACTGAACATTGGACCGATTCGGTGTCACTGAACAGTGGACCGATTCGGTGTATGAAATATGAAATATAGATTTAGGATAAAGAGATTGGGGTTCGTATAGGTTGCATAGGAGAGAATAAAGAAGAAGTTTAACCATCTTTTTAGTTTTCTTATGTTTAAACGTCCAGATCTAATTTTATGTCAAGAATGGACGAACAGATATATCTTTCGCCCACGATATATCCTGGCCCCAGGATCGCCCGATCCAACGGTGGCTATGTCTCTCGTTTTACTTTTTTTTCCTCCCCCAGCGGCCTTTCTAGGCCACAGGATCTCCCGATCCAACGATCACGAATGACCCCCATCATAACCACCATTTTTTCTTAATAAAGAGAAATATATATATATATATATATATATATATATATATATATATATATAGATGTTAGAGCTTCACCCAGCTGAACTCACAATATTCTATATATACAATATTCTTGATGGGTCAGTAGACCGACTTTGTTTTACCGCAAGCGCACCGTGTCAAAATGAGCACGCAATAGCAAGCACGGTTCGTTCCCTCAAGGAGTGTTTTTTTTATAAGTCAAAAATTTGTATTAATAGATAAAAAATTAATAAAATATAGTTTACAAGAAAAGAGGTCATAGCAACCCCAAAAACTTGTAAACTACTTAAAACGATAATAAGAAACATTTGGATATTCAACTGAATTTAAAAAAGGTGGTCTTCCATCATAATGTATTCCCACTTCATTAGCAAGTAAACATCCACGCTTATCCATTTTATCCCTCAAGGAGTGTGAAAACTACTACTAATACTACTGACTAACCAAGATTCAATATTTGAGAGATTGTTGTACTAAGAAAATAAATTAATGTGCAAATAAAGCAATTGTATAAAGATTGTAAATCAAGGATGTGGATGTATTAGGTATATGGAATCCCTTGCAGGCTAAATTTCACTTATGTCTCTCACAAAGGTCTATAATTTTACTCATGCACAATTGCAAACCTAGCTATTGATACATGGAAGATATGACGTTTAAGATTTATCGACAAGTCGTAATACAAGTTATGTTTGTTCTCAACCTTAAGTAGAAATCCTAAGAACTAATCATACTAGGCCTAAATAGTCTAAGAATATTCATAAATCAATTGGTAACAAAGTTCAACAAGAAATTCTATCAACCTAACAATAGACTATACATGGCATAGAATATGAGAAATTGAATAGAAAATAATCCATTAAAGAGAAACTCAAACACATGACATTAAGCTCAAGTTGGTGAAAACCCTTGTTTAAGAACATAAGTAATTTAAACCTACAAGTTCATTCTTCACTGATCAGTTTTTGACCCTGATATGTTATAGATATTGAAACAGCTAACACAAGAATAAAACACAAGTATTTTGCAATAGAATGTTATGATTTTATTGTTATAGCAAAGAACTTACAATGTTTACCTCTTAGGTTAATTTTCTGCCCTAGGTATTGCTTCTTCTTCTTGCTTGTTTCCTGCTAGTAATTCCTCTAGTTTTCTGTCGTGTCCTCTACAAGCACTCTAGATGCCTGTTTATAGGTTTAGGACTACACTAAAACTAGTAATACACAAATTAGGAAAAACTCTCCTATTTTTGTAACCTTCTAGAAATAAAAGTCCACTGTTCCTTCTAATAATAGAACTCTACTTCTAGAATTACTTGGAAAGCAATTCAGTGACGTTTTGTACCAAGGAATAGGGTATTATAATGGGCCTATACCTAAAAACGGATCAAACCTCCCCCATTTGGAGGTTTTTGGTCCCTCAAAAGCATTGAGTTAAGATGCGGGAAAGTTTAGCTTGCAGCCGCACTCTTGAGTACCACTTTGCACGCTTTAAACTCTTCCTGTTGCGATGTTCTTGGAACAATTCTTGTTTTCCAACTCCAGTCATCTTTGTCGTCTTGCTAAGAATCGGGTATTCTTTTGTTACTTCCCTTAGAGCTAAGTCTTGCGCAACTTGTAATTATGGCGACTCATTTTGCTCTTCAAGTAGCTTTATTTCTGGTTCCACACATTGTTTTTGTGGTACCTTCTGCGACTGTTGTAGGGTGTCTTCAAACCCTTCTCACAACTGTTGTAGATCGTTCTTTTCGGTTTTAGTGCACTCACAAGAGTTTGCATAAACCAATTCACCAGGTTCTTTGACATCTTGTCGAACCGTGAGTAGACTAAACCTCTGATTAGTGTTGAGTAGACTAAACTTCTGCTTAGTGTTTACTAAATGTTGCGCAGCCAGAAGTTGTAGTTTCTTCTTTTCTTTAGAAGCTAGAATATGAAATCTTTTTCCATCTTTTACCATCTTCCAAATATTTTCTCTTCGTAAGTACGTTGCATCTCTGTCCCATAGGTAAGGACTACCTAAAACAATGTGACACACATCTAATGGGACAACATCACATGTCACCTGATCCATGTATTTTCCGTTAATGGAGAATTTGAAGGTACATTGAGCCGTCACTTACATTTATGTTTACTTCTTCAACCATCCTAACGGGTATGGCTTAGAGTCTGGTGTTGTCTTCAAATTCAGTTTCTTCACAAATTGCTCAGATATCAAATTTTGTTGTGATCCGCTATCAAGCAAAGTAAGGACCTGTGTCTTGTCGACTTGAGCATACACCCAAAATAGCTCTTCTTTAACAGATTCTGGTGTAGCTGGTTCTGGACCAATGACTTTTTTTGTTGTCGCAGTTGCGACCCCTTTTCTTGTCATCATCAGAATTTTGTGATCAGGTTGAGGTGAACCGTCGATTACCTCATCTTCCTCTTCTTCGTTTTCTTATTTATTGTAGATGGTTGTGGCAGTTTGCTTACGGTCTTTCTACCATGCTGGTTTCAACTCCGGATGCAATTTCCAACATCCTTCCTTCGAGTGTCGATCAGTTTTGCAGTTTGCACAGTATTGGTTGGTTTTGTTTGACATAACATGATATGTCCTCCCCTCTTTATGAGTAATGTTCACAATCTATCCCTCGTTTCTTGATTGCCTTGCTTCATAGGGTTGACTCTTCATCTCGATATACATAGCTTTCTTGCAAGAATCGTCAATGTCTATTACTCCAAATAATGCAAGTTCTGTCCGTATAGCAAAAGGTAATCCCCCTTTATACTTCTCAAGGGTTTCCGGATCTCTCAGGTTCACATTCAATGCTATAGCTTGCTTGCAGAATTCAGTAGTGTATTCTTGCACGTTTCGCCCTTTCACTTGTCGCAAGAACTGCCATTGTTCGCGCAGTCGTTCTTTATAACCAATAGGATAGAACAGATTTCAGATAGCAGTTGCAAACTGCTGCCATGTTGTCACCGGAGTATATAAACCTGAGGTATATGCCTCCCACCAAATAAGAGCATGACCATCAAGTCTAAGTATAGCAAAACTTACCCTTTGCTCCTCGGTAAATCCTGTGGTGCTGAAATATACTTCCAAAGACTTGAGCCAGTCATCCAACTTCTCTGGATTCAAATCCCCATTGTATGCTGGGATTTCAATTCTTGCCTCTACTTTGAATGGCGAATTATCTATGAACTCTGGATGTTCTTCCAAATCTTTTGATTCTGAACCATCTTTTGATTTGGAATATGTAGCTCCTAATCCTTTTAGGATCTCTTTTATATATTCGATATCAGACTTCAAGGTTTTCATATCTTCCTCCAATTTCTCCATAATGTTTCCTTGCAGATTCGATGATGATAACGTGGCTGATGTTCTTTATCTTCTATCAATATCAGGATCTAATGGGAATACCTCGTTACCCTTGGATCAAAGCCCTTCCATTCATCGCCGGAAAGATTGCTTAATTACCTTCTAGCTCTAGATACCACTGATCAGTTTTTGACCCTGATATGTTATAGATATTGAAACAACTAACACAAGAATAAAACACAAGTATTTTGCAATAGAATGTTCTGATTTTATTGCTATAGCGAAGAACTTACAATGTTTACCTCTTAGGTTAATTTTCTGCCCTAGGTATTGCTTCTTCTTCTTGCTTGTTTCCTGCTAGTAATTCCTCTAGTTTTCTGCCGTGTCCTCTACAAGCACTCTAGATGCCTATTTATAGGTTTCGGAATACGCTAAAACTAGTAATATACAAATTAGGAAAAACTCTCCTATTTTTGTAACCTTTTAGAAATAAAAGTCTATTGTTCCTTCTAATAATAGAAATCTACTTCTAGAATTACTTGGAAAGCAATTCAGTGACGTTTTGGTCCTAGGAATAGGGTATTCTAATGGGCCTATACCTAAAAACGGATCATTCACCCTAAAAAGTAGTTTAACTAGACATGGTTTTGTTCAAATCCATAGAAAATGATATAAAGATTGTCAAACTAAGAATATCAATAACAGAAAATCAAAGAAAGCTAAACCTAGTTTTTTTCCCTGTATATGGCGTATCCTCCTAACTGACTCTGTTGTTGTTTATATTGTTTATATAGCAGCTGCCGACTGAGACCTAACAATACTAGCTGAAACCTAATCCAAGTGCAGGCCTTGACTTCAAATGCAGGCCATCAGTAAAGTTCGGCCACTGTCAACCACATCTTGGTCTTTGTCCATCTAGGCACCAACTTCACCTGTTTGATTCCATTGCGGAATTTTCTCAAGCACCAGACTCATGTCTATAGCACCAACTCCACTTTCTTGTCTGTCTAGGGACCACCCCCACTTTCCTGTCAACTCCTGAACTTGTGAATCTCGTCATCAGTGGATGTAAACACACCCGAATATCCTCCATAGATCCATACTTACTCCTCTCAAACAAACACCCCTTCATATACACTTCTCCATTTTCCCGATTAACTTCAGCCATCTCCAAATTCAGTTCACGCCAAACCCAAAACTCTATTCATGCTGTTTGAGCTACTATGCAACTCCAGCAGTCCCTCAAAGCATCACTGCTTGCCTTCAATCGATCAACACAAATTGAGTCCAAAACCCAACAGCTTGTTGCTCTTTCTTTTAATTTCAAAACCCACAAAATTCAATTGATGTTGCTGCGTTGGTTCTCAATTGAAAACTTTCGTTTAAACCCAATCTCGGGTTCCATCTAAACCACTCAGTCTCAACTGTTGTTGCTGGATTGAGATGATTAAAAACCCATTCAACCCTCTATGTTCACAGCTGAGAACCAATGACAATACCCGTAGCAGTAACATCAATTATTCGACCTAATTTTACTCAAGAACAACAAATTTCAGTTTGCACCAGAAATCCCAAAGTCAGACCATATTGTTGATGTCAAATTTCAATCCCTGTTGCATACCCACATGAGAACCCCCAGATTCAATCGTCGTTGTTGGAAAGAGAATGAAATTATTGGCTTGAATCTCGACCCCAAAACTCCACAGATCCACTGTCGTTGATACTATAGAAACTTGAAGTAATCAGCACCTGCATCTCCTGGCTCTTTCTCACTGAATCTCGATCTCTCGCCATTGAAAATGGTTATAATAGTAGCTAGGAAAAATGAGAAATCCTCCACTAAAATTCAAGATTGCTAATAGGGGTACCAAATTGCTTGGGGGTGTACCAAAATACATATAGGACAAAATAACCATTGTCTTTGGGTTGGTACATCCCCAAGCAAAATGGCACCCCCCATTAGTAGCCTTGCTAATATTGACGCTCAGATCCTTTTTCTTTTGATAAGAAAGAAATGAAGATGTTAGAGTGACAGACCACAAAAGGAATGTGGTCGGAGAGCTTCCACGTTTCACTTTCTTTTAGCACCTACTGGACCTGACTTGTTTGAATAAGCAGAGACCATTCTTTGTCTTGGCCATGTCATGGCATATGTAGCCAAGCAGGTGGTGCGGCCCATAAGCTCCGACTCCTTTGGAAATGCAAGTCGCAAGTGCCAATTTAGCTTCTAAGCTATTTATCCTCCGGTGATCAGATTTCACTTGTGATTCCTGAAAATAACTAAAAACAATATTATTAGCTAACGAGACCTAGCTAGTGTAAATGCGGGTATAAAAGTGTCGCACTTTCGTGCTTATCAAATTCCCCCACACTTCCATTTTGCTAGTCCCGAGCAAACAAGAAAATGGACCCGCTCAACAGCTGATCATATACAAAACTTCAAGACCCGCTCAACAATTATTCATCATGATTTTTTATTTTTATTTTTGTAGACCCGCTCAACAGCTAATAAATGATAAGAAAACACCCTACAATAGACCCCTCAACAGTTGATCATAGCAAATTTTTTTTAAAATTTTTTAGACCCGCTCAACAGTTGGTCATAACATGCAAAAAAACTCCTAAAATAGACCCTCTCAACAGCTGGTCATAACATGAATAACCTACAGAAATCTAAAGTGTTAACCGCTCCCCCACACTTAATTTTTGTTTGTTGGTAATAGCAAATATTTCCAAAGAGTTTACAATCAAAGAGGTCCTTAGACCCCAAAAACTTACAAACTATTTAAATCTGAAATAAGAGACATTAGGATATTCTAAAGAACTTAGAAAATAAGGTCTCTCATCATAGTTCATCCCTTCACCATTCTTCAAAAGACAACCCCTTTTTGCCATAGCATCAGCTGCAAAATTAGCCTCTCGATAAGTATGCACAAACCGAATGGAAACATAATAATCTTGAATCCTTATCCACCTTTGTCTTGCAAACCAGGGTAAATTAGAATTCTTAAAAGCAGTTATGGCACCAATTGAATCTGACCTCACCAAGATTTTACGAACTGACCATTTCATAGCCCATTCCAAACCTACAATCACACCATAGAGCTCTGCCAAGAAGTTATTAGTTCGACCTATCCCAATGCTCATAGATCCAACGAAATTGCAACCAGCATCTCGAACTACAACACCAGCTCCCGCTCTACCAGGGTTACCTTTGGCAGCACCATCGCAACACAATAACAGTTCATCCCAGTTAGGAGGAACCCAATAACACTCAATTGGTTGTATAATCTTTACCTGTCTATGTCGCACACCAAAACAATTCAAAATCTCCAGATCTTCCGAGGTATTATGCATAAAACTCTTCAAGCGGATAGAGAAACCATGGATCAAATGGAAAGTGCGATGTTTGAAGAAGTGAATACTCACTGCCGCGTTTTGAAAACATGCCATATTTGTTGTCTGCCACAGCTCCGACTGAATTATCATGTTTGCCAATAACCACAAATCTTTTATAATGCGACTTTTCTCTTTAGCTGCCTTGTACGAATTCACTAAATCATAATGTGGACTGAGTTTAAACAAACATGAGCACCACTGCCAGATTTGTGTTGCAAACGGACAACTCCATATGACGTGCTCTAAGGACTCTTCAGCTTGTTTGCATAAGTAACATCTGTTGGCTAGATCAACCTTGAATCTGCTCCCCCACACTTAATCATTACATTATACTCAATGTAATTGAGTCTTCCAACGTAAAAGTCAAGATGCGAAAATTCACAAGCAAACAAATAAAAATAAAAGATAAAGAAAAGGGAACAAATCTAGTGGGTTGACTCCCACAAAGAAAAATCCAATGGGTTGTGAAAAATTGGGGGTCTAACAACCTCACCCAATATTTCTCTTAGAAATCTGTATGGACTAAAACCAATATACCTTTAAGAGAATCAAATAGACAGTCAGACTCAATCTTAATAAAAAGTATATCAAAGAATTATATCTCAATTTCCCGATTCAATCCTAACTCAAGCAAATAGAAATCTAAGAGTCTGATTGAATACAAGAGAAATACCTTGAACGGTACCAAAGACCAATGTTCAAGGATCAATCAATTTGAATCAACAACCAAAGTTTGGATTTACCAATTGATCGATTCAACGCACAACCTATAATATTTCAATTATATAACAACATATAATACGGAAAAGAAATAACACAGACACCAGAATTTTTGTTAACGAGGAAACCGCAAATGTAGAAAAACCCCGGGACCTAATCCAGATTGAACACGCATTGTATTAAGCCGCTACAGAAACTATCCTACTACAAACAAACTTCGGTCTGGACTATTGTTGAACCCCAATCAATCTCACACTGATCCCAGGTACAATTGCGCTTCTTACGTATCTGATCCCAGCAGGATACTACACACTTGATTCCCTTAGCTGATCTCACCCACAACTAAAAGTTGTTACGACCCAAATTCGAAGACTTTAATAAACAAATCTGTATCGAACAGAAAAGTCTACAGTAATAGATAAATTTGTCTCCCATAAAAATACCTACGAGTTTTGTTCCGTCTTTTGATAAATCAAGGTGCACAAGAACCAATTGACATACCGAACTTATCTTCTCGAAGAACAGACCAGAAATATCAATCACCTCACAATAATCTTAATCGACTAGTGAAACAAGATATTGTGGAATCACAAACGATGAGAAGAAGATGTTTGTGACTACTTTTCTATCTTGCCTATCGGAGAAATTAATCTCACGCCAATCTTACGATTGCACTCAATCACGATAGAAACAACAAGATCATATCACGCAACTACAGATAAAATAGACAGATAAAATAATTGGGTCTGGCTTCACAATCCCAATGAAGTCTTCAAGTCGTTAACCTACAGGGTCTTGGTAGAAACCTAAGGTTAAAGGAGAATCGACTCTAGCTAATACAACTAGTATCACACAAGAGGTGTGGCGATTAGGTTTTCCAGTTGCTAGAGTTCTCCTTTATATATATTTCAAATCAGGGTTTGCAATCTAAGTTACCTTGGTAACAAAGCATTCAATATTCACTGTTAGATGAAAACCTGATTAGATTCAAGCTAATATCTTTCAACTGTTAGATCGAACTTAGCTTGTTATACACAAATGAAATGCACGTTCATTTAGGTTTGTGTGACCGCACCTAAACGTGTACACCTAGTTGGTTCAACAATAGTTAACCAATGGTTAGCCATATGAGCACTTTCATATCAACCTTATTTATCTTAACCATAACTAGTTCAAATGACTCAAATGAACTAGTTTGGAGAGTTGTTCAATTGCTTAGATCTCATAGATGTATACAAGACACAATCGAAGCACAAACGATTTTGATTCACTATAAACGATTCATGAACATTATAGCCACGGTTTGCAAAGACTGCATTCCTTAGTTTATATATGTCTTAGTTCATGAACAAATCGTTTTTAGAAAATAACCCGCTTAAGCATGCATACGGGTACGCATATTTAAGTACCCGGACTGAGCTTGTTTTCAGTTCACAAACTCCAGCAGAAATTCACGGGATGTGAACTTCCGACAGTACGCGTACGGGTACGTGGACTTAGCTCCGGTCATCCTGAACAGGCAAAGTACGTATACTTTGGTTCAAGAATTTTGGACTTACACAAGTATGAATACACATACAATGTTTATTTCCAAACATGGTTATATATTCTAAACTCTCATTTCAATCATTGAAATATTCTTAGAGGATGTTATATAGTGGTTATTTACCTACTATTTTTCATCAAAGCGATTTTCAAGAGATTGGAACAATCAACATGACTTTCGTAATGAGTAAAGACGAACTTGGCCAAAGCGAAAGCTTACCAACACATATTTCGAGAAATAGATAAGCGAGATAAACTCGGCTCGAAATAGAAAATGTGTATAATCGAAGTCTATATAGCAATACAACTTTTGTCTCAAGATAGGAGATAGAGTAGATAGACTTTTGAGTGATAGATAAGTTCAAGTCTCCACATACCTTTTTGTCGATGAAGATCCACCAGTTCCTTGAGTAGTTCTTCGTCTTTGCATGATAAACGTCGTGGAGTCTAGAGCTCAACTACACTTTCTATCCTAGTCCGAGACTTATCTATAAGTAGACTAGAAATCAAGAATTACAGTTTTGGTAACTAAACTTGACAAACAAGCTCGAGATAGCAATGCTTGAGAGTTTGACCGAGCAGTGCTCTAACATGTTGACAACAATACTATGGTGATATGTATCACTCCCTCTTAGTCAATACTTCATCTCACATGAAAACCACCCCCCTACACAATGATCCGAAAACCATACGTATTTGTAGTGTGAACTACGCATTAATTCTCCCCCTTTTTGTCAATAAAATTGGCAAAGGTACGAAAACTAGTGGGATCCTAATGAAGTTTCCATAGAGACACTTCATGACCAAAAGAAAGTACATATCAACTTTTTAGATGCAATCATATAGTCGAAACTAAATGCCTTCATCAAGGAGTTTATAAAGATACAAGATAACCCCTATAATATTCCACAGTCGCACTCCCTACAAAGATTTGGAAATTAAGAACAACTTAATTAAGAACTCTCCACCATAAAATGTCATTCCCGAAAGAACAACAAGAGTGACCTTACTTTCATAGGAAAAGAAGGATTTTTTTGGACATTAACAAATTACATAAGAATATGAATTTGTATCCAAAAATCTCAATTAAACTAACCACAAGAGAACCTATGAATAATTATCGGAAATTCTCACATAAGAGATATTACGGAGCTGCACAGTATTTACATAAAAAATATGGATCGGGGAAGATCAATACTGCGGAATAAACAAAGATTAATTATATTCTTCATCACCATTTGCACAATGACATATAATAGACTTAATATTTATAAACAAAAGCTCATCCTATCTTCCATCAATATTTGCATAATGACATAATAGGCTTATCTTTTCTTTTGTCAAAAGTTCATTCAATCTTTTATCAATACTTGCATATCGACATATGAAGGACTTAACTTTTGTCAAAAGTTCACTCATAGTTCACGGACGCAAACACACATATCCCATAACAAATTACAATATATAAAACCATAAAGATTAATATTGCAAAATCATCTTCCAAATCAACTTTAGAATTTAAATAAATAAATCTAAAAACACTGCAAGATGAAAACGTTGGACATAGCTATGAGTAATCACAATAATGGCTATTCCAAACCCTAATTATCCTTCGTAAAAACACAAGAATAATTCTCATAAGAAGTTTCCTAGACAATTTAAGAATCATGTTTCTTTAATAACATCATACCTTTGAAAGGGTCCATCATAAAAGGTATCACTGATGTCCTTGATTATGTTGGCCGCAGAGACCCCATGTTCATGAGTGAGAACATTAACTTTTCGATCAACGATGCGTGCAAGATGCCTAGCTTTGACACAATCCATTCTAAGCTTCGTCTGATTCCTGATCAAGGTATTTTGATTATCAAGGATTTTGGTCTGACCATCAATAAGCTGATTTATTTACAATTGAGGATTTTCAAACTCGACCCTAGAGTCATTCTGAAAAAGAATTAAATCCTTAAAAGATTCTCCAACCCATGAGTTGTATTCTTTCCTTTCCATCATCCTTTTCAAGACAAGTTCTTAAACAGAATCGCATCCTTTAGAGTCTTCTTCCATCTCAAGATTCACAACTTCTTGAGGTCTTCAGAAGTTTTCCATATCCCTTTTCTTTAATTAGGGAAGGTAAAACAATATAATATATATATGTTTTTCAAGCAAGAGAATGACACCCTTGCTGTGGAAACTCTAAACTCCCAAGAGAGACATGGACGTTCGTGGACTGGTTGAAAATAACAAAAGGGAAGATATTCAAAAAAAAAAAAAACCCTCTGTTTTCATATATCCCACAACATTATGACCAAAAAAAAAAAATTAGAGCATAAAAGTGAGATACATAGCAACAAGGAGTCAAGTGACTCTACTTTCACATTAAAGAAAACAGCATAGTCAAACATAATACAGTTGGAAAACTACGGTAGACTTGAGTATCTCCCAAAAGTCATTTTTGCATCTCTCAAGTTAGATACAAGAATAAGAATGCCTACGATTAGGCAGTCAAGTGAGAAGTAATCCCACTATGAGTATTGAGAGGCGAGTTGTAAATTCCATCTGAAGGTTTGAGCCTGGTATTTCTTTCCTTCCTTCGGTTATTTTTTATTCTGTTAGAATTCAACATAACCTTGTCAGGTGATCCATCAGAGATATTTTTCTGAGGATTAAGTATAGGACCTCTAGAAATTGGTTCTAGAGGATTAGAAGAGACATGTCTCTACCATCCACACTTAGATTTACCAGACTTATTCTCATAAATACTGAGAATGTTTATTTTTGTGGTGTAAGAATTTGCACCATTCGAAGGAACACGATTCCTGTGAGGATTTCCAGATGAGTGACCATTGAAATCTATTTTATGAGAATCTTGTTTTTCTGCAGGGATGAAATCCATTGTAGTGGTCATTAGAGAGTTTACTCTGTCGACAGTGAAAAGAGGTAGATTTTGAAGATCAGAAATTTGTTTATTTCTAGCAAAACAATGATGAACATAGTGATTCTTTTCCCACAGAAGGAACAAGTTCGTGGAGGAGAAACATTAACAGTAACCTGTTTTAAATTCATAGCCCTATTAGAAGATTACAAGTCATGTAAACACTTCTTAGCAGAAACTTCCTTTGGAGAACGTCTCTTCATGTACTGTAATTATGTCTGAGAATTGATCATCGGTAAAGAAGAGTTTTTCATTAAAACAAAGTTTTCCTTTTTCAAGGATTTGCAATGTTCTTGTACTAGAATAAGGGATGCACCTAGTTTTTCTTTTTCAACACGAAGTCTGTTAAGATCAGATGAACGCGTCTCGATCAAACGTTTTTCTCTAATTGAGTTCTCGTTTTTTTTAAACGTTTTTCTTTAACAATATTCTCAAGAACACTAATCTTTTCATGCTGAAGGGTGGTTTCTTGAATAAGTTTTTCGATATTGTTGGAGAATGACTCAATGATACTATAGAGTTCTCGTTCTCGGTCAAGAGACTTTTCAAATTCATCAATGAGCTGAGCATGATTATGAAAATCAATAACCACAATAGATTTTTTTGAGATTCTGGTGAGATCCATTTCAGCTTTTGACAGAGTGTCAAATGTCTCATTTGAGGAAATGCTATCACAATTTGAAAAAACCTCCTTTCTACCTCGGGATTCGGAAGAACCAGCTAAGGAGTTATCATTTGAGGCAATCCCAAGACATTTTGCATAATTGAAAGCTTTGGAAGACATTTTGGTGTCCGCAATCATCAAGAGATAATCTTCCGTCCACAGAGTCAGATTGCTACAAACACAGACTTATGAGATCTTTAAACATGTTTACCTGCTCTGATACCAATTGAAAAAGTGGGGGTCTAACAACCTCACCCAGTATTTTGCTTAGCAATCTGTATGGACTAACTCCAATATACTTTTTAAGAGAATCAACCAGACAGTCAGACTCAATCTTGATAAAAAGTATATCAAAGAGTTATATCTCAATATCTCGATTCAATCCCAACTCAAGCAAATATAAATCTGAGAGGCTGATTGAATACAAGAGAAACAACTTGAACGATACCAAAGACCAATGTTCAAGGATCAATCAACTTCAATCAACAACCAAAGGTTGGATTTACCAATTAATCGATTTAACTCACAACCTGTGATATTTCAATTATATAACAAAATATAATGCTGAAAAGAAATAACACAGACACCAGAAGTTTTGTTATCGAGGAAACCGCAAATGCAGAAAAACCCCGGGACCTAGTCCAGATTGAACACGCATTGTATTAAGCCGTTACAGAAACTAGCCTACTACAAACTAACTTCGGTCTGGACTATAGTTGAACCCCAATCAATCTCACACTGATCCAAGGTACAGTTGCGCTCCTTACGTCTCTGATCCCAGCAAAATACTATGCACTTGATTCCCTTAGCTGATCTCATGCACAACCAAGAGTTGTTACGACCCAAAGTCGAAGACTTTAATAAACAAATCTGTATCACACAGAAAAGTCTACAGTAATAGATAAATTTGTCTCCCACAGAAATACCTACGAGCTTTGTTCCGTCTTTTGATCAAGGTGAACAGGAACCAACTGATATACCGGACTTATATTCCCGAAGAACAGTCTAGAAATATCAATCACCTCACAATAATCTTAATTGACTAGCAAAACAATATATTACGGAATCACAAACGATGAGACGAAGATGTTTGTGACTACTTTTCTATCTTTTCTATCGGAGAAATTAATCTCAAGCCAATCTTACGATTGCACTCAATCACGATAGAAACAACAAGATCATATCACGCAACTACAGAGAAAATAGTTGGGTCTGGTTTCACAATCCCAACAAAGTCTTCAAGTCGTTAACCTACAAGGTCTCGATAGAAACCTAAGGTTAAAGGAGAATCGACTCTAGCTTATACAACTAGTATCACACAAGAGGTGTGGGGATTAGGTTTCGAGTTGCTAGAGTTCTCCTTTATATAGATTTCAAATCAGGGTTCGCAATCTAAGTTACATAATAACAAAGCATTCAATATTCATCGTCAAATGAAAACCTGATTAGATTCAAGCTAATATCTTTCAACCGTTAGATCGAACTTAGCTTGTTATACACAAATGAAATGCACGTTCACTTAGGTTTGTGTAACCTTACTTAAATGTGTACACCTAGTTGGTTCAACAATACTTAACCAATGGTTATCCATATGAGCACTTTCATATCAACCTTATTCATCTTCACCATAAGTAGTTCGAATGACTCAAATGAACTAGTTTAGAGAGTTGTTCAATTGCTTAGATCTCATAGATGTATACAAGACACAATCGAAGCAAAAACGATTTTGATCCACTTGAATCGATTCATTAACATTATAGCCACGGTTTGCAAAGATTGCATTCCTTAGTTTATATGTCTTAGTTCATGAATAAACCGTTTTTATAAAATAACCCACTTAAGTACGCATACGGGTACGCATACTTAAGTACCCGGACTGAGGTTGTTTTCAGTACACAAACTCCAGCAAAAATTCACGGGATGTGAACTTCCGACAGTACGCGTACGGCTACGCGGACTTAGCTCCGGTCATCCTGAACCAGCAAAGTACGCATACTTTGGTTCAAGAATTTTGGGCTTACACAAGTATGAATGCACATATAATGTTTATATCCGAATATGGTTATATATTCGAAACTCTCATTTCAATCATTGAAACATGCTTAGAGGATGTTATATATTGGTTATTCACACACTTTTTCATCAAAGCGATTTTCAAGAGATTGAAACAAACAACATGACTTTCGTCATGAGTAAAGACGAACTTGGCCAAAGCGAAAGCTTACCAACACATATTTCGAGAAATAGATATGCGAGATAAACTCAGCTCGAAATAGCAAATGTGTATAATCGAAGTCTATATAGCAATACGACTTTTATCTCAAGATAGGAGATAAGTAGATAGACTTTTGAGTGATAGATAAGTTCAAGTCTCCAAATACCTTTTTGTCGATAAAGATCCAGTCGTTCCTTGAGTAGTTCTTCGTCTTTGCATGATAAACTCCGTGGATTCTAGAGCTCAACTACACTTTCTATCCTAGTCCGAGACTTAGCTATAAGTAGACTCGAAATCAAGACTTACAGTTTTGGCAACTAAACTTGTCAAACAAGCTTGGGATAGCAATGCTTGAGAGTTCGACCGAGCAGTGCTCTAACATGTTGACTCCCATAAAGCATAATCATTTGTATCCCTGCAAAAAGAAAATCATAAAAAGGAACAAAAATCTTCTAATATACAACAACAAGGATCCAAATAGTTCTAGTCTTGATAGACAGATCTTCGAGGAGGACAGTTTCCACCTCGGTATTGATGAGCTCTAAAAATAGTTTCACTCATTTTGCATTAACCGTAAACACATTACCACACTCTCTATTCTCAAGCTCGACAGCCCATGAGGGAAAACTTCTTTGACATAGTATGGGCCTGTCCAACGTGATCTCAACTTGCCCGAAAATAAATGCAACCTAGAATTATACAAGAGAACTTTCTGCCCATGTTCAAATGAGTTACGACTAATCGACTTATCATGAAACACTTTGGTTTTATCTTTGTAAAGCGTTGCATTTTCATATGCATCTTTCCTAATCTTTTCCAATTCATTGAGTTGAAGCTTATGGTGATTCCCAGTTGTAGACAAATCAATATTAAAAGTCTTAATGGCCCAATAGGCCTTTTGTTCTAACTCAACCGGTATACATGCCTTTCCATAGACAAGTCGATACGGAGACATACCAATGGGTGTCTTATAAGCAGTTCGGTAAGCCCAAAGTGCATACAATAATTGTGCAGACCAATCTTTACGATTTGGATATTTGCTTATTTGTGGTTAGAAACTTCGACTTGACCACAAGTCTGGGGGTGATCTGGTGTAAAGACTTTATGAGTAATGGAGTACTTACTTAGAAGAGTTTTAAAGGAACATTTAAAAATATGACCCTCCATCACTAATAATGGATCTAGGGGTACCAAATCGAGAAAAAATATATTCTCTAACGAACTTGATCGCAACATTGCGATCATTCGTCTTGGTACGTATAACCTCTACCCATTTAGACACATAATCAACCGCTAACAAGATGTATACAGTACTTGTTTGAAAAAGGGAAAGGTCCCATGAAGTCTGTTCCTCATACGTCAAATATTTCCACTATCAATATGGAGTTTAGCAACATAATGTTGCTCCGATTAATCCTTCTCATCTTTTGGCACCTGTCACAACTTCGACAAAACTCATAAGTATCATGAAACAAAGTAGGCCAATAAAATCCACATTGCAGAATTTTGGCAGCAGTTTTCTTGGAATTAAAATGGCCACCGCAAGCATAAGATGGCAAATAGTGATAACACTCATAATTTCATCATTAGGCACACATCTGCGAATAATCTGATCAGGGCAATATTTAAACAAATATGAATCATCCCAAAAAAAATGCTTAACCTCAGTTAAAAATTTAGTTCTATCTTGTTTCGACCAATGCTCAGAAATTTAAACAATAACAAGATAATTAACAATATCAGCAAACCAAGGTAATTGCGAAACAACAAACAATTGTTCATCGGGAAATGATTCATGCAAAGGAAAATCATCATTAGAAGACTCTGAAATGATTATAGAAAGGTGATCTGCCACTACATTTTCGGAACCTTTCTTGTACTGAATATCAAAGTTAAATTCTTGCAGCAATGATATCCATTTAATCAACCTACGTTTAGCATCCTTCTTGGAAAGAAGGTATTTTAATGCGGCAGGATCAGAGAATATAATGATCTTAGACCCTAAGAGATAAGGTCTGAATTTTTCTAAGGCAAACACAATCGATAAGAGTTCTTTTTCTGTTGTGGTGTAATTCAATTGTGCATCATTCAATGTCTTACTAGCGTAGTAAATAACATGATGTGCTTTATCCTTACGCTGTCCTAAAATAGCTCCAACTGCAAAATTAGAAGCATCACACATAAATTAAAATGGAAGATTCCAATTAGGCGGTTGTATAATAGGGGCATAAGTTAACAATAATTTCAGCTTCTCAAATACTGCAACACAAGTTTCATCAAAGACAAAAGAAACGTCCTTACCAAGAAGATTACATAAAGGACATGAGATCTTACTCAAATCTTTAATAAAACGACATTAAAAACCTGCCTGACCTAGGAATGATCTAACTTATGTAACTGTACGTGGAGGTTTCAACTTATAAATTAAATCAACCTTCGCCTTGTCCACTTATATACCCTTGGAAGAAACAATGTGACCTAACACAATTCCAGATTGAACAATAAAATTACATTTCTCCCAATTCAACACAAGATTTTTCTCCTTGCACCTCACTAAGACAAGAGTGAGATGATGGAGACATTCATCGAAAGAATAACCAAACACATAAAAATCATCCATGAAAACTTCAACAAACCTTTCTACCATGTCAGAAAATATGCTTAACATACAACGCTGAAAAGTGGCGGGTGCATTACATAACCTAAAAGACATGCGTCTATATGCAAATGTCCCAAATTGGCAGGTTAAAGTGGTCTTTTCTTGGTCTTTAGGGGCAATAGGTATTTTCTTATAACCGGAGTAACCATCTAAGAACAATAGTAACTAAGCATTTGGTCGATGAATGGCAGAGGAAAATGATCTTTCCTTGTGACCTTGTTCAATATCCTATAGTCAATGTATATACGCCACCCGGTGGTCTGCCGAGTGGGAATCAATTCATTACAATCATTCTTGACTACATTAATTCCTGATTTCTTGGGTATAACTTGAACAGAGCTAACCCAAGTACTATCGAATATCAGATAAATGATACATGCATCCAATAGTTTCAGAATTTCCTCTCTTACAACCTCTTTCATGTTAGGATTTAGCATATGTTGCATTTCTCTAGATGTTTTAGAATTCTCTTCTAAGTAGATATGATGCATAGAATCACAATGACTAATACCTTTCAAATCTGTTATGGACCAACCGACAACCGTTCTATGTTCTCTAAGGACATCTACCAACCTACTTTCCTTCTAGTGTGAGATTAGAAGCAATAATAAAAGGTAAAGTAAACATATTTTAGAGTGTTAGGAAATGGCTTAAGAGTAAAGGTCGGAGCTTTCTCGACTGATGGAACTAGTTGAGACTCGGGCAGTACAAGAGGTTCAATTTTAGGCTTCCATATACTAGTGTCTAGTTGTGGGGTGGGGTCTAACAATGCATTGACTTCACAAATAACACTATCATCAATTATATCCTTCCCAAAATGAGTTAAACATGCTTCTATGGACCTTCTAAAAGATTCTGCGAGAAAGTATCATGAACAATTTCATCAATCATGCAAACAGTTTCATGGTTATCAAAATCAGGAGGAGAACGTGCAACAATAAAAACATTCACTTCCATTTTCCAACTACCAAAAGTAAGTTCCATAATACTATTCCTACAGTTTATGATCGCATTAGCGATTGCTTAGAAAGGTCGTCCTAAAATTATAAGAATTTGACCACTAAGGTCTGCCACAGTTTGTGTATCTAGAATAATCAGATCCGCAGGATAACAAAGCTATCAACCTGCACAAGAATATCTTCTACCACTCTTCTATGAATTTTAATAGACCTATCATCCAATTGGAGTGTAACATTAGTGGGTTTCAAATCACCAAGTCCTAATTGCTCATACACAGAATACGGTAAAAGATTCACACTAGCCCCTAAATCTAACAAAGCATGTTCATTTTTTGTTCTCCTATAGTGCATGCAATAATAGGAAAACCAGGATCTTTGTATTTAGGCGGTGTTTTCTGAGTAATAATAGAGCTTACATGTTCATCAAGGAAAGCTCTCTTTTGCACATTCAAATTATGCTTCATAGTGCACATATCTTTCAAGAACTTAGCATAAAAAGGAATTTGTTTAATGGCATCAAGGAGAGGAATGTTAATCTTAACCTTCTTAAAAACTTCTAAGATGTCATTAGAACTATCTCCTTTCTTAGGGGTAGTAATCGTTGAGGAAATGGAGCGCGAGGAATATATAGCATTTTCAAATTCATTGGTTTCTTTTTATGTCGAAGGTGTAACCTGCGTTACAATGGGCGTGTTCCTATCATGCTCATTTTCCTTAGGATTACTAACTCGATTATCAATGACCCTCCGCTTCTTAAGGAAGTAACGGATTGAACTTGGTCGAAGGGTTTAGCATCAAATGTGCTTACCTCAAAAGAACCCTTAGGGTTAGGCATTGTTTGACTTGGAAACTGTCCCCTGTCTCTATCATTCATTTGAGTATCAAGATGACCTACTTTTCGTTCTATATTTGTTATGGACCTTGCAAGTAGTCTGTTCTAGGTTTGTTATTGACTTCCGAGTAGCCTGCATAAACAAACTTAAAATTTCTTCCATGCTAGGGGTTCTTTGGTTAGAAGAATCATTAGGAATGGAAGGTTTTTGTGTGTACCGACTAGCGTTATTAGACTGACCTCTAGACCATGAAAAGTTAGGGTGTCGTTCCCACTCTGGGTTGTATGTATTGGAATAAGGGTCAAATTGAACATCAACTTTGCGCACCCATTTGCTACTAGAAATTGACCTTACTGGTTCCTTAGCACCCCATTCTTGGGTTTTTTCAGCTATCTCTTGCAAGAATTTGTACCCCTCATTGGCACTTTTATCCTGAAAATTACCACCACAAAGTCATTCAACCATGGTCATAGTTTTGTGATCTAATCATTCGTAAAGAATCAACGTAAGCCTAGGAGTATCAAATCCGTGGTGTGGACACTGCAGCAAAAGATCATTTTTTTTTGCTAGGTCAAAATGGTTTATTGAAGCAAAAAAACGTAATTACAAGAATTACAAAATGGGAGGCTCAAGGCCTCCCCACCTCCATACACCAAAGGGGAAAAAAATAGCAACAAAAAATGTTAAAAGCTCATAAAAGAAGCTCCTAAACACAAATAAATAACATAATGAGGAAAACTAGGAACATTAATATCGTTTGCTCCCCTTATTTCCAACTCTAAAATTCCTCTTCTTGGGAAGAAGACCAACAATTATTTGTGTCAAATCAGGGTCTTCATAAGGCTCTTTGTATTCTTCGTATATATCATCGTATTCATCTTCATCTTCATCTGAAGCATAATTCCCACCAGGAACAAGCTTAATAGGAGATTGAGCTTTTTTCTTAGTTGAAATTCTATCCATTAGCTCCTTTTTTCCCTTGAAATAGTCTCCTCTAAAGGCTGGATTTCGAAAAAAAATTAACACGCACATCATCATCCTGAATTTTGCAGCAAAGATCATGGAATCTCTCTAAGTATTCATAGATAGATTCTCCTTGTTGTTGCACAAAATTGTTCAATTTTTGACGAATTGCAGAAGTCGTATGCCTAGAGAAAAATTTGTTCAAAAACAGTTTTGTCATATCTTCCGAAGACCTAATTGACGAAGGAGACAACACATCTAACCAAGATTTTGCCTTATCCTTTAATGAGAAAGGAAACAACCTAATTTTAAGGTATTCATCAGTCAAGTTTTTAATTTTAACCATACCGCACAACTCCTCAAAGTCTTTAATATGGATTTTCATTTTCCTTACCATAAAAATTAGAAGATCCCTGGATGGTGTTGGTCCTAATCTCATAGGTTGTTGTGGTAGCAGGAAAAACAATGCAAGAATGTTGAGAGACTCTAGTTGGATACATATAGTCTCTTAAACTCTTAATTGGAATGATTTCACCCTCATCATCGGTTCCAGACATGAACAACGGGTTAACTCTAACAAGACGAGGAAAATGATTTCTATCCCAACCGACCGGAAAATCTTGCACACACTAAACACAAGCAAAAAGTTGATTCGTACTTACCTTGCAAAACCTTTGCAAGTAAATCAAGCACTTACTCTCTTTTCGCTCGTTACCAATTCCTACGCCGCAATCCAAACTAAGTATTTTTTTTGGTAAGTCCAAAATGTATTAATGAATAACAAGAGTTACAACGAAGGTCATAAGAAAAGAGGTAAAGCACCCCAAAAACTTATAACCTAATCAAAGAGAAAATAAGATACATATGGTAATTCAATAGACAAGATGAAATCAGGCATATTATCATAACTAAGACCATCCCCTTCTTCCAACGAGCAACCTCTTTTAGCCATGCAATCTGCGCAAAATTAGCTTCCCTATAGGTATGAACAAAGCGAATAGTGTTATATCTTGCCTTCACTGCCACCCATCTTGGTCTAAAAAACCAAGGAACTGCATTAGCATCACCCGAAAAGACCAAAACAACACTCATTGAGTGTGTTCTAATACAAATATTACCAACTCCAAACTTAACAGCCCATTCAAGACCAACAATCACACAAAATAATTCAGCCAAGTAGTTTGTTTGCACACCAAAACCCACACTCATAGTACCAACCACATTCGCATTTGCATCCCGAACAACCACGCCAGCACCTGCTCTTCCAGGATTTCCCCGAGACGCTCCGTCGCAACATAACATCAGTTCATTGTATTGTGGAGGCTCCCAAAAGTACTCTTTAGGAACAACTTGTTTAATCTGTCTGTGACGAACTCTAAAAAATGAAAGAACCCGAAGGTCCTCTTGAGAGTTAAACATACAGCCCTTGAGATGAATAGAATAGTCATGAATCTGATTAAAAATTTCTTTTGGGAGAATAACCAACTGAGTTTTTGATTACCATAGACAAACCCATTAGGGTCATCCACAACTCCGATCTGATGACTAAATTGGCAAGCAGCCATAAGTCCTTGACCATCCTACTCCTACCTTTGGAAGCTTTGTAAGAAGTTGTGAAATTCTGATGCGGAAGAATACCAAAGACGTCTGAAATCCAGTCCCAAGCTTTCGCCGCAAAGGTACAAGACCACAATAAATGATCTAGCGACTCCTCTTGACAATTACACAATCAACACTTGTTAACAACATGATGTTTAAATCTACTTCTTACCTTGTCTAATGTTGCGCACGCACCCCTCAGAATTTTCCAGTTTCTGGCCGCAAGTGCTGGTTGCACCGAAGGCCTCCACAAAAGGGTTGTACCCTCTAAAGCCTGATGCCTTGTACGAACCAAATCTTTGGCCGAGCGAACTGATAAAACCCCTTTATAATCTGGCCTCCACACCCTGTAATCAGCACCCCCCATTGGAATTGGAAGATTGTCCAAATCCACTCCAGCTGTTAGCATGTTCAAGCGCACATCTTCAAGGAACACCCACGACCCATCATGAATACATTCACTTACCATAATGTTACGCTGCAGATTGACATGCCCAATGGAATCAGCAATACAAGTTTCTCCACACCAGGTATCAAAATACAAGGAAGTATTTCTGCCATCTCCAATCAACATCCTAGAGTTGGACTGAACATCATTATACACCCATTTAAAACCGGGACGAATGGAGGATTTTATATAACCCACCAGCTGACCGTTTCTGCCAAAGAATTTTGCACGCAAATAACGCTCCCACGCCTTTTTGGAATTACAAATATTCCAGCAAAGTTTCATAAGCATAGATTTATTCATAACCCTCATTCGAGTTATTCCCAGGCCATCTTCATTATAAGGAGCACAAATCTTATCATAAGCAACCACAAAAGATCTACTTACTTGAGAATCACCCGACCACAAGAAATTGCGAATAGCAGCCTCACATTGCTGAATGAACTTCCGAGGCCATTTATAAACAGCCATATTATGTATAGAATAGCTTGCAATCACCGACTTAACCAGCACCACCTTATCTTGAAAAGAAAGCATTCTCCCCTTCCAACATGCTAATTGTTCTTTAATCTTCTCAACCACATTACTAATATGGTGGTACTTAACATCACCCGGCATAATCTTCACCCCCAAATACCTATCTGGAAAAGTAACAATATTCATGCCTAAAAATTCAGCAATGTTAGCTCTCCTCCTCAAAGAGCTTCCACCATAATAAATCTTGCTTTTTTCACGACTCACAGTTTGGCCTGAAGCTCGTTGATAAGTACCAAGCAGCGCAACCAAGTTCCTCAAGCTTTTCATGTTACCCTTGCAAAAAATCATGATATCATCCGCAAAAAATAAATGAGCTGGAGAAATACCTTTTCTAGTAACCATAGTAGACATACTTCCTTCACGAATAATTTCGTAATATTTTTACTTAAGACATCTTCAATCAACACAAAAATCAACGGCGAAAGCGGATCACCCTGCCTCAGACCCCTGTCTATACTGAAAAAACCTTCCGGGCAACTATTAACAAGGACAAAAATTCTAGCTGACCTTAAAATCTGCAAAATCCAATCACACCAAGCATCCGAAAAACCGTATTCTTTAAAAACAGCCAAGATAAAAGACCAACTAACTGTGTCAAAAGCTTGAATAATATCAAGTTTCAACCCCACATTACCCTCCTTATGTTTAATATGAAGTTGATTCACCATTTCTGAAGATAAACTTATGTTCTCATGGATATTTCTACCCTTCATAAAAGCCACTTGCTCCTCCGAAACCAAGTTACCCAGGACACTCCCCAAACGAGTAGTTCTTGATCGTATTTGCACCTCTTTCCTTTGGCAGAAACAAAAGCAAGCTAGAATTAACACCATGCGGAATAAATTTGTTGGTCCAACAAAAGAAAATGGACTTTACCAAGTCTTCACTAATGATTTCCCAGCAATGCTTATAGAAAAAACCAGCAAAACCATCCGTACCTGAAGCATTATCCTCTCCCAAGTCAAAAACGGCCTCATGAATCTCCTCCATAGAAGGCAACCGATCCATAAAATTACTCTCCTCAACAGAAATACGGTCATGTTCAATATCAAAAAGAGAATTCTCCAAAACTGAATTATCTCCATTAAACTTTGCTTGATAATAATTAACAACCATGTCACAAATTTGATCATAATCATTAATCGTAATACCCGTATCATTAACCAGCTCCGAAATAGTATTAGAACTCCTTCTCATACGAATGCTATTATGGAAGAAGTTGGTATTACTAGCCCCCTCCATCAACCATTGATTCCTAGATTTTTGCTTCAACATTGTCACCAACTGCATACAAATATCATTCACCTCAACTTGCGCATCCTTCGTATGATTTTTTTTCTCAACATTGAAAGGATCTTCATCAGTCACTCGAATAGCTCCCTCAAGCCTTAGTTCCTCTTGTTTAAGCTTAACATGAACATTACCAAAAACTATTTGATTCCATAACTTCATCTTAACCTTGAGCCGCTTCAATTTTTGAGGAAAAATAAAATCCGGAGACCCAACTAAAGGAGCATTCCAACTATCTCGAACCATTCTCATAAAATCAGCGTGAAGAAACCACATCTTTTGCACACGAAAAGGAGCTCTACGAGGTCTAGTATTTATAAAAGGATATCCAACAAGGGTAGAACGGTCGGGAACTTCCCTAGGAAGAGATTTACACCGCCAATTCTCAAAACGATTGAACCAAAAATCATTGATTACTGCCCGATCCAGTTTACAAATAATTCTTCTTGCACCCGATTGCTTGTTGGACCAAGTAAACTTACTTCCCAAAGCATCTGCTTCAAAAAGACTATTATCATCCAACCAATCACTAAATTCATTAATAACCTCAGTTCTAGGAGTAGCACCTCCCTTCTTTTCTCCATTGCGCAAAATACAGTTAAAATCTCCAATTACCAACCACTGAACCTGCTGCGCACCCATATCAAGTTGACGCCAAAAATTTCTCCTTGTAGTCTGAATGGAACTAGCATCAACCATAGAGATATAAACACCATCAACATCAATTGTAATAGCTTGACGAGACATATTCAACACCACAGGTTCTGAATAATTCAGAGACCACATAACCCACAAGTTCCCAATAGAAGATTCTGTAGAGTTATGAATTATAGAACTATTAAAACCATCAATTTTGAAGTGTCGCATGGACCTAGAGGAAACAACCACTCTCGGCTTAGCAATGCCAATAATATCAGGTTTAAAACTTTTAACTAATTCTTTAAGCTTAAATTGTACTTCATCACGCACAATACCATTAATATTCCAAAAGAGAACACGCATTAAAAACCAGTTTTTTTGGGGCTAGTTATTTTAACACGCTGCGCTGATCTTCCAGTGTCTTTCTTTTGGAAAGCCTCACCTTGTTTATTATTCCTGCCATTCATAGAAAAACAATCCAAACTAACTAAGAAAGGTACCTATAAGAGTCAAACAAAATCAGCAAAAAAGTACTAACAAAAATCTAAAAGAAAAACAAAAAACAAAGAAATAACTATAGAAAATTAAATCCAAAACTACAGACTAGTCTAAATACCAATTAGAGAGGGTTTCACAACCACTTCCCGGCAGCGGCGCCAAAACTTGATGGGTCGATAGACCGACTGATCACTCTTTTCAGAGTATCAAAGATAAAGAAATGTAGTATAGTCGTGTTCGAACCACAGAGATTGTTGGTGCTCAGAAGAATTGTTTAGCAAAGCAATAATATAATTTTGATTTGTAGTTGAGAAATCAGAGAATATAATTGTAAAAAGTAACAGTTGATGTAAGTCTACGAAGACTTTAAGGTTTCACCTAATGTATTCAAGTATGTATATGATCAAATTATAACTCAAATAGAAATGAATAACGATTCATTCTACCTGGCAGATATAGAAAATTAGAATCTGAATGTAATTAAACAAATACCATTTCATGACAATTGATTATATTTCTAACATAAAGCTCGATTGAGAAATGTCACAGGGATTCCCTAGCATTCAATGTATCCGGAAATCACAATGAATCTAAGAAGTTTATAGACACTACCAACAAAAAATTGCAATCAAACAGAGACAAAGAAATGGATTAAAACTTGGACTTTATTTATGATCACTGTAAATAATACTTGAACCCATTAAGCTTCCCCTCTAGTCTTGGCAGAGAGGGGTTTAGCTTCTCATTGTTGTGTAGATAGCCATAAAAAATATTGAATCAAAAACTCTAACACACAAGAGAGCTAAAAAGAACTGAAAATGAAATGAAAGAAAAAGAAAATTAAGTTTGCAGTATTCCAGCGTACCCTTCTTGGTTGATTAAGCTCATCCTTTATACAGCAACAACTTGACTTCTTATCTAACTACTTGATTCAAACATTTCCTGGATTGGGGGAAAATCATTCCAATAGCTGTAACGTCTTCCACGTATTTCTGCTCACAAAAGCTGAAATCAGTTAACTGTATTTGACTTGATATAAACAGCTCTCTTCCTGTAAATTCTCACAATTCAGTCAATGTAAACATCAACCAAAATTCCCCATCAACAATAACCATCATAGCCCTACACCATTGATTCAGCAACCCATGTAAACAAACCAATAAAATTCAGATGATGATGTGGAACTGGAATCATACATCCATTGAACCATTACCCCAGCAAACCTTTCACACAAACCCATCATTTTCAGTCATGAATCATTGGCATCCATCTCGTCCAAGCACCTTCTTTGTAGCATAATAAAATCAGCCAACACTGACCCCAACTTCACTGCTCGGACGACAACAAACCCCATACGATACATCCCAATAATCACCCAATTGATTTCTTGTATGCGCCTCCACTTCCTTGTTCAGTGAGACTGAAAGATCCAAGCAAGTGGCTCGAGTGGTTAGCAGCATCGGTGTACAAGGCAGACCACCACAGGACCGGCCTCTTTTGTTGCCTTGAGCTTTGTTGTCGCAAACGCCATTCAGCTCATCGTTTAGCCATTTATTTTCCGGGTGAACGGGTTTCTTTTGTAGTTCCTGTAAATGACTTAAAACAACATTATTAGCCAAATATCGAGACCTAGCTAGTATAAATGTGGGTATAAAAATGTCTCACTTGCGTGCTTCTCAAACTCCCCCACACTTTTATTTTTCTAGTCCCGAGCAAAACAAGAAAAAAGTATATCCGCTACACAGCTGGATATGGAGAGACGTCTGCTAAACAGCTAGACGAAACCACTAAACAATGGTTGAAAAATATCTGCTAAACAACAAGACAAATCCGCTAAACAGCTAGACGAATCCGCTAAACATCTGGATTAAAAATGTCTGCTAAACAGCTAGACAAAACCACTAAACAGTGGTGTAGATAGATCGCTAAACAACTGATCTTATCAAGTAAAATTTTCACTTCATCTTTTTTTTTTTTTTTGGATTAAAAAGTACAAGCAAACAATGAAACAATGAAACCTGAATATGCAGACAGAGAATCACAAAAGCATGGATTTAATTTACCCCACCCCCAACCTAATTTCTACATTGTCCCCAATGTGGCAGTGGTTAAAAACAGTTCAAAGGTGGAAAGGGGTAATCAGCCGAGCACAAAATATTATTCATGATAAAGAAAAGAATAAAACTACATTATTTTACCACTGTCGCGGGTTAGTTCGATTGCATTTGGCTCATGCAACAAGCCTTTAAACCTCAAGCTCGCACAAGAGGACGAGTTCTGTCTCGTGAGGGCTTTCAGCTGTGATACCCACAAACACAAGAGT
The DNA here is from genome assembly GCF_003573695.1 of Papaver somniferum. NCBI lineage: Eukaryota > Viridiplantae > Streptophyta > Magnoliopsida > Ranunculales > Papaveraceae > Papaver > Papaver somniferum. The sequence continues at coordinate 179,303,814 of NC_039364.1, read as the reverse complement.
TGTCTCCCTAAAGCGCTGAATTTTATGTCTCCAGCCAGACATCTGCAAAACACAGCCAATCAATTATAAGAAGGATCCTCCAGAGTCGTGGTATCGACTTCTGGATTCACAAGTTCCAAAACTGGTTTCAAATGCTGCACATTAATCTTGAAGATGTTGTTATCATTAGGATTTTGAATGCCAACAATATAATCACGAAATTCATTTTTAACATTAAACTGGTCTTTCCATCATGACTTAATCTTACCTGAAAAGTGGCGCAAATGAGAATCATAGCAAAGAACTGGTTCAATTATTTCCCTAATAGCATGCTTATCAAGAAACAATTTCATTTTACATTTGCAGTTTGTATCATCCCCATTTTTAATCTCATGAAGCTCATTGAGCTGTGACTTCCTACGCGTGCAAATACTAGGATCAATCCCTTATATGTCTGCAATACTCCATCCTGCGACACTTATATGCTTCCTAAGAACATGTGAATGCATTGTCTTCTGTTACTTATTAAGTACAGATGGTATGAAAACTTGAACATCTTCATTTTGGCCTAAAATATTATGATTCAGTTCTCTCGGAAGGGAATTAAGGTCGGGCTTTGGGAATTCTACGGATGGAGACAATGGCTCGGTCTCACTGATTTGGAGTGACTCAAATCTAGACTGCCACTTATCCATATCCATCAACAGGGATGAATTCAGTGAAGAATTAACTTCTTCAATGTATCCATCCTCATTGAAATCCAACAAATTAGGAAGAAAAGCTTCTAAAGGAACCTTAGCTTCTAGATGAGATGCTTTTTCCTGCACACATGTTTCAACCATATTAACTTCATGAATATCATCTCTACCACCTGGATATTTACATGCATCAAATATGTTCAACTCAACAGTCATATTTCCAAATGAAAGATTCATTATTCCAGTTCGACAATTAATCAAGGCATTTGCAGTTGCAAGAAAAGGACGACCTAATATGACAGGTATTTCTTTACTAGCATTAGCTACAGGTTGAGTATCCAAAACGATATAATCCACTGGATAATAAAATTTACCGATTTGAATTAACACATCTCAACTACCCCTCTCGGTACTTCAACTGATCTGTCCGCAAGTTGTAGAGTGACTGGGGTGGGTTTTAATTCACCTAAGCCCAACTGCTGATACACCAAGAACGGTAGAAGGTTTACACTAGCTCCCAAATCCAGAAGTGTTTGTTTGATCTCGAACTTTCCTATTATACAAGAAATAGTAGGGCATCCCGAATCTTTATATTTGGGAGGAGTGTTGTGTTTAAGAATAGAACTTACCTGTTCCGTGAGAAATGTCTTTTTCTGCACATTGTGCTTCCTGTTGACCGTGCAGAGATCCTTCAAGAACTTGGCGTAAGATGGAACTTGCTTAATCACACTCAAGAGAGGTATGTTGATCTTCACCTGCTGAAAAACATCAAGGATATCCTTATTATCAGCCAACTGTTTAGTAGACAACAAACGATGAGGAAATGAAGCATGCATTTTCTTATCAATTTCAGATTGCTCATTTTGAATATCACTGTGACTACTCTTAAGATTCGGAGACTTCTCAGGTTCGTTCACCTTCATCAGAGTCTCAATCACCTTACCACTTCTAAGAGTGGTGACAACATTAGCTTGATCCAAGTTAGAATTTTTAACCTCAAATTGGCCTTTCGGGTTAGGTTGAGTTTGGGCAGGAAATGTCCCTTTCTCCCTAACATTGAGTCGTGATTCAGTTCTAACGATGCTAGTTTTCAACTCATCTAAAGTCTTCATAACATTCTGATTTATCTGTGTCTGTCCCTGCATAAAAGTATGTAAAGTATCCTCAAGAGAATTCTTATGAGGTGGCACATAAGGGTTACTAGATGAAGACCCTTGAGGAACATTAACATCATTCATAATAGGACCATTTCTCCAACTGAAATTAGGGTGATTTCGCCAATTAGGATTATATGTTTCCGAATAAGGTGAGCTAGAAGGTCTTTTGTATGTATTCATGGCATTTGCTTGGTCATGTAACACTTCTTGAAAATCTGGGATCGTAGGACATTCCTTACTATAGTGTTCCAGACTTTCGCAAATACCACAAGCATGGTCTACCGAGTCAGCTACCTTAACTACATTTGGTTTTGAATAGCATCAACTTTCCTATGCAAGCTAGCAATTTTAGCATTCAAATCATCTTCCTCACTCAGCACATACATTCCAGGCCTAGAGCTAGATAAGGGTTTGGACTTATTCATATCCGTTGTGCCTGAAGTATCCCAATTTTGGGAATTTTCAGCTAGTGAATCGAAATAACTCCAAGCATCATCAGGTGACTTATTCAGAAATTGTCCATTGCACATCATTTCAACAAACTGACGCATACCAGAATTCAGACCCTCATAAAAGAAGTTAATAACTCTCCAAATTTCATAACCATGATGATGGAAGCTAGAAAATAAGTCTTTAAACCTTTCCCAACACTCGAAAAAAGACTCATGTTCATTTTGAGAAAAATTCATAATATTTTTGCGAAGTGTGGTGGTTTTATGAATAGGATAAAACTTTTTCAAAAAGTCTGTAGTCATTTCATTCCATGTCCTAATGGTATTTGGTCGCAAAGAATGCAGCCAAGTCTTAGCTTTCTCCTTGAGAGAAAATGGAAAAAATTTCAGTTTTACAACATCTTGAGTCGCAGCAACAAAAGGCATAGTAGTACAGACCTCATCAAATTCTTTCAAATGTATGTATGGACTCTCGGAGTCCAATCCATGAAACCTAGGCTGTGCTTGTATCTGCCCATACTTAATCGACACATTACCAGCATTAGCCGGAAGAACTATACAAGAAGGTGTAGAAGTCCTTTCCGGATGCAAATAATCCCTAAGGGTTCTAGGTCCATCAGCATTGGCTGCGGCCTCAGCAGCTATTCTAACAGCTTCAACCTCAGCCGCTAATCTCGCAGCTTCATCTTCCATTGGATGACTAGGGTGATTCTCTAATACCCTATTAGCAACACGGTGAAATCTAACTAATCGATTGAATTGATCAGACCTAGAATATTGCATACACAAAGGAAACAAGAAACGGATACAATGTTACCCAAATGGCTGTGATTGCGGCTAGATTTCAACCTAATCACAACTGGCGCAATGACATTGATTCCCTGCACCCGTAACAGCTCCCAATGTCGCCAAGTCTTTAGAGCTATCTTACTCCCTGTTACGAAGCAACAGAAATCATCAAACTCTAAAACAAAACTAAAAAATAAATCGATGCATCACTTAACTCTAAGGAACACTAAACAATCCCCGGCAGCGGCGCCAAAATTTGATCACTCTTTTCAGAGTATCAAAGATAAAGAAGTGTAGTATAGTCGTGTTCGAACCATATAGATTGTTGGTGCTCAGAAGAATTTTTTAGCAAAGCAATAATATAATTTTGATTTGTAGTTGAGAAATCAGAGAATATAATTGTAAAAAGTAACAGTTGATGTAAGTCTACCAAGACTTTAAGGTTTCATCTAATGAATTCAAGTATGTATATGATCAAATTATAACTCAAATAGAAATGAATAACGATTCATTCTACCCGGCAGATATAGCAAATTAGAATCTCAATGTAATTAAACAAATACCATTTCATGACAATTGATTATATTTCTAACATAAAGCTCAATTGAGAAATGTCACAGGGATTCCCTAGCATTCAATGTATCCGGAAATCACAATGAATCTAAGAAGTTTATAGACACTACCAACACAAAATTGCGATCAAACAGAGACAAAGAAATGGATTAAAATTTGGAATTTATTTATGATGACTGTAAATAATACTTGAACCCATTAAGCTTCCCCTCTAGTCTTGGCAGAGAGGGGTTTAGCTTCTCATTGTTGTGTAGATAGCCATAAAAAATATTGAATCAAAAACTCTAACACACAAGAGAGCTAAAAAGAACTGAAAATGAAATGAAAGAAAAAGAAAATTAAGTTTGCAGTATTCCAGCGTACCCTTCTTGGTTGATTAAGCTCATCCTTTATACATCAACAACTTGACTTCTTCTCTAACTACTTGATTCAAACATTTCTTGGATTGGGGGAAAATCATTCCCGTAGCTGTAACGTCTTCCACATATTTCTGCTCACAAAAGCTGAAATCAGTTAACTGTATTTGACTTGATATAAACAGCTCTCTTCATGTAAATTCTCACGATTCAGTCGATGTAAACATCAACTAAAATTCCCCATCAACAACAACCATCATAGCCCTACACCATTGATTCAGCAACCCATGTAAACAAACCAATAAAATTCAGATGATGATGTGGAACTGGAATCATACATCCATTGAACCATTACCCCAGCAAACCTTTCACACAAACCCATCATTTTCAGTCATGAATCATTGGCAGCCATCTCGTCGAAGCACCTTCTTTGTAGCATAATAAAATCAGCCAACACTGACCCCAACTTCACTGCTCAAATGACAACAAACCCCATATAATACATCCCAATAATCACCCAATTGCTTTCTTGTATGCGCCTCCACTTCTTTGTTCAGCGAGACTGAAAGAGCCAAGCAAGTGGCTCGAGTGGTTAGCAACATGGGTGTACAAGGCAGACCACCACAGTCCCGGCCTCTTTTGTTGCCTTGAGCTTTGTTGTCGAAAACGCCATTCAGCTCATCCTTTAGCCATTTATTTTCCGGGTGAACGGGTTTCATTTGTAATTCCTGTAAATGACTTAAAACAACATTATTAGCCAAACATCGAGACCTAGCTAGTATAAATGTGGGTATAAAAATGTCTCACTTTGCGTGCTTATCACCGACTTTGTGTACCACAAGTGCACGGTGTCAAAAAGAGCACACAATAGCAAGCACGGTTCATTCCCTCAAGGAGTGTGAAAACTACTAATAATAAATATCGCGAACTGACTAACCAAGATTCAATATTCAGAGATTGTTGTACTAAGAAAATAAATTAATGAGAAAATAAAGCAATTGTATAAAGATTGTAAATCAAGGATGTGGATATATTAGGGCTACGGAATCCCTTGCAGGCTAAGTTTCACTTATGTCTCTCACAAAGATCTATAATTTTACTCATGCACAATTGCAAACCTAGCTATTGATACATGAAAGATATGACTTTTAAGATTTATCGACAAGTCGTAACACAAGTTATGTTTTTTCTCAACCTTAAGTAGAAATCCTAAGAACTAATCGTACAAGGCATAAATAGTCTAAGAATATTCATAAATCAATTGGTAACAAGGTTCAATGAGAATTTTTATAAACCTAACAACAGACTATACATGGCATAGAATATGAGAAATTGAATAGAAAATAAACCATTGAAGAGAAACTCAAACACATGACATTAATCTCAAGTTGGTGAAAACCCTTGTTTAAGAACGTAAGTAATTTAAACCTACAATTTTATCCTTCACCCTAAAAAGTAGTTTAGCTAGACATGGTTTTGTTCAAACCCATAGAAAATGATATAAAGATTGTCAAACTAAGCATATCAATAACAGAAAATCAAAGAAAGCTAAACCTAGTTTTCTTCCCTGTATATGGCGTATCCTCCCAACTGACTCTGTTGTTGTTTATATAAAAACTACCGACTGAGACCTAACAGTACTAGCTGAAACCCAATCCAAGCGCAGGCCCTGACTTCAAAAGCAGGCCATCAGTAAAGTCCGGCCACTGTTAACCACATCTTGGTCTCTGTCCACCTGAGCATCAACTTCACTTGTTTGATTCCATTGCCGCATTTTGTTAGGCACCATACTCATGTCTATAGCACCAACTCCACTTTCTTTTATGTCTAGGAACTACCCCATTAACTGAACCTGACCCAGCACTGTTCGTCAACTCCTGAACTTGAATCTTGTCATCAGTGGATGTACACACACCGGCAAATCCTCCAATGATCCAGACTTACTCCACTCAAACAAACACCCCTTCATATACACTTATCCATTTCCCGATTAAGTCCAGCCATCTCTGAATTCAGTTCAAGCCAAACCCAAAACTCCATTGCTGTTGTTTGAGTTATTCTGCAACTCGAGCAACCGCTCAAAACGTCACTACTTGCCTTCAATCGACCAACACAAATTGAGTCCATAACCCAACATCCTAATACTCCTTCATTTAATTTCAAAACCCACAAAATTTAATTGATGTTGCTGCATTGGTTCTCAATTGAAAACTTTCGTTTAAACCCAATCTCGAATACCATCTAAACCACTTAGTCTCAACTGTTGTTGCTGGATTGAGATGATTAAAACTCCATTCAACCCTCTATGTTCACAGCCTAGAATCAATGATAATACCCGTAGCATTAACATCAATTCTTCGACCTAATTTTACTCAAGAACAACAAATTTCAGTTTGCACCAGAAATCCCAAAGTCATACCATATTGTTGCTGTCAAATTTCAATCCATGTTGCATACCCACATGAGAACCCCCAGATTCAATCACTACTGTTGGAAAAAGAATGAAATGATTGGCTTGAATCTCGACCCAAAAAATCCACAGATCCACTCTCGTTGATACTGTAGAAATTCGAAGTAATCAGCACCTGCATTTCCTGGCTCTTCCTCACTGAATCTCGATGTCTCGCCATTGAAAATGGTTGTAATATTAGCTAAGAAAAATGAGAAATCCTCCACTAAAATTGATGCTCATATCCCTTTTCTTTTGATAAGAAAGAAATGAAGATGTTAGAGTGATATACCACAAAAGGAATGTGGTAGAAGAGCTGCCACGTTTCACTTTCTTTTAGCACCTACTGGACCTGACTTGTTTGAATAAGAAGAGACCATTCTTTGCCATGGCCATGTCATGGCATATGTAGCCAAGCAGATGGTGCGACACATAAGCTCCGACTCCTTTGGAAATGTAAGTCGCAAGTGCCAATTTTTCTTTTAAGCTATTTATCCTCTGGGTGATCAGATTTCACTTGTAATTCCTGAAAATAACTTAAAAAAATATTATTAGCTAGCTAACAAGACCTAGCTAGTGTAAATGTGGGTATAAAAGTGTCGCACTTTCGTGTTTATCAAGTATCCACTTCTGTAAAATAATCTTGATGATTGGACGACTCCTAGATGGATTAACCACTAGTATAAAGCGATAACGTCTTCAGGATGTCACTGGTGCTGGTAGCAGTTCCCCTCCAGGTTTTCCCTGACTATATAAAATGCATGTGTATATAATCTTAATGATTAGACGGCTCCTAGATGGATTGACCACTAGTATAGAGCAATAACGTCTACAGGATGTCACTATGTTGGCATCATTTCCCCTCCAGGTGTTCCCTGAATATACAAAATAAATATTCACAATTGGTGTGATGTTATTTCCATCCTCTATCTTGTTCTCGAATCAATACAAAGCTCTTGGATGGATGCACACAAGTATAGAGTAACGTTTTGAAAAAGCGGTGGTCTAACAACCTCACCAATATTTCGATTAGCAATCTGTATGGACAAAATCCAATATAATTCCAAGGGAATCAACTAGACAGTCAGACTCAATCAATGGTAATATATCCAAGAGTTATATCTCTGTTTCACAATGTAATCAGCAAACCAAATAGATAGAAATCTGTGAGCCTGATTATTATGTGAACAACTTAAATGGTACCAAAGACCAATGTTCAAGTATCAATCAATTTATATCAACAACCAAAGGTTGCATTATCTAATTGATTGAACTACGCACAACCTGTGATATTTCAATTATATAGAAAATATAATGCAGAGAAGAAATAACACAGACTCCAGAAATTTTGTTAACGAGGAAACTGCAAATGCATAAAAACCCCGGGACCTAGTCCAGATTTGAACACCACACTGTATTAAGCCGCTACAGACACCAACCTACTCCAAGTTAACTTCGTACTGGAATGTAGTTGAGCCCTAACCAATCTCACACTGATCAAGGTACTGTCTCATTCCTTACGCCTCTGAATCCCTGCAGGACTCTGTGCACTTGATTCCCTTAGATGATCTCACCCACAACGAAGAGTTCCTACGACCAAAAGTCGAAGACTTGATAAACTAATCTGCCTCACACAGAAAAGTCAATTGAATAGATAAATCTGTATCCCACAGAAATACCTAAAAGTTTTGTTCCGTCTTTTGATAAATCAAGGTGAACATGAACCAATTGATACACCGGACTTACATTCCCGAATAACAACCTAGTAATATCAATCACCTCACAATAATCTTAATCGTATGGTAGCCAAACAAAATATTGTGGAATCACAAACGATGAGACGAAGATGTTTGTAACTACTTTTTATCTTGCCTATCGGAGATTAAATCTCGAGCAAATCTTAGAAAAGATAGTAATCAATTACGATAAAAAACAACAAGATCAGAATACACAAGTACAAAGAATGGATCTGGCTTCACAATACCAATGAAATCTTTAAGTCGTTAACCTACAAGGTTTTGGAGAAAACCTAAGGTTATAGGAGAATCGACTCTAGTTGTAACTAGTATCGGTGTGGGGATTAGGTTTCCCAGTTTCTAGAGTTCTCCCTTGTGTAGTCTTCAAGTCAGGGTTTACAATCAACGTTACCTTGGTAACAAAGCATTCAACATTCATCGTTAGATGAAAACCTTATTAGACTCAGGATAATATCTTTCAACTGTTAGATCGAACTTAGCTTGTTACACACAAATGAAAAGTGACTTCATTTGGATATGAGTAACCGTACCTAAACGTATACACCTTGTTGGCCAACAATAGTTAACCGAAGTTAGCCATATGAACACTTTCGTACCAACCTTATTCATCTTAACCATAACTAGTTCAAATGACTCAAATGAAACTAGTTCTAGAGTTTTTCAATTGTTTATATTCTCATAGAAGTATACAAGACACAATTGAATCAAAATCGATTTTTGTTCACTCGAATCAATTCATGAATATTATAGCCACGGTTTGCAAAAGATTACATTCTTTAATATATAAATGTACTAGTTCATGAACAAACCGATTTGAGAATGTAACCTACTCAAGTATGCAAACGGGTACGCATACCTAAGTGGCCGGACTAAGTTTGGGTTCGCCAGTATGCGAACGGGTATGCATACCTTCCGAACATAGTTAAATCCCGGAACTTGAAACTCACGCCGTTACGCATACCGGTACGCATACTAAGTTCCCAGACTTCCATAAACCAACCAGTACGCATACGGGTATGCATACCATGTTCCCGGACTTGGAATAACTTGCAACAGTCAGCAACAGCTAGATATTGGTAAGATTGATGAAGTAGCGAGACGTGCTAAACAACAACAAGTGTTGGCACTCCAAGCCAGAATTGACTCCTTGAAAGATGATGACTTGATGTATGATTCGGAAGATGAAACTGAACTTGGAATCCGAGCTCAGAGTGGATCGTCACCAAGAATTAATTCCTCCTCTAACGCTGCCAGTCAAGAAAAGCTATCTAAACCTCAAACTCCCAAGGTTTAATATACGGGTTCTTTTTTGGAATATAAATGGAGTTGCACGTGATGCAGCTCAATGTAAACTAAAGGAGTTATTTAGAGAATTCAAGCCAGATGTTTTTTGTCTTGCGGAACCTAAAGTGCATTGCTCAGTTTCCTTCGGCAATAGACTTCAACTTGAAGGTTTTTCTTCTCATTTTATTCATAATGCTACTGCTAATAGTATATCTAATCTTTGGGTTTGTTATTCAGATTCAATAAGGCCTTCTATTCTAAATAGAAGCAAGCATGCAATTTCTATTGAGGTTGATGGGGTACGTGTCTCTTTTGTTCATGCTAGTTATGTTCAAGTTACAAGGAGGAGACTATGGCATCAGATCAATCTCCAGGATGATTCTATTCCTTGGCTTGTTATGGGTGATTTCAATTGTTTTCTTAGACTTGATGAGAAAAAGGGAGGTCTTGAACCAAGAACTTCGGCTATAAATGAGTTTTCAGATTGGTTAGATGACAATAATCTCTTTGAGGATGACTCTTTGAGTACAAAATTCACTTGGACTAATAGTCAGTCGGGTACTAATGGAATCATTAGTAAACTCGATCGTGCTGTTATTAATGCTGCTTGGCTTGCGAAGTTTGAGAATTGGCGGTGTAAAGCTCTTCCTAGAGAAGTTTCTGACCATTCTACTCTCTTGGGTTATCCTTTTGTGGTTCCTAGACCAAAGAGAGCTCCTTTTCGCATTCAAAAGATGTGGTTTTTACATGATGATTTTCTTCGTATAGTTTCTGAGAGCTGGAATATGCCGGCTCATGGTTCTGTTGATTTCATATTTACTTATAAGCTCAAGAGATTAAAAGGGGTGATCAAGGAATGGAATCTTATGGTTTTTGGTAATGTTCATTCTCGGTTGAATCAAGATCAATTGAGGTTTCAAACTGCAGCTCTTTGTTCGAATGAAGATCCTAATGACGTTACCAAACTTAATGCTATGAAAGATGCTATGGCTAAGCTTAGTGAGACTCGGCTTCGAAACAACACTATGCTTAAGCAAAAGGCAAGAAATCAGTGGCTTGTGGAGGGTTCAAGCAATTTTACTTTGTTCTAATACTATTTCTGAATTAGTAGATAGGGATGGCCATACTATCTTTGATTATGATCTTTTGCGAGACCATATTGTGCAGTTCTATGAAGAAAAATTTAACGGCCAGGAGACGGTTATTGATGCTAGTTTATTTGATTATGATCATGTTAGTATTTCTTTAGAGCAAAGTCTTGCCATGGACAAAATTCCTACTCCTGAAGAGATTAAACAAGCGGTTTTTGACCTTGGAGCTGATAGTGCACCGGGGCCTGATAGTTTTCCTAGTTGCTTTTATCGTCATTGTTGGGATATTATTCAAGAAGACTTGATCAAGGCTGTTACTTATTGTTGGAGTATTGTTCACATTCCAAATGGAGTTAACTCAAGTCTTATCATTCTTCTTCCTAAGGTAAGAGGAGTTAATTCTCTTCGTAACTTTAGACCCATTGGCCTTAGTAATTTTTTCTTTAAAATTTTTACTAAGATCCTTGCTACCAGACTTTGTAGTGTTTTGGATAACCTTGTGTCTGAAGAACAGGTAGCCTTTATGAAGGGTCGTAATATCCATGAAAACATCAGTTTGGCTTCTGAAATGGTTAATGAACTTCACATCAAGCGCAAAGATGGCGACATTGGCCTCAAACTTGATATTTCTCAGGCTTTTGATACGTTGAGTTGGTCTTTTATGTTGGAAGTTTTTCTGCGTTATGGTTTCTCTGAACAATGGTGCTTTTGGATTCTTAATATTTTGAATTCTGCTAGAATCTCTATTCTTTTGAATGGTAGTCCGGAGGGTTATTTCAAAATTAATAGAGGTTTACGTCAAGGAGACCCCCTTTCTCCATTGATTTTTGTCTTGATTGAAGACGTTCTTAGCAGAAATATTACAAAGCTCTTTATGGAAAAAAAATGTCTCATATGGTTACACGAGGTGGTATTTACCCTACCCACCTTTTCTTTGCTGATGACATTATGATTTTTTACAAGGGAAATATCAAGAGCCTTCATAATCTTGTAGATGTGTTGGGTAAATATCAAACAGCTTCAGGCCAAACAGTTTGTACACAAAAAAGCAAGATTTATTATGGTGGTGGTTCTTTGAGTCGACAGGCTTATCTTGCTGATTACTTGGGTATGAGTCTTGCCACTTTTCCTGACCGGTATTTGGGAGTTCAAATTATGCCAGACACTGTTAGATATCACCATATTTCTGGAGTTGTTGAAAAAATTAAAGCACAACTTGCTGGTTGGAAAGGCTTTTTATTATCTTTTCATGACCGTATTGTGCTTGTTAAATCTGTTATTGCTAGTTACTCTATTCACAATATGGCTATTTACAAATGGCCTCGCAAATTTATTTTTCAATGTGAAAGAGCAATTAGTAATTTTATTTGGACTGGAGATTCTAATGTAAGTAGTGTTGTGGTTGTAGCTTTTGATAAAGTCTGTTGCCCTTTTGAGGAGGGGGGGTCTAGGCTTAACTCGTATGGCTACTATGAACAATGCTCTTCTCATGAAGCTTTGGTGGAAATTTCGCACTTCTAAGAAGAAATGGGTTGGATTTCTTCGTGCAAGACTTTTTGGTAGGAATGGTTGCATCAAAGTGAATGGTTTGAAGTCTTCTATTCTGCCGGGTATTAGAAAAGTGTACAAGATTGTTGAATCTAACACTAAAGTTCTTATTGGAGATGGCAGATATACTTCTCTTTATTATGATGCATGGGCTTCAAATATGTGTATTGCTGACATCCTTGATGACTACACCTTGGAGCGATCTGTTTTGGTTAGTGATATTTTGCATGATGGGCGCTGGGAAATACCGGTGGAGCATTTGCAACGTATGACAGCTGCTGGTCTTGACGTTTCGCAATTGCCTGCTCCTTTGGATGGTGCAGATTCCAGGATTTGGATGCCAGAACTCAAAGGAAATTTCGCGGTTATTTCAGCTAGATAATTAATTCGTCAGAAATTTAGCAAGTTTCCAGGTGCATCTCTTTTATGGAGGAAGGAAGTTCACCCAACTTTAGCAGCTCAAAACTGTAAATTTCTGCGTGGTGCTTGCGCTACATATGATATTATTCAATCTAGGTTTCAAATTCATCTTGCCAACCGTTGCAGCTTGTGTGGTGTGGCGGATGAAACTCTTGATCATATTCTTTTCCAGTGCACTTTTGCTGGCCGTGCTTGGAACTGGATTGCTGATGTGTTTGATTTGATTCCTAATGCTAACCTTGTTGTGTCTTGCAAAGCAGCTAAGGGGAAGAGCGCTATGATTCGTGACCTGTGGCTTATTGCTAATCTCGTCATAAGATCAGAGTTGTGGGCAGTGCGTAATAAGGCTGTGTTTCTACGTCAACATCCCAACTGGAGTATCTTCTTCAAGCGTGTGTTGAAATTGATTCAAGATTATGTTTTGCGTCTTAAGAGCTTCATGCGAAATAGTGCTGAAGATGTAATAATCCTTGATTTTTTTCGTGTTAACCATAGAAGAGTGAAGTTTCTTCAACCTACTGAATGTTTTTGGGAACCTCCGGAAGAGAATGAGATCCAACTTTGCTGTGATGGGGCGGCGAGAGGGAATCCTGGCGTTGCTGGTGCTGGTGTGGTAGCAAGAAATGTGAGTTGTTTGGTTCTTGGAGCTATGTCTATTGGCCTGGGAGTTACTACAAATTATTTGGCTGAACTTTATGGTATTATTGTAGGTATGGAATGGGCTGTAAGATGGGGATTTAGGCAGATTTGCATTCGGTATGATTCTTTTAGTGTTGTTGAAGCTCTCAAGAATAACAATATACCCTGGTTTGCTAGACAAAGGCGGGTGGCAGTTTGTAGACACTATGATACATTAAGGTTTATTCATACCTATAGGGAGGCGAACTTCTCTGCTGATGCTATGGAAAAACGGGGATTTCTTCTTAATGAGCAGGAAGGATTATATTATGATGGAAGACCTCTTTTTTTAGCTTCAATTGAATATCCAAATGTTGCTAATTATAGATTCAAGTAGTTTGCAAGTTTTTGGGGTTGCTGTGACCTCTTTTCTTGTGAACGCTATTTTGTAAATTTGTTATCTATTAATACAAATTTTTGACTTATCAAAAAAAAAATTCAAAGATAATTTTCATTATTGTAGGGAATTTTGTTAGTATCATTCTTTATAAAGAATTAAGTTACTTTCAGTTGGCTTTAACGAATCCCCTGGCTAGTAGATACTAGTGCTACGAAATATAATTAACTTAAAAATTTTCCAAAGCTTTTTAGAGTTTTTCAGAGCTCTTTAGATATTTTTGGGCTTTTTAGAGTTTTCTGGGGTTTTTAGAGTTTTCAAGGCTTTTTAGAGAACATTCAAAGTTGATCTTCACTAGTGTAGAGATTTGTTATTATCATTTTATAACGAATCTCCTAGCTTGTAGATCACGGTGCTACGAGTATAATTAAATTTAAGCTTTTCAAAGCTTTTTGGAGTTTTCCTGAGCTTTTTAGAGTTTGTCAGAGCTCTTTCATAGCTCTTTAGGGTTTTTAGGAAACATTCAAAGATAATCTTCATTATTATAGGGAATTTTGATAGTATCATTCTTTATAAAGAATTAAGTTACTTTCAGTTGGATTTAACGAATCCCCTGGCTAGTAGATACTAGTGCTACGAAATATAATTAACTTAAAGCTTTTTCAGAGCACTTCAGATACTTCAGAATTTTCAGGGTTTTTTAGAGTTTTCAAGGCTTTTCAGAGAACATTCAAAGTTGATCTTCACTATTGTAAGGATTTTTATTATCATTCTTTAACCAATCTCCTAGCTTGTAGATCCCAGTGCTAAGGAGTATAATTAAATTTAATCTTTTCAAAGCTTTTTGGAGTCTTCCTGAGCTTTTTAGAGTTTCTTAGAGCTCTTTCAGGCCTCTTTAGGGTTTTTAGGAAACATTCAAAGATAATCTTCATTATTGTAGGGAATTTTGTTAGTATCATTCTTTATATAGAATTAAGTTACTTTCAGATGGCTTTAACGAATCCCCTGGATAGTAGATACTAGTGCTATGAAATACAATTAACTCAAAGCTTTTTCAGAGCTTTTTAGAGTTTTTCAGAGCTCTTTAGATTTTTCAGAGCTCTTTAGATATTTTAGGGCTTTATAGAGTTTTTAGGGTTTTTTAGAGTTTTCAAGGCTTTTTAGAGAACATTCAAACTGGATTTCACTATTATAGGGATTTGTAATTATCATTCTTGAACGAATCTCCTAGCTTGTAGATCCCAGTGCTACGGAGTATAATTAAATTTAAGCTTTTCAAAACTTTTTGGAGTCTTCCTGAGCTTTTTAGAGTTTCTCAGAGCTCTTTCAGACCTCTTTAGGGTTTTTAGGAAACATTCAAAGATAATCTTCATCATTGTAGGGAATTTTGTTAGTATCATTCTTTATAAAGAATTAAATTACTTTCAGTTGGCTTTAACGAATCCCCTGGATAATAGATACTAGTTCTACGAAATACAATTAACTCAAAGCATTTTCAGAGCTTTTTAGAGTTTTTCAGAACTCTTTAGATTTTTCAGAGTATTTTAGGGCTTTTTAGAGTTTTCAGGGTTTTTTAGAGTTTTCAAGGCTTTTTAGAGAACATTCAAAGTTGATTTCACTACTGTAGGGATTTGTAATTATCATTCTTGAACGAATCTCCTAGCTTGTAGATCCCAGTGCTACGGAGTATAATTAAATTTAAGCTTTTCAAAGCTTTTTGGAGTCTTCCTGAGCTTTTTAGAGTTTCTCAGAGCTCTTCAAGGCTCTTTTGGGTTTGTTATAAAGAATTAAGTTACCTTCAGTTGGCTTTGACGAATCCCCTGGCTAGTAGATACTAGTGCTACGAAATATAATTAACTTAAAGTTTTTTCAAAGCTTTTCAGAGCTCTTTAGATATTTTTGGGCTTTTTAGAGTTTTCAGGGTTTTTTATAGTTTTCAAGGATTTTTAAAGAACATTCAAAGTTGATCTTCACTATTTTAGGGATTCGTTATTATCATTCTTTAACGAATCTCCTAGCTTGTAGATCCCAGTGCTACAAAATATAATTGAATTTAAGCTTTTCAAAGCTTTTTGGATTCTTCCTGAGGTTTTTAGAGATTCTCAGAGCTCTTTCAGGGCTCTTTAGTGTTCTTAGGAAACATTGAAAGATAATCTTTTGGTGATTTAGGATGAAACATTGAAAGATAATCTTTTCTCTCTCATGCGATTATTCTCTCCAAAGGAGATTTTTTAGGGTTTGAAACTTTTCACGTTTTTCCTTCATCCTTGATCATCTTTTGGTGATTTAGGATGGGGGAAAATCCTGTATCAAACGTGATTTCTCAAGGGGTTAAAATCGTGAGTTTTGTTGATATGGTTAAGGGTAAAAAAACCTATATACTAATAGATTCGGATTTAATATGTCTTCCTGAGGCGTCTTTATATTTTGATGAACCAAAATTGGTTTTACCTATGGAACTCACTCAAGAAGGGCGTGATATCTTCCAGTTTAGTCTTATTGGGAGACTGAACTTCAAAGGTTTGAAAATTAATGAGGTCCAAAAAAGGTTGGAAGAACAATGGGGTTTTGGTGATGGAAGATGCAAGCTTGTTCCTATGACTAAGGGGTTTTTCATCATCAAGTTGATTTCTGCGGAAGATAAAAAGCGCGTATGGCATGGAGATTCATGCAGCTGTATGGGTTCATCTTCCGGGGCTTCATGCAGAATTGTGGACAGAGAGATCATTGTTATCAATAGGGAAAGCTGTTGGTAATCTGATTGTGGTAGACCAAAGAACCCTAAATTTGGAGTTTGGCAGTTATGCGTCAATCCTAATTGATGTAGATTTTGCAAAACACATTCCTAGTAGAATTCTACTTACGGCTGGAGGTAGGACTTTTGGGCAATATGTAGAGATTCCGAAGCATCCTAAATTTTGCCTACATTGTAACATTATTGGACACAATGAAAGTGAATGCAGGAGGAAGCCGAAACCAGATGAAACCTCAAAAGGCAAGGAGATTGAGTTAGAGAATGATCAGGATTGGCAAGCTTTTAAGGGTAGAAAGCGATCACGTAATCGTAAGAAGCATAATAATCAGGAAGGCACAAGTGGTATTGACAAGTCTGCTGAAGATGGTGTAGTTGCAACTATTGATGCTGGCATTGGGGTTACAGCGCAAGATGAAGGAGTGAATGCTATAGCTGGTGAGGAGGTTGATGATGTGGTTACTGTTGGGGATAATGCGGTGAGTATGGAAGATACTTCACAGCTTGAGGGAGTGTTGGCGGATGCTGAAGCACAACTTCGTGAAGTGTCTGGAGCTATTAAGGCAGCTAAGCAGGCACTTAATGCGAAGCGTGCATTAGCTAACAGATTGTTGGTAAAGGACACCACAATTGCAGCTAAGTCAGGAACGAGAGATGAATTGGCAAGAACTAATCTCTCTAGTAATTATAAGCATTCTGTCAATGCGTCTTCTGCTCCTTTTATGGATACAGTTTTGGTGGATACACCTATGTAATGCTTTGGTGGAGAGTAATGTGGTAGCTACCACGAATAAATTTGATTTGTTGACAGCTGAGTTGGGGCTAGACAAAAAAAGGCAGCTTTCGGATCAAGAAGAGGAAGAGAATTCAGATAAAGGGGCTAACTCCAGAGAGAGCCTCAGCTGGTGTCAATGGGGCTAAATGGTCGGAGATTCCAGTTGAGAAACCAAAACAAATTAGGAAGCCAGGGCGTGTTCCGAATCCAGCTAGTTCTCAGCAGAGTTCATCTCAGAATTCGCATAGTGCTAGGAGTGCACAGCATGTGCACAGTTCTAGCCAACATAAAACTTCAGAATCCAAGTCTGACTCGGACACTGAGGTGAATGATTTGGGTATTAGAGTGCGCAAAGGTTTCTCTCCAGTTATGGAAAAAAGGGTTCCGCCTAAGAATCCTAAGTTATCTTCTAAATCAAATCTGCTTGGTTCCCAATGAGAGTTCTATATTGGAATATCAATGGGGTGTCGAAGGTGGAGGCTGGTTTGAAACTGCGTGAATTAGTTAGGGAGTTTAGGTCGGTTATCATTTGTATTTCTGAGCCGAAAATTCCATATGCCGATGGTGTGATGCTTCGTCTAAATTTAGATGGTTTTGTTGAAAAAGCAATTCATAATTCTTCTTCTAGTTCTATTGGTAATCTTTGGATACTTTGGAGTGAGGATATTGAAGAGCCAGTGGTGCTAAATAGCACAAGACAAGATGTTACGGTGAAAACTGAAGGAGTCTTTGTTTCTTGTGTTCATGCAAGTTATATTCAGGTGTTTAGAAGGAGATTATGGTGTCAACTAGCTGCGGTAGATACTACTACTCCTTGGCTGGTAATTGGAGATTTTAATTGTGTTCTTCGCAATGAGGAGAAAAAAGGAGGTAAAGAGGTAATTTCTTCTAGTATTAATGAGTTCAGTGATTGGATGGAGGATAATGGTCTTTTTGAGGATGATTCTTTGGGTTCTAAATTCACTTGGACTAATGGTCAGTTGGGAGGGAGAAGAATTATTAGTAAGATGGATCGTGCCATTATCAATGAGCCTTGGTTAAATAAGTTTTCGAATTGGAGGTGTAAAGCTCTTCCTAGGGAAGTTTCTGATCATTCGACTCTTATTGGTTATTCTTTTGTGGCTTCTAGACCGAAACGTGTTCCTTTCAGAATTCAGAAGATGTGGTTTACGCATTCAGATTTTATGAGAATGGTTGAAGCTTCTTGGAGTGCCCCGGTGTATGGTAATCCTGATTTTGTTTTTCCCTTCAAGCTAAAGAGATTGAAGGTGGCTATGAAAGTGTGGAATCAGCAGGTGTTTGGTAATGTGAATGCAATGCTAAGTCAGGCTCAATTGAGGTTTGAAGTGGCTAGTAGGAATTCTGATGAAGACCCATTTGACACTTTCAAGCAAAATGAGATGAAGGATGCGTTGGTGTTGGTTAATGAAGAACGTATGCAGCAATATATTATGTTGAAGAAAAAATCTCGAAATAAATGGATTTTGGAGGGTTCAAGTAATTCTTCTTATTTTCATAGTTCAATTAAAACTCGTAGAAGTTCTAACACAATTTCGGAGTTGGTGAATGAGGAGGGGTGTATTATTAAGGAGCCGGACCAGTTAAGAGACCATGTTGTTTCTTATTATGAAAACAAGTTCAATGGAGTGGATGAGCCGATTGAGGATAGTTTGTTTGGGTATGAGAATAATTCAATCTCACATGAGGAAAGTCTGATGTTGGATTCTATTCCTTTTTTAGATGAAATTAAGGGAGCGGTTTTTGATTTGAATGCGGATAGTGCTCCAGGTCCAGATGGTTTCTCAAGGTGTTTTTATAGGCATTGTTGGGATTTAATTCATGAGGACTTAGATAAGGTATATATTGTTGGAGTTCCAAAGTTATTCCTAATGGGGCTAATTCTAGTCTCATTCTTCTGCTGGCTAAGGTGAGAGGGGCTGATAGTTTGAAGAAATATAGGCCAATTGGTCTTAGTAATTTTTTCTTCAAAATTTTTACCAAAATTCTAGCAACTAGACTTGGTAAAGTCTTGGATAAGTTGGTCTCGGAGGAGCAGGTGGCGTTTATGAAACGGAGGAACATTCATGAGAATATTAGTTTGGCTTCTGAATTGGTTAATGAGTTGCACATTAAAAGAAAGGATGGAAACTTAGGTCTCAAGCTGGATATCTCTCAAGATTTTGATACGGTTAGTTGGCATTTTGTTTTGGAGGTTTTTCGAAGGTATGGGTTCTCAGAAGGTTGGTGTACTTGGATTCACAATATTCTGAGTTCTGCTAGAATTTCTATTCCTCTCAATGGTAGTCCGGAGGGTTTCTTTAAGATTAATAGAGGTTTGCGTCAGGGGGATCCTCTTTCTCCTCTTATTTTTGTTTTGATTGAGGATGTTCTTAGTAGGAAAATTACCAAACTCTTTCAAAATAAGTGTATTACTCATATGGTGAAGCGTAATGGTATTGCTCCAACTCATTTGTTTTTTGCTGATGATATTATGATTTTTTGCAAGGGGGATCAGAAGAGTCTGACAAACTTGTTGAGGTTGCTTGAGGTTTATCAACAGGCGTCTGGTCAAAGGGTTTGTAGGGAGAAGAGCAAAATTTATTTTGGAGGTGGGTCGTTGCATAGGAGGCAGGCTATTGCTAATTTCTTAGGTATGGGTGTTACTTTCTTTCCGGATAGATATTTGGGAGTTAAGGTGATGCCTGGTAGGGTGAAATATAGTCATATTAGTAATGTGGTGGATAAGTTGAAGGATCATCTCTCGGTGTATAAAGGTAAAATGCTTTTGTTTCAGGATCGGATAGTGCTTATTAAATCTGTCCTTGCAAGCTATGCCATTCATAACATGGCTGTGTATAGGTGGCCTGTTAAATTTGTTAAGCAAAGTGAACGTGTTATTCGTAATTTTATTTGGTCGGGAGATTCAGACTTGGCTAAAGCTTTTGTGGTGGGATATGATAAGATTTGTAGTCCGGTGAAGGAAGGGGGTCTTGGGCTTACTATCTTGAGTAATATGAACAAGGCTATGATCATGAAGTTGTGGTGGAGTATTAAAACTTCTAAGAAGAATTGGGCTAGATTTCTGGAGTCGAAATACACTTGTAGAGATGGTCGTCTGAAGATGGCAGGAGTTAAATCTTCAATTTTGTCGGGGATTCGATGGGTGCACACTGAAGTTATGCGCAATACTAAATCCTTAATAGGTGATGGTAGAGCAACTTCTTTATTTTTTGATGTTTGGTATGGTACTGCAACTTTGGCTGAGGTCTTGCAGAGAACTGACCTTGACAGACGTGCGAGAGTTAATGATATCATAGTGCAGAATCAATGGCATTTGGAGGGAGAGCATATGCGTGACCTTTCAAGTGCTGGTGTGGCTAGGGAGAATTTACCAAGAAGGCTTATGGGCAGTGATGAGAGGATTTGGATGCCAGATCTCAAGGGAATGTTTTCTGTCAGGTCTGCAAGGGATTTGGTGCGCAACAAGTATCCTTTGCTTCTTAAAGCAAATCTGTTGTGGAGGAGGGTGGTGCACCCGGCTTTAGCAGCTCAGAATTGGAAATTTGTTAGGGGAACTTGTGCAACTCTGGACAAAGTTAAGAGTAGATTCAAGATTGCTCTTCCATCTCGGTGCAGTGTGTGTCAGATTGAGGAGGAGTCTTTGGAGCATATTCTCTGGAGCTGTAGTGCTGCTAAACGTGCTTGGCAGTGGTTGGAAGGTATTTTTCATATTAAATCTTGTTATAACTTGATTGCTTCTAATAAACAAGCAAAAGGTTGTAGTAGAATGGTTAAAGATCTGTGGCTTGTCTCCAATCTGGTGGTGCGTTCAGAACTGTGGTTTCAAAGGAATAAGATGGTTTATGAGAAGAAGAAACCTAGATGGAATTTCTTCAAGAAGCGTGTGTTTAATTTCATTCATGAATACTTAGATAGAATGAAGGGGTGTATGCTTAACAGGGTTGAAGATATGGAGATATTGGTTTTTTCCAGAGTAAAATTTCGTAAGGTGAAGATGTTGGAACCTGTTGAGTGTCTTTGGCAGCCTCCAATGCAAAATCAACTCTTGTTGTGCTGTGATGGAGCTTCTAGAGGTAACCCAGGGGTGGCCGGAGCTGGAGTGGTGGCTAGGAATTCAGCTTGTGAAGTGGTGGGAGCAATGTGTGTTTTCCTTGGTGTTATTTCTAATTTTTTGGCGGAATTATATAGCATTCTAATTGGCTTAGATTGGGCCGTTCAATGGGGTTACATAGATGTGATTGTAAGGACTGATTCTATGAGTGTTATAACTGCTTTGGAAGGGGATAATATACCATGGTTTGCAAGACAGAGATGGTATGAAGCTAAAGTCAAGTTTGATTCTATTCAATTGGTGCATACGTTTCATGAAGCAAATTTTGCAGCTGATAAGATGGCAAAAACTGGTTGTTTTTTAGATTCTGGAGTGAGACTCAATTTTGTTGGGCGTCCTCTTTTGTTAAACTTGATTGAGTATCCTAATGTTTCTTATTTTCGTTTTAAATAGTTTTTGAGTTTTTGGGGTTGCCGTGACCTCTTTTCTCAAATTCTATGATGTAAATATCTCCTTTCATTTCAATTCAATTTTTGACTTATCAAAAAAAAAAAATGGAGATTCATGAAAGATACAGAATCAAACCATTAGGGTTACGAACTTTTACCCTAATTTTGATCCTGAAAAGCAAAACACGTCTCATGCTACAGTTTGGGTGAGTTTACCTGGGCTTATACATTGAATTATGGAAAAAAAAATATTTTTTTATCTATTGCAAGGATTCTTGGTAAGCTAATTGCTATTGACCAGAAAACATTGGATCATGACGTTGGTAATTATGCTGTTGTTCTTATTGACATTGATTTTGCAAAGAAGATTCCTAATAGAATACATCTTAAAGCCAATGATAAAGAGTTCTGGAAATATGTGGAAGTTCAAGATATGGAGAATGTTAAGTTTTGTTCTCATTGTAAATTTATAGGTCATAAATTTGAGACCTGTCAGACAGCTCGTAAGATATTAGGGAGTTCAGTTATGGATGGGAAACAGGTTTTGAAAGATGCTGCAGATATCAAAAAAAATGGCAAGTTAAAAGACCTCAGTCCCATGAAAATCATGCAAATAATGTAAGAAAAGATGATATTGCAGCAAGTGATGCTAATGCTGCAGTAGACAATGTTCAAAAAAATATGGTGAATAATGGTAGTGAGGTTATTGATCAAGATTATGCTGATAATAAACAGTTAGAGGAAGAGCTTAATAGCTCTTTTATTGAGTATAGAGAAGCTCAGTTCAAATTGATTAGATGTAAGAATGCTGTTGTAGCCAAAAAAGATTTTGCTGCACCTAAAAATTCTTCTCATGAAAACCATGCAGATTTTCAGCCAGAGACAACCTCTGTTCAGTTAAACGTATCCAAGACAAAAGTTTCTAATGACGCTGTTCTGGTGCAATCTGTGTCCGTGAAAGACAAGTCCGTGCTTATTTCAAACTCTTCCAGCTTGGGCGAAACTCAAACCAAATCAGATTTGGTTTTGGATGGACTATCCGTTTCCAATTTGGTGTTAGTTGATCATACGGAAGAATGGACGCAAGTTAAAGGTAAATATACATCTACGCCTATGTGTGATGCTTTAACAGACTCTTCTGAAATAGTTAGCAAGAATTTTTTTGAAACTCTAAATTCTGATTTGGGTTCAAGAGATGTTGTGGAGGAGTTTCAAAGTGTTAGTGAAAGTATAGATGAGGAGGATTCTGATTTGGATGTGGCTATTATGGCAGCTGAAGTTAAAAAATCCAAAGAGTGGGGTACAATTCATGATGGAAAAAAAATAAAGAAGAATAGGGCTTTTTTGAGAGGTAATTGCTCAACCAATTCAGTGGAGGGTGCAGTTGAAGATGAGAAGAAAAAAAGTTTTCTTGACAGATTAGAGTCTCTAAGGCAACAAAGAGCTGAAAATTTACTCAGCAATGTGGAGCTTGAGGTGTTAGGAACCATTAAGGAAGATGAGGTTCGTCTAAATTTCCTTAGGGATCCAGAATATAGAAAGCAATATTTCAAGGAAGTTGAAGAACAATTAGAGAGAATGAAAACTCCAAAAGAGAAGACCAAAATTCCAACTTATGTTAGTGATTGTGGCACTAAATTAACAAAGATAGAGGTGGAGGCACTTAATTTGGCTACTGATGAGGATTTCAAACAAGATTTCATTGCAAATGACTCTTTTAGAGAGGCGTGTATGAAGGAACTCTATAGAAGTGAAGAAGATTAAGCTTGTAGCCATTTTTCTTTTTTTTTCTTTTTAGCCATGTGTTTTGTTTAGGGTTCTTGAACTCTTATGAAACGTTTTTTTTGCTGAAATAAACCATTAGACTTAGCAAAAAAAAATTGAAAAATAATCTTCATTATTGTAGGGAATTTTCTTAGTATCATTTTTTATAAAGAATTAAGTTACTTTCAGTTGGCTTTAA
Source organism: Papaver somniferum (assembly GCF_003573695.1). NCBI lineage: Eukaryota > Viridiplantae > Streptophyta > Magnoliopsida > Ranunculales > Papaveraceae > Papaver > Papaver somniferum. Next base: position 179,280,235 of record NC_039364.1, on the reverse strand, counting down.
CGAATCCCCTGGCTAGTAGATACTAGAGCTACGAAATGTAATTAACTTAAAGCTTTTTCAGAGCTTTTTAAAGTTTTTCAGAGCTCTTTAGATTTTTCATAGCTCTTTAGATATTTTAGGACTTTTTAGAGTTTTCCGGATTTTTTAAAATTTTCAAGGCTTTTTAGAGAACATTCAAAGTTGATCTTCACTATTGTAGGGATTCATTATTATCATTCTTTAACGAATCTCCTAGCTTGTATATCCCAGTGCTACAGAATATAATTGAATTTAAGCTTTTCAAAGCTTTTTGAATTCTTCTTGAGATTTTTAGAGATTCTCAGGGCTCTTTAGTGTTTTTAGGAAACATTTAAAGATAATCTTCATTATTGCAGGGAATTTTGTTAGTATCATTCTTTATAAAGAATTAAGTTACTTTCAGTTGGCTTTAACGAATCCCCTGGCTAGTAGATCGTTGTGCTACGAAATGTAATAACTTAGAGCTTTTTAGAGTTTTTCAGAGCTCTTTAACTTCAAAGGATTAAAACTTAATGATGTTCACAAAAGTTTGGGAGAACAATGGGGTCTTGGTGATGGAAGGTGTAAATTGGTTCCTATGACCAAGGGGTTTTTCATCATCAAATTAACTTCTGCAGAGGACAAAGAACGAGTTTGGCATGGGGATTCATGGAAAGTTCAGAATCAAACTCTTAGGGTTATGAATTTTTACCCTAATTTTGATCCGGAGAGATAAAATACTTCTCACGCTACAGTTTGGGTGAGTTTTCCTGGATTATTCATTGAATTGTGGACTAAAAAAATACTATTTTCCATTGCAAGAATTATTGGTAAACCAATTGCTATAGATCAAAAAACATTGGACCATGATGTTGGTAACTATGCTGCTGTGTTGATTGACATTGATTTTGCTAAGGTGATTCCTAAAAGAATACGGCTTAAAGCTAATGGAAGGGAGTTTTGGAAATATGTGGAAATACAGGATATGGAGAATATTAAGTTTTGTACTCATTGTAAAATTATGGGGCATAGATTTGAGAGCTGTCTTGCAGCACGTAAAATCTTAGGAAGTTCTGTCACGGATGGGAAACAAGCTTTTAATGAAACTACAGGTGGGTTTTCAAAAAATAAAAAGGAGTGACAGGTTAAAAATTCTATTGCAGCTAAGGGAAAACAGGCTCCTATTATACCTGTTGTTCCAGAATGTGTGGAAGTAACAGGTGACGAGTTTAAGAATTCTGAAGCTACAGGCAAGGCAGATTCCCATGCAGATCATGCAAAGTCTGGTGCTACTGTTACAGATGCTGAAGCTAAGGAAACTAATCAGTCACGGAAAGAGAATATGGCAGAAGGAGAACTATCCAGAAGTGTTGTTTATAATGTTACTTCTCTACTTGAGTGTGCTGATGATAAGCAATTGGAGGAAGATCTTAATAATTCTTTTGTTGAGTATCGGGAAGCTCAAATCAAATTGATGAGATGCAAAAATGCTATTGCAGCGAAAAAGGATCTTGCTGCTCGTAAATATGTTCATGCAAATCATGCAGTTGTTCCGCCAGAGAAACACAAGTTCCAGACTGTGAATAATACGGTTATTCAGCCAACGCCTGTGACCAAAGATAACTCTGAGATCAGGTATGTATCCACTAATATTCATATGCAGGTCGTGAACTCTAAGGGTTTAAATACAAAACCAATGACATGGCCCGTGTTAAAGCAAAACTCAGCTTTGGAAACTTCCGTATCCAAGCAAACTATGGGAAACAACGTGATTTCTCAGGTTTTGAATATTCAGTCCGAGGCCAAGGAGGATTCTGAGATTATTCAGGCCGTGAACTCTCAGGGATTGAATACAAATTCTACACACGATTCTGATGCTAATAAGCATACTTCTACTTCTCTTGCATCAAAGCTAAGTTCTGTTAACTTCTCAAATGAGGATTGGAAAACAGTTAAGGGTAAGAACTCCCCTACTAAGGGTACTCCTTTTAAATTTAAATCTTTTGAAACTCCTTTTGTGGATGCTCTTTTTCAAACTGAATTAGTAGTGAATAACAAGTATGGTGCTCTAGCTTCTGAGTTAGGCCTTGCTAATGATTCTAGTGAGGCTTTGGTGGAAGAGGAACAAGATGATTCTAGTGACTCAGACTTTAGTATGGGTTCGAAAGAATGGGGTGAAGTTGATGCAGATACTATAGCAAGGAAACAAGCTAGAAAAGTGGCCAAGAAAGCTGCAAAACTGTTGGACTTGCGGTCTTTGCAATATGATGCTAGCTTGGAGTTAGAGGAGGAAAGTAACAAGGAATCTCTAAGCTGCGACAATGATCATAACAAGGAAACAACAACCGGGTTTGATATTTATAATATTTTATCTATGGAGGAATTAGAGGAGGCAAGTAACATTGAGAATGTTGAAGTGCGTGAAAATTTTATTAGGAATCCAGCCTTTAGACAAGACTATTTCAAGGAGAAAAGGGAGCTAATGGATAGAATGACACCTAAGAAAAAAGCTCAATCTCCTATTAAGCTTATTCCTGGTGGTAATTATGCTTCAGATGAGGATGAATATGATGATATTTATGAATATGAATACAAGCATCCTTATGGAGACCTTGATTTTTGACACAAATAATTGCTGGTCTTCATTCCAAGAAGAAGAATTTTAGAGTTGGAAACAAGGGGCGCATACGATTTTAATGTTCCTAGGTTTTCTCTTTATGTTATTTATTTGTGTTTATGAGCTTTTAGATTTTTTCCAGCCCCTTTGGTTTATGGGTTGGGGAGGCCTTGAGCCTCCCATCTTGTAATTCTTGTAATTACGTTTTTTTGTTATAATAAAACTTGGACTTAACAAAAAAAAAAATCAGATCTCTTTAGATTTTTCAGAGCTCTTTTGATTTTAGGGCTTTTTAGAGTTTTCGGTTTTTTTTTAGAGTTTTCAAGGCTTTTTAGAAAACATTCAAAGATAATCTTCACTATTGTAGGGATATGTGATTATCATTCTTTAACAAATCTCCTAGCTTTTAGATCCCAGTGCTACGGTGTATAATTAAAATTATGCTTTTCAAAGCTTTTTGGAGTCTTCTTGAGCTTTTTAGAGTTTCTGAGAGCTCTTTCAGGGATCTTTAGTGTTTTTAGGGTTTTTAGGAAACATTCAAAGATAATCTTCATTATTGTAGGGAATTTTGTTAGTATCATTCTTTAAAAAGAAAAAAGTTACTTTCAGTTAGCTTTAACAAATCCCCTGGCTAGTAGGTCGTTGTGCTACGAAATGTAATTAACTTAGATTTTTTCAGAGCTCTTTAGATATTTTAGGTCTTTTTAGAGTTTTCGGGGTTTTTTAGAGTTTTCAAGGCTTTTTAGAAAACATTCAAAGATAATCTTCACTATTATAGGGATTTGTGATTATCATTCTTTAACGAATCTCCTAGCTTGTAGATCCCATTGCTACGGAGTGTAATTAAATTTAAGCTTTTCCAAGCTTTTTGGAGTCTTCAGGAGCTTTTTAGAGTTTCTCAGAGCTCTTTCAGGGCTCTTTAGAGTTTTCAGGGTTTTTTTAGAGTTTTCAAGGCTTTTTAGAAAACATTCAAAGATAATCTTCACTATTGTAGGGATTTGTGATTATCATTCTTTAACGAATCTCCTAGCTTGTAGATCCCAGTGCTACGGAGTATAATTAAATTTAAGCTTTTCCAAGCTTTTTGGAGTCTTCTTGAGCTTTTTAGAGTTTCTCAGAGCTCTTTCAGGGCTCTTTAGTGTTTTTAGGAAACATTCAAAGATAATCTTCATTATTGTAGTAAATTTTGTTAGTATCATTCTTTATAAAGAATTAAGTTACTTTCAGTTGGCTTTAATGAATCCCCTGGCTAGTAGATACTAGTGCTACGAAATACAATTAACTTAAAGCTTTTTAAGAGCTTTTAGGGTTTCTCATAGCTTTTTAGAGTTTTCAGGGTTTTTTAGAGTTTTCAAGGCTTTTTAGAGAACATTCAAAGTTGATCTTCACTATTGTAGGGATTTGTTATTATCATTCTTTAACAAATCTCCTAGCTTGTAGATCCCAGTGCTACGGAGTATAATTAAATTTAAGCTTTTCCAAGCTTTTGGAGTGTTCATGAGCTTTTTAGAGTTTTTCAGAGCTCTTTCAGGGCTCTTTAGTGTTTTTAAGGTTTTTAGGAATTTTGGTAGTATCATTTTTCATAAAGAATAAAGTTACTTTCAGTTGGCTTTAAGGAATCCCCTGGCTAGTAGATACTAGTGCTACGAAATGTAATTAACTGAGAGCTTTTTAGAGTTTTTCTGATCTCTTTAGATTTATCAGAGCTCTTTAGATATTTTAGGGCTTTTTAGAGTTTTCAGGGTTTTTATAGTTTTCAAGGATTTTTAGAGAACATTCAAAGTTGATCTTCACTATTGTAGGGATTTGTTATTATCATTCTTTTACGAATCTCCTAGCTTGTAGATCCCAGTGCTACATGATATAATTGAATTTAAGCTTTTCAAATCTTTTTGGATTCTTCCTAAGCTTTTTAGATATTCTCATAGCTCTTTCAGGGCTTTTTAGTGTTTTTAGGGTTTTTAGGAAACATTGAAAGATAATCTTTTGGTGATTTAGGATGAAACATTGAAAGATAATCTTTTCTCTCTCATGCGATTTTTTCTCTCCAAAGGAGATTTTTCTAGGGTTTTAAACTTTTTCACTTTTTTCCTTCATCCTTGATCATCTTTTGGTGATTTAAGATAGGGGAAAATCCTGTTTCAAACGTGATTTCTCAAGGGGTTAAAACCGTGAGTTTTGTTGATATGGTTAAGGGTAAAAAACCCTATATGCTAACAAATTCGGATTTAATATGTCTTCCTGAGGCGTCTTTATATTTTGAAGAACCAGCATTGGTTTTACTTGTGGAACTCACTCAAGAAGGGCGTGCTATCTTCCAGTTTAGTCTTATTGGGAGACTGAACTTCAAAGGTTTGAAAATTAATGAGGTCTAAAAAAGCTTGGAAGAACAATGGGGTTTTGGTGATGGAAGATGCAAGCTTGTTCCTATGACTAAGGGGTTTTTCATCATCAAGTTGATTTTTGCGGAAGATAAAGAGCGTGTATGGCATGGAGATTCATGGAAGATACAGAATCAAACCATTAGGGTTATGAACTTTTACCCTAATTTTGATCCTGAAAAGAAAAACACGTCTCATGCTACAGTTTGGGTGAGTTTCCCTGGCTTATACATTGAATTATGGAAAAAAAATATTCTTTTATCTATTGCAAGGATTCTTGGTAAGCCAATTGCTATAGACCAGAAAATATTGGATCATGACGTTTGTAATTATGTTGTTGTTCTTATTGACATTGATTTTGCAAAGAAGATTCCTAAGATAATACATCTTAAAGCCAATGGTAAAGAGTTCTGGAAATATGTGGAAGTTCAAGATATGGAGAATGTTAAGTTTTGTTCTCATTGTAAATTTATAGGTCATAAATTTGAGACCTGTCAGATAGCTCGTAAGATTTTAGGGAATTCAGTTATGGATGGGAAACGGGTTTTGAAAGATGCTGCAGATATAAAAAAAATGGCAAGTTAAAAGACCTCAGTCCCATGAAAATCATGCAAATAATGTAAAAAAATATGATATTGCAGCAAGTGATGCTAATGCTGCTGTAGACAATGTTCAAAAAAATATGGTGAATAATGGTAGTGAGGTTATTGATCAAGATTATGCTGATGATAAACAGTTGGAGGAATAGCGTAATAGCTCTTTTATTGAGTATAGAGGAGCTCAGCTCAAATTGATTAGATGTAAGAATGATGTTGTAGCCAAAAAAAATTTTGCTGCACGTAAAAATTCTTCTCATGAAGACCATGCAGATTTTCAGCTAGAGACAACCTCAGTTCAGTTAAACGTATCCAAGACAAACGTTTCTAATGACGCTGTTTTGGTGCAATCTGTTTCCGTCAAAGACAAGTCGTGCTTATTTCAAACTCTTCCAACTTGGGCGAAACTCAAACCAAATCAGATTTGGTTTTGGATGGACTATCCGTTTCCAATTTGGTGTTGGTTGAACCTACGGAAGAATGAACGCAAGTTAAAGGTAAAAATACATCTACGCCTATGTGTGATGCTTTAACAGACTCTGCTGAAATAGTTGGCAAGAATTTTTTTGAAACTCTAAATTCTGATTTGGGTTCAAGAGATGTTGTGGAGGAGTTTCAAAGTGTTATTGAAAGTATAAATGAGGAGGATTCTGATTTGGATGTGGCTATTATGGAAGCTAAAGTTAAAAAATCCAAAGAGTGGGGTACAATTCATGATGGAAAAAAATAAAGAAGAATAGGGCTTCTTTGAGAGGTAATTCCTCAACCAATTCAGTGGAAGGTGCAGTTGAAGATCAGAAGAAAAAACGTTTTCTTGACAGATTAGAGTCTCTAAGGAAACAAAGAGCTGAAAATTTACTCAGCAATGTGGAGCTTGAGGTGTTAGGAACCATTAAGGAAGATGAGGTTCGTCTAAATTTCCTTATGGATCCAGAATATAGAAATCAATATTTCAAGGAAGTTGAAGAACAATTAGAGAGAATGAAAAACTCCAAAAGAAAATACCAAAACTCCAACTTATGTTAGTGATAGTGGCACTAAATTAACAAAGATAGAGGTGGAGGCACTTAATTTGGCTATTGATGAGGATTTCAAAAAAGATTTCATTGCAAATGACTATTTTAGAGAGGCGTGTATGAAGGAACTCTATAGAAGTGAAAAAGATTAGGCTTATAGCCATTTTTCTTATTTTTTCTTTTTAGCCGTGTGTTTTGTTTAGGGTTCTTGAACTCTTATGAAACATTTTTTTTGCTGAAATAAACCATTAGACTTAGCAAAAAAAAATTGAAAGATAATCTTCATTATTGTAGGGAACTTTCTTAGTATCATTCTTTATAAAGAATTAGGTTACTTTCAGTTGGCTTTAACGAATCCCCTGGCTAGTAGATACTAGAGCTACAAAATGTAATTAACTTAAAGCTTTGTCAGAGCTTTTTAGAGTTTTTCAGAGCTCTTTAGATTTTTCAGAGCTCTTTAGATTTTTCAGGGTTTTTATAGTTTTTAGGGATATTAAGAGTTTTCAAGGCTTTTTAGAGAACATTCAAAGTTGATCTACTTTTTTAGGGATTTGTTATTATCATTCTTTAACGAATTTCCATGCTTGTAATTTCAGTGCTACGGAGTATAATAAATTTAAGATTCTCAAAGATTTTTGGAGTCTTCCTGAGCTTTTTAGAGTTTCTCAGAGCTCTTTCAGGGATCTTTAGTGTTTTTAGGTACCATTCAAAGATAATCTTCATTATTGTATGGAATTTTGTTACTATCATTCTTTATAAAGAATTAAGTTACTTTCAGTTGGCTTTAACGAATCCTCTGGCTAGTAGATACTAGTGCTACGAAATATTATTAACTTCAAGCTTTTTCAGAGCTTTTTAGAGTTTTTCAGAGCTCTTTGGAATTTTCAGAGTTCTTCTGATATTTTATGGCTTTTTAGAGTTAGTTTTTAGGGTTTTTTAGAGTTTTCAATGATTTATAGAGAACAATCAAAGTTGATCTTCACTATTGTAGGGATTTGTTATTATCATTCTTTAACGAATATCCTAGCTTGTAGATCCCAGTGCTACAGAGTATAATTAAATTCAAGCTTTTCAAAGCTTTTTGGAGCCTTCTTGAGCTTTTAGAGTTTCTTAGAGCTCTTTCAGGGTTCTTTATGGTTTCCAGGGTTTTTAGGAAACATTCAAAGATATCTTCATTATTGTAGGGAATTTTGTTAATATCATTCCTTATAAAGAATTAAGTTACTTTCTGTTGTCTTTACAGAATCCCCTGGCTAGTAGATACTGGTGCTACGAAATATAATTAACTTAAAGCTTTTTCAGAGCTTTGTAGAGTTTTTCAGAGCTCTTTAGATTTTTCAGAGCTCTTTTTAGATATTTGAGGGATTTATATAGTTTTCAAGGTTTTATAGAGTTTTCAAGGTTTTTTAGAGTTTTCAAGGATTTTTAGAGAACATTCAAAGTTGATCTACTTTTTTAGGGATTTGTTATTAACATTCTTTAACGAATTTCCAAGCTTGTAGATTCCGGTGTTACGGAGTATAATTAAATTTAAGCTTTTCTAAGCCTTTTGGAGTCTTCTTGAGCTTTTTAGAGTTTCTCAGAGCTCTTTCAGGGCTCTTTAGTGTTTTTAAAGTTTTTTGGAAACATTCAAAGATAATCTTCATTTTTGTAGGGAATTTTGGTAGTATCATTTTTCATAAAGAATTAAGTTACTTTCAGTTGGCTTTAACGAATCCCCTGGCTAGTAAATACTAGTGTTACGAAATATAATTAACTTAAAGCTTTTTCAGAGCTTTTTAGAGTTTTTCAGAGCTCTTTGGAATTTTCAGAGTTCTTTAGATATTTTAGGGCTCTTTAGAGTTAATTCTTAGGGTTTTTTTTAGAGTTTTCAATGCTTTTTAGAGAACAGTCAAAGTTGATCTTCACTATTGTAAGGATTTGTTATTATCATTCTTTAACGAATCTCCTAGCTTGTAGATCCCAGTGCTACAGAGTATAATTAAATCCAATCTTTTCAAATCATTTTGGAGTCTTCTTGAGATTTTTAGAGTTTCTCAGAGCTCTTTCGGGGGTTTTTAGGTAACATTCAAAGATAATCTTCATTATTGTAGGGAATTTTGTTAGTATCATTCTTTATAAAGAATTAAGTTACTTTTATTTGTCTTTAAAGAACCCTCTGGCTAGTAGATACTCATGCTACGAAATATAATTAACTTAAACCTTTTTCAGAGCTTTTTAGAGTTTTTCAGATCTCTTTAGATTTTTCAGAGCTTTTTAGATATTTTAGGACTTTTTATAGTTTTCAGGGAGTTTTAGAGTTTTCAAGGATTTTTAGAGAACATTCAAAGTTGATCTACTTTTTTAGGGATTTGTTATTAACATTCTTTAACGAATTTCCAAGCTTGTAGATTCCGGTGTTACGGAGTATAATTAAATTTAAGATTTTCTAAGCTTTTTGGAGTCTTCCTGAGCTTTTTGGAGTTTCTCAGAGCTCTTTCAAGGATCTTTAGTGTGTTTAGCTACCATTAAAAGATAATCTTCATTATTGTATGGAATTTTGTTAGTATCATTCTTTATAAAGAATTAAGTTACTTTCAGTTGGCTTTAACGAATCCTTTGGTTACTAGATACTAGTGCTACGAAATATTATTAAATTAAAGCTTTTTCAGAGCATTTTAGAGTTTTTCAGATATCTTTGGAATTTTCAGAGTTCTTTAGATATTTTAGGGCTTTTTAGAGTTAGTTTTCAATGCTTTTTAGAGAACATTCAAAGTTGATCTTCACTATCGTAGGGATTTGTTATTATCATTCTTTAACGAATCTCCTAGTTTGTAGATCCCAGTGCTACGGAGTATAATTAAATTTAAGCTTTTGAAATCTTTTTGGAGTCTTCCTGAGCTTTTTAGAGTTCTCAGAGCTCTTTAGTGTTTTTAGGGTTTGTAGGAAACATTCAAAGATAATCTTCATTATTGTAGGGAATTTTGTTAGTATCATTCTTTATAAAGAATTACCTTACTTTCAGTTGGCTTTAACGAATCCTCTGGCTAGTAGATACTAGTGCTACGAAATATTATTAACTTCGAGCTTTTTCAGAGCTTTTTAGAGTTTTTCAGAGCTCTTTGGAATTTTCAGAGTTCTTCTGATATTTTATGGCTTTTTAGAGTTAGTTTTTAGGGTTTTTTAGAGTTTTCAATGATTTATAGAGAACAATCAAAGTTGATCTTCACTATTGTAGGGATTTGTTATTATCATTCTTTAACGAATATCCTAGCTTGTAGATCCCAGTGCTACAAAGTATAATTAAATTCAAGCTTTTCAAAGCTTTTTGGAGCCTTCTTGAGCTTTTAGAGTTTCTTAGAGCTCTTTCAGGGTTCTTTATGGTTTCTAGGGTTTTTAGGAAACATTCAAAGATATCTTCATTATTGTAGGGAATTTTGTTAATATCATTCCTTATAAAGAATTAAGTTACTTTCTGTTGTCTTTACAGAATCCCCTGGCTAGTAGATACTGGTGCTACGAAATATAATTAACTTAAAGCTTTTTCAGAGCTTTGTAGAGTTTTTCAGATATCTTTGGAATTTTCAGAGTTCTTTAGATATTTTAGGGCTTTTTAGAGTTAGTTTTCAATGCTTTTTAGAGAACATTCAAAGTTGATCTTCACTATCGTAGGGATTTGTTATTATCATTCTTTAACGAATCTCCTAGTTTGTAGATCCCAGTGCTACGGAGTATAATTAAATTTAAGCTTTTGAAAGCTTTTATGAGTCTTCCTGAGCTTTTTAGAGTTTCTCAGAGCTCTTTCAGGGATCTTTAGTGTTTTTAGGTACCATTCAAAGATAATCTTCATTATTGTATGGAATTTTGTTACTATCATTCTTTATAAAGAATTAAGTTACTTTCAGTTGGCTTTAACGAATCCTCTGGCTAGTAGATACTAGTGCTACGAAATATTATTAACTTCAAGCTTTTTCAGAGCTTTTTAGAGTTTTTCAGAGCTCTTTGGAATTTTCAGAGTTCTTCTGATATTTTATGGCTTTTTATGATCAGAACAGACTCGGCTAGTGTGATAACAGCTAAGGAAGGTAGTACTTTACCGTGGTTTGCTAGACAAAGATGGGAGGAAGTTCGCAACAAGTATGCGTCCATTAGATTTTTTCACACTATTCGTGATGCAAATTTTTCTGCGGATAAATTAGCTATGAGGGGTTGTAATTTAGCTAGTGGAGTGAGATGCATTATGTCGGACGTCCAACTTTTCTAAACTCGATTGAGTCTCCTTATGTTTCTTATTATCGTTTTAAATAGTTTTGAGAGTTTTTGGGGTTTCCGTGACCTCTTTTCTCTCTTACTATCTTGTAAATAATTTTTTGATTAATACATTTTTGACTTATCAAAAAAAAAGGGGGATTCGTTAAAGCAAACTGAAAGTAACTTAATTCTTTATAAAGAATGATATTAACAAAATACCCTACATTAATGAAGATTATCTTTGAATGATTCCTAAACACTAAAGACCCTTGAAAGAGCTCTGAGAAATTCTAAAAATCTCAAGAAAACTCTAAAAAGCCCTAAAATATCTAAAGAGCTCTGAAAAACTCTAAAAAGCTTTAAGTTAATTACATTTTGTAGCACTAGTATCTACTAGCCAAGGGATTCTTTAAACCCAACTGAAAGTAACTTAATTCTTTATAAAAAATGATACTAACAGAATTCCCTACAACAATGAAAATTATCTTTGAATGTTTGTTAAAACCCTAAAAACACCAAAGAACCTTGAAAGAGCTTCGAGAAACTCTAAAAAGCTCAGGAAGACTCCGAAAAGCTTTAAAAATTTAAATTTAATTATACTCCGTAGCACTGGGATCTAAAAGCTAGGATATTCGTTAAAGAATGATAATAACAAATCCCTACAATAGTGAATATCAACTTTGAATGTTCTCTAAACAGCCTTGAAAACTCTATAAAACCCTGAAAACTCTAAAAAGCCCTAAAATATCTAAAGAGCTCTGAAAAATCCAAAGAGCTCCGAGAAACTCTAAAAGGCTCTGAAAAAGCTTTAAGTTAATTATATTTCGTAGCACTAGTATCTATTAGCCAGGGGATTCGTTAAAGCCAACTGAAAGTAACTTAATTCTTTTTAAAGAATGTAACTAACAAAATTCCCTTCAATAATGAAGATTATCTTTGAATGTTTCCTAAAAACACTAAAGAGCCCTGAAAGAGCTCTGAGAAACTCTAAAAAGCTCAATAAGACTCCAAAAAGCTTTGAAAAGCTTAAATTTAATTATACTCCGTAGCACTGGGATCTACAAGCTACGAGATTCGTTAAAGAATGATAATAACAAATCCCTACAATAGTAAAGAGCAACTTTGAATGTTTTCTAAAAAAACTTGAAAACTCTAAAAAACCTTGAAAACTCTATAAATCCTAAAATATCTAAAGAGCTCTGAAAAACTCTAAAAAGCTCTAAGTTAATTACATTTCGTAGCAGTAGTATCTACTTTCCAGGGGATTCATTAAAGCCAACTGAAAGTAACTTAATTCTTTATAAAGAATGATACTTACATAATTCCCTACAACAGTGAAGATTATCTTTGAATGTTTCCTAAAAACCCTATAAAGTAACTTAATTCTTTATAAAGTAACTTACTTTATCTTTGAATTCCCTATAAAGTAACTTAATTCTTTATAAGTATCTTAATTCTCTATTTAGAAGGGTGTGCGATTTGGAAGTTTAGCCTCATTGGGAGGTTAGATTTTAAAGATCTTATTTTTTCATACGTGAAGAAAAACCTAGAGCTGCAATGGAAACTTGGTGAAGGTCGTGTCCAGGTTCCGTTGAATAGGGGTTTCTTCATCATCAAGTTATTGTCGCAGGAAGATAAATTGAAGATTTTACAAGCTGAACAATGGGTAGTAGCTCAACAGAAACTAAACCTAATGGAATAGTTTCCTAGTTTTGATGCTGATAAACAAAGATTTTCTCGTGCTACTGCTTGGGTCAAATTCCCTGGTCTGCCAATGGAGTTTTGGATTGAAAAAACGTTATTAGCTATGGGAAAAACGCTGGGTTCTCCCATTGTAGTTGATAAGAGAACTCTGTCGCATGAATATGGTCACTTTTCCTCAGTTCTCATCGATATTTATTTTGCTGAGCTCAAGTCTGAAGACATTTATTTCATTGTTGGAGGTTTAGATTTCCTTCAGCCTTTCGAAATCATTAAGAAACCTAAATTTTGTTCTAAATGCAGTATTATTGGGCATACTGATGCTGAGTGTCGCAAGAAATCAAAAAATAATACTGGTAATGCTCAACAACAAGGTTCTATGGTAGCCAAAAATTCACAGCAGGTTGTTATCCCTCCAGCTAACAATCAGATTCTATCAGAACCCAGTGCGGGTAATGAATGAAAAGAGGCGAGAAGGAAGAAGAAAGGCAAGAAAACACCGGTTATCCCTTTTGTTCCTGAAATAGTGAATCATGTTGGAGAAGGTACTTCAAAATCTTTGGAAGATAATGAGGTTATGTGCATCAATGACGCTGTTGAGTTGGAACAACAATTGCAGGACGGTTTAGCTCAATCTGTAGGTGTTTTGCGTATGGCGACTGCTGAGTTCGAAAGACACAAACAGGCCATTCTAACGCATTCATTTTTAGTTAGTAAAGCAAGGTCGTTGAGTACCTCTTCCTTGAACGCTAAGTCAGGTGGGAATTTTGAATTGGCAAGAACTAAACTTCCTCCACCTGCTAGGATTATTGCTTTGTCCTCGTCCACACCTTTGTGTAATGCGCTTGAGGAAAGTTCTGAGTATGTCACTCACAATAAGTTTAATATACTAGGTGATAACACTGGCAGTGATCTTTTTATGCTTGGAAAACTTGATGAAGTAGCTAAGAAAGCTAAGCGTCAACAACTTATTGATATTCAAAACACGATAGAAGCCTTGAAGGACCAGGATTCCTTGTCAGAGTCGGATGATGATTCTGCACTTGGAATTCGTGCACGCAAAGGATCTTCACCAGGTCTTAAACCCTCCTCAAATTCTGCTAACCAAGTTAAGCTAACTAATAAACTCAAACCCAGAGTTTAATTATGCGGGTTCTCTTTTGGAATATAAACGGTGTTGCGCGTGAGGCAGCACAATCTAAAATTGCTGAGTTAATTAGAGATTTTAAACCTGATATTTTCTGTTTGGCAGAACCAAAAGTGGCTTGTTCAACTAGATTTGGGTGTCGTCTTCAGTCTGCAGGTTACTCTCCAGTTATTATTAAAAATTCTTCTTCAGGCATTGCTAATCTTTGGATTTGTAGCTTGAATGGTCTGTATCCTGAGGTTGTCAACATGAGTAAACAAGCTATCACCATTATGGTGGATGGTGTGCATATATCTTTTGTTCATGATAGTTATATTTAGAAAACTAGAAGGAGACTTTGGAAGCAACTTATTATGCATAATGAGGATACTCCTTGGCTTGTCATGGGAGATTTCAATTGTATTTTGCGTCATGATGAGAAGAAAGGTGGTCTTATTACAAGAACTTCAGTTATCAATGATTTTAGTGACTGGATGGATGATAACAACCTTTTCGAAGCTGATGCGTTGGGAAGTAAATATACATGGACGAATAGTTAATCTGGCACTCACAAAATCATTAGTAAGCTTGATAGGGCTATTATTAATGGTTCTTGGTTAGCAAGGTTCGAGAATTGGCGGTGTAAAGCTCATCCTAGGGAAGTTTCCGATCATTCTACGCTTCTTGGTTATCCTTTTGTGGTTCCTAGACCGAACAGATCTCTCTTTAGAGTTCAAAAAATGTGGTTCCTGCACTCAGATTTCATCCGTATGGTCAGTGATAGTTGGAATGCCCCATCCCATGGTTCACCTGATTTTATTTTCCCATTCAAGATGAAAAGATTGAAGGTGGTGATGAAGGATTGGAATCTGCGAGTTTTTGGCAATATAAACTCTCGTTTAAAACAAGATAAGCTCCGTTTTGAAACAACTGCTAGGAATTCAGATGAGGATCCAACTGATACGGTCAAGTTAAATGTCATGAAGGAAGCTATGGCTATTCTTTCAGAAACCAGGCTTCAAAAATCTACTATGTTGAAGCAGAAATCGAGAAACCAATGGCTGGTGGAGGGATCGAGTAATACCACTTTTTTTCATAACAACATTCGCATTCGGAGGAGTAGCAACACTATTTCTGAATTGGTTGATGTTAATGGTTCTATTTTGTCAAACTATGATGATTTGCGCAATCACGTTGTGCACTACTATGAGGATAAATTCAATGGCCAGGAGACGCATATTGAGGATGACTTATTCAATTTTGAGCACCCCAGAATTTCTATTGAAGAAAGTCAGGCCATGGACAAAATTCCGACTCTAAAGAAATTAAACAAGTTGTTTTCGAGTTGGGTGCTGATAGTGCTCCGGGTCCGGATGGCTTCTCTGGGTGTTTTTATCGGCATTGCTGGGATATTATTCATGAGGATTTGGTAAGTGCCATTATTTATTCTTGGAATATCGGTCACATTCCTAATGGAGTCAATTCTTCTTTGATTAGTTTGTTGGCCAAGGTAAGTGGTGCGAATAATCTCCGTAATTTTCGACCGATTGGTCTTAGTAATTTTTTATTCAAAATTTTTACTAAGATTTTAGCTACTAGACTAAGCAATGTGTTGGATAAGCTTGTTTCTGAGGAGCAGGTAGCTTTTATGAAGGGTCGTAACATCCATGAAAATATCTGTTTGGCTTCGGAAATGGTTAATGAGCTTCATATCAAGCGAAAGGATGGTAACATTGGTCTTAAACTTGATATTTCTTAGGATTTTGACACTGTTAGTTGGACCTTTGTTTTGGAAGTTTTTCGTAGATATGGCTTCTCGAAGAAGTGGGGTGCTTGGCTTTTGGATATTTTGAGTTCTGCTAGAATCTCTGTTCTTTTGAATGGCAATCTGGAGGGTTATTTCAAAATTAATAGAGGTCTGCATCAAGGTGATCCCCTTTCTCCCTTGATTTTTGTTTTGATTGAGGATGTTCTCAGCAGGAATCTTACGAAACTCTTTAGTGAAAAGAAAATGACTCATATGGTTACTAGAAATGGTGTCTCTCCTACTCACCTTTTCTTTGTCGATGATATTATGATTTTTTGTAAAGGAAATCTTAAAAGCATTCATAACCTGGTGGAGATTTTGGGGAAATATCAAGCCGCTTCGGGGAAAAATGTTTGCAGGCAAAAGAGTAAGCTTTATTATGGAGGAGGTTCTTTGAGTAGGTGAACTTATCTTGCTGATCTGCTTGGTATGAGTGTGGCCACTTTTCCAGACCGTTATTTGGGGGTGCAAATTATGCCTGGAACAGTTCGTTATCATCACATTAGTAATGTGATTGAAAAAATTAAGTCTCAACTTGCAGGTTGGAAGGGAAGATTGCTTTCTTTTCATGATCGTATTGTTCTTGTCAAGACGGTTATTCCAAGTTATTCGATTCACAATATGGCAGTTTATAAGTGGCCTAAAAAATTCATTTTGCAATGTGAGAGGGCAATTAGGAATTTTATTTGGTCGGGAGATGCTAATGTTAGTCGTGTTGTTGTTGTCGCCTTTGATAAAGTCTGTTGTCCTTTTGAGGAAGGGGGTTTAGGCTTGGTTCGAATGGCTACCATGAATAAGGCGCTTATTATGAAACTGTGGTGGCATATAAGGAACTCTAAGAAGAAATGGGCCCGTTTTCTTAGAGCTAAGTTCTTTGGGAGAAATGGCTGCATCAAAAAGTATGGTGTCAAATCTTCCATTCTGCCGGGTATTCGTTGGGTGTATGATTTGGTGGAAAAACACACCAAAGTTTTCTTGGGTGATGGTAGGTCCACTTATCTTTACTTTGATAATTGGTGTGTTGACATGTGTTTGGCAGACTTGCTGGACAACCAGAACTTGGATAGAACAATTATGGTTGGTGATTTTTGGGCTGGTGACCATTGGGAATTCACTGAAGCGCAACTGGAGAGGATTACTACAGCTGGTTTAGATGTTAATCAGCCACCAAGACCACTCAGAGGTGATGATAATAGAGTTTGGATGCCAGACATTAAGGGGATTTTCAGCGTAAGTTCTGCTAGGGACTTATTTCGACAGAAATATCCTATCATGGAGGCGGCTTCGTTGATCTAGAGGAAGGAAGTTCACCCTATCTTGGCGGCGTAGAACTGGAAGTTCGTCCGAGGAGCTTGTGCTACTTACGACTTGCTGCAGCAAAGATTCAAAATCCAACTAGCTAACAAGTGTTGTCTATGTGGTATTCACGAGGAAGATCTGGAGCATGTGCTGTTTAACTGTTGCTTTGATGCTCGTGCTTTGAATTGGCTCTCTGACATTTTTAGTTTGCATCCCAATGAAAATCTCGTTACTTCTTACAAAGCAGCAAAAGGAAGGAGTAATATGGTACGTAGTCTGTGGCTTATTCTCAAACTTGTTCTAAAATCTGAGTTGTGGCATTTGCGTAACAAAGGAGTTTTGGAACATAAGCGGCCCAACTGGAATTTGTTTTTCAAACGCGTTTTAAAGCTGATACAGGACTACTCAGTTCGATTAAAGGGTCATATGAGGAATTCAGCTGAGGACGTGATTATTTTGGACTACTTCAAAGTGCAGCATAGGAGTGTCAAATTTCTCAACTCGGTGGAATGTTTTTGGCGTCCTCTTGAGGTTAATGAACTTCAATTATGTTGTGATGATGAGGCAAGGGGGAACCCATGTACGGCTGGTGCAGGTGCAATAGCTAGAGATTCCTTTTGTAATATTTTGGGAGCAATGTCAATCGGCTTGGGTGTAACAACAAACTACTTGGCTGAGTTATATGGGATCATTGTTGGAATGGAATGGGCTACAAGATGGGGCATGAGACGAATTTGCATCAGGTCAGATTCTTCATGTGTTGTGGAGGCACTTACAAATTCTAATCTTCCTTGGTTTTCTAGACTGCGATGGTTGGAGGTTTGTAGGAATTATGATTCAATTAGATTTATCCATACTCATAGGGAGGCTAATTTTGATGCGGATTCAATGGAAAAGAAAGTTTGTTTCCTAGATAATGGAGTGGGAATGCACTACGAAGGAAGACCTCATTTTTTAATTTCGGTTGAATATCCTAATGTTGCTTATTATAGATTTATATAGTTTCCAAGTTTTTGGGGTTGCTGTGACCTCTTTTCTTGTGAACTATTTCTAGTAAATTTGTTAATTACAATTTTTTGACTTATCAAAAAAAAAAGTTTCCTAAAAATCCAAAAAACACTAAAGAGCCCTGAAAGAGCTCTGAGAAACTCTAAAAAGCTCAGGAAGAATCCAAAAAGCTTTGAAAATCTTAAATTTAATTATGCTCCGTAGCACTCGGATCTACAAGCTAGGATATTCGTTAAAGAGTGATAATAACAAATCCCTACAATAGTGAAGATCAACTTTGAATGTTCTCAAAAAAGCCTTGAAAACTCTAAAAAGCTCTAAAATATCTAAAGAGCTCTGAAAAAACTATAAAAAGCTCTAAGTTAATTACATTTCGTAGCACTAGTATCTACTAGCCAGGGGATTCGTTAAACCAACTGAAAGTAACTTAATTCTTTATAAAGAAATATACTAACAAAATACCCTACAATAATGAAGATTATCTGTGAATGTTTCCTAAAATCCTTAAAAACACTAAACAGCCCTGAAAGAGCTCTGAGAAACTCTAAAAAGCTCAGGAAGACTCCAAAAAGCTTTGGAAAGCTTAAAATTCAATTATACTATGTTGCACTGGGATCTACAAGCTAGGAGATTCGTTAAAGAATGATAATAACAAATCCCTACAATAGTGAAGATCAACTTTAAATGTTCTCAAAAAAGCCTTGAAAACTCTAAAAAAACCCTGAAAACTCTAAAAATCCCTAAAATATCTAAAGGGCTCTGAAAAACTCTAAAAAGCTCTAAGTTAATTACATTTCGTTGCACTAGTATCTACTAGCCAGGGGATTCGTTAAAGCCAACCGAAATTAACTTAATTCTTTATAAAGAATGATACTAACAAAATTCCCTACAATGATGAAGATTATCTTTGAATGTTTCCTAAAAACACTAAAGATCATTGAAAGAGCTTTGAGAAACTCTAAAAAGCTCAGGAAGACTCCAAAAAGCTTCGAAAAGCTTAAATTTAATTATACTCCGTAGCACTGGGATTTACAAGCTAGGATATTCGTTAAAGAATGATAATAACAAGTCCCTACAATAGTGAAGATCAACTTTGAATGTTCTCTAAACAACCTGGAAAACTCTAAAAAATCCTGAAAACTCTATAAAGCCCTGAAATATCTAAAGAGCTCTGAAAAACTATAAAAAGCTCTAAGTTAATTACATTTCGATGCACTAGTATCTACTAGCCAAGGGATTCGTTAAAGCCAACTGAAAGTAACTTAATTCTTTATAAAGAATGACACTAACAAAATACCCTACAATAATGAAGATTATCTTTCAATGTTTCCTAAAATCCTTAAAAACACTAAAGAGCCCTGAAAGAGCTCTGAGAAACTCTAAAAAGCTCAGGAAGACTCCAAAAAGCTTTGAAAAGCTTAAAATTTAATTATACCATGTTGTACTGGGATCTACAAGCTAGGAAATTTGTTAAAGAATGATAATAACAAATCCCTACAATAGAGAAGATCAACTTCAATATTCTCAAAAAAGCCTTGAAAACTCTAAAAAAACCCTGAAAACTCTAAAAATCCCTAAAATATCTAAAGAGATTTGAAAAACTCTAAAAATATATAAGTTAATTACATTTCGTAGCAGTAGTATCTACTAGCCAGGGGATTCATTAAAGCCAACTGAAAGTAACTTAATTCTTTATAAATAATGATACTGACAGAAATCCTTACAATAATGAAGATTATCTTTGAATGTTTCCTAAAAACACTAATGAGCCATGAAAGAGCTCTGAGAAACTCTAAAAAGCTCAGGAGGACTCCAAAAAGATTAAAATTTAATTATACTCTGTAGCACTGGGATCTACAAGCTATGATATTCTTTAAATAATGATAATAACAAATCCCTGCAATAGTGAAGATCAACTTTGAATGTTCTCAAAAAAGCCTTGAAAACTCTAAAAAACCCGAAAACTTTAAAAAGCCCTAAAATATCTAAAGAGCTCTTAAAACTATTAAAAGCTCTAAGTTAATTACATTTCATAGCACTAGTATCTCTACTAGCCAAGGGATTCTTTAAAGCCAACTGAAAGTAACTTAATTCTTTATAAAGAATGATTATAACAAAATTCCCTATAATAATGAAGATTATCTTTGAATGTTTCCTAAAAACACTAAAGAACCCTGAAAGAGCTCTAAGAAACTCTAAAAAGCTTAGGAAGACTCTTAATAGCATTAAAAAGCTTAAATTTAATTATACTTCGTATCACTGGGATCTACAAGTTAGGAGATTTGTTAAAGAACGATAATAACAAATCCCTACAATAGTGAAGATCAACTTTGAATGTTCTCTAAAATGCCTTGAAAACTCTAAAAAAACCCTAAAAACTCTAAAAAGCCATAAAGTATCTAAAGAGCTCTGAAAAACTCTAAAAAGCTCTGAAAAAGCTTTAAGTTAATTATATTTCGTAGCACTAGTATCTACTAGCCAGGGGATTTTTAAACCCAACTGAAAGTAACTTAATTCCTTATTAAGAATGATACTAACAAAATTCCCTACAATAATGAAGATTATCTTTGAATGTTTCCTAAAAACCCTAAAAACACTAAAGAGCCCTGAAAGAGCTCTGAGAAACTCTGAAGAGCTCAAGAAGACTCCAAAAAGCTTTGTAAAGCTTAAAATTTAATTATACTCTGTTGCACTGGGATCTACGAGCTAGGATATTCGTTAAAGAATAATAATAACAAATCCCTACAATAATGAAGATCAACTTTGAATATTCCCTAAAAAACCCTGAAAACTCGAAAAATCCCTAAAATATATAAAGAGCTCTGAAAAATCCAAAAAGCTCTGAAAAAGCTTTAAGTTAATTATATTTCGTAGCACTAGTATCTACTAGCTAGGGGATTCGTTAAAGCCAACTGAAAGTAACTTAATTCTTTATAAAGAATGATACTAACAAAATTCCCTACAATGATGAAGATTATCTTTGAATGTTTCCTAAAAACACTAAATAGCCTTGAAAAAGCTTTGAGAAACTCTAAAAAGATCAGGATGACTCCAAAAAGCTTTGAAAAGCTTAAATTTAATTATACTCCGTAGCACTGGGATTTACAAGCTAGGATATTCGTTAAAGAATGATAATAACAAATCCCTAAAATAGTGAAGATCAACTTTGAATGTTCTCTAAACAGCCTGGAAAACTCTAAAAAACCCTGAAAACTCTATAAAGCCCTAAAATATCTAAAGAGCTCTGGAAAACTATAAAAAGCTCTAAGTTAATTACATTTCGTTGCACTAGTATCTACTAGCCAGGGGATTTTTTAAACCCAACTGAAAGTAACTTAATTCATTATTAAGAATGATACTAACAAAATTCCATACAATAATGAAGATTATCTTTGAATGTTTCCTAAAAACCCTAAAAACACTAAAGAGCCCTGAAAGAGCTCTGAGAAACTCTGAAGAGCTCAGGAAGACTCCAAAAAGCTTTGAAAAGCTTAAAATTTAATTATACTCTGTTGCACTGGGATCTACAAGCTAGGATATTCGTTAAAGAATAATAATAACAAATCCCTACAATAGTGAAGATCAACTTTGAATATTCCCTAAAAAACCCTGAAAACTCTAAAAAACCCTGAAAACTTTAAAAAACCCTGAAAACTCTAAAAATCCCTACAATATATAAAGAGCTCGGAAAAATCCAAAAAGCTCTGAGAAACTCTATAAAGCTCTAAAAAAGCTCTAAGTTAATAATATTTCGTAGCACTAGTATCTACTAGCTAGGGGATTCGTTAAAGCCAACTGAAAGTAAGTTAATTCTTTATAAAGAATGATACTAACAAAATTCCCTACAATGATGAAGATTATCTTTGAATGTTTCCTAAAAACACTAAAGAGCCTTGAAAAAGCTTTGAGAAACTCTAAAAAGATCAGGAAGACTCCAAAAAGCTTTGAAAAGCTTAAATTTAATTATACTCCGTAGAACTGGGATGTACAAGCTAGGATATTCGTTAAAGAATGATAATAAAAAATCCCTACAATAGTGAAGATCAACTTTGAATGTTCTCTAAACAGCCTGGAAAACTCTAAAAAACCCTGAAAACTCTATAAAGCCCTAAAATATCTAAAGAGCTCTGGAGAACTATAAAAAGCTCTAAGTTAATTACATTTCGTTGCACTAGTATCTACTAGCCAAGGGATTCGTTAAAGTCAACTGAAAGTAACTTAATTCTTTATAAAGAATGACACTAACAAAATACCCTACAATAATGAAGATTATCTTTGAATGTTTCCTAAAATCCTTAAAAACACTAAAGAGCCATGAAAGAGCTCTGAGAAACTCTAAAAAGCTCAGGAAGACTCCAAAAAGCTTTGAAAAGCTTAAAATTTAATTATACTATGTTGTACTGGGATCTACAATCTAGGAAATTTGTTAAAGAATGATAATAACAAATCCCTACAATAGTGAAGATCAACTTCAATATTCTCAAAAAAGCCTTGAAAACTCTAAAAAAACCCTGCAAACTCTAAAAATCCCTAAAATATCTAAAGAGATCTGAAAAACTCTAAAAATCTCTAAGTTAATTACATTTCGTAGCAGTAGTATCTACTAGCCAGGGGATTCATTAAAGCCAACTAAAAGTAACTTAATTCTTTATAAATAATGATACTAACAGAAATCCCTACAATAGTGAAGATTATCTTTGAATGTTTCCCAAAAACATTAAAGAGCCCTGAAAGAGCTCTGAGAAACTCTAAAAAGCTCAGGGTGACTCCAAAAAGCTTAAAATTTAATTATACTCTGTAGCACTGGGATCTACAAGCTAGGATATTCTTTAAATAATTATAGTAACAAATCCCTGCAATAGTGAAGATCAACTTTTAATGTTCTCAAAAAAGCCTTGAAAACTCTAAAAAACCCGAAAACTTTAAAAAGCCCTAAAATATCTAAAGAGCTCTGAAAACTATTAAAAACTCTAAGTTAATTACATTTCATAGCACTCTTATCTCTACTAGCCAAGGGATTCGTTAAAGCCAACTGAAAGTAACTTAATTCTTTATAAAGAATGATTCTAACAAAATTCCCTATAATAATGAAGATTATCTTTGATTGTTTCCTAAAAACACTAAAGAGCCCTGAAAGAGCTCTAAGAAACTCTAAAAAGATTAGGAAGACTCATAAAAGCTTTAAAAAGCTTAAATTTAATTATACTTCGTATCACTGGGATCTACAAGTTTGGAGATTTGTTAAAGAACGATAATAACAAATCCCTACAATAGTGAAGATCAACTTTGAATGTTCTCTAAAATGCCTTGAAAACTCTAAAAAAACCCTAAAAACTCTAAAAAGCCATAAAATATCTAAAGAGCTCTGAAAAACTCTAAAAAGCTCTGAAAAAGCTTTAAGTTAATTATATTTCGTAGCACTAGTATCTACTAGCTAGGGGATTCGTTAAAGCCAACTGAAAGTAACTTAATTCTTTATAAAGAATGATACTAACAAAATTCCCTACAATGATGAAGATTATCTTTGAATGTTTCCTAAAAACACTAAATAGCCTTGAAAAAGCTTTGAGAAACTCTAAAAAGATCAAGATGACTCCAAAAAGCTTTGAAAAGCTTAAATTTAATTATACTCCGTAGCACTGGGATTTACAAGCTAGGATATTCGTTTAAGAATGATAATAACAAATCCCTAAAATAGTGAAGATCAACTTTGAATGTTCTCTAAACAGCCTGGAAAACTCTAAAAAACCCTGAAAACTCTATAAAGCCCTAAAATATCTAAAGAGCTCTGGAAAACTATAAAAAGCTCTAAGTTAATTACATTTCGTTGCACTAGTATCTACTAGCCAGGGGATTTTTTAAACCCAACTGAAAGTAACTTAATTCATTATTAAGAATGATACTAACAAAATTCCCTACAATGATGAAGATTATCTTTGAATGTTTCCTAAAAACACTAAATAGCCTTGAAAAAGCTTTGAGAAACTCTAAAAAGATCAGGATGACTCCAAAAAGCTTTGAAAAGCTTAAATTTAATTATACTCCGTAGCACTGGGATTTACAAGCTAGGATATTCGTTAAAGAATGATAATAACAAATCCCTAAAATAGTGAAGATCAACTTTGAATGTTCTCTAAGCAGCCTGGAAAACTCTAAAAAACCCTGAAAACTCTATAAAGCCCTAAAATATCTAAAGAGCTCTGGAAAACTATAAAAAGCTCTAAGTTAATTACATTTCGTTGCACTAGTATCTACTAGCCAGGGGATTTTTTAAACCCAACTGAAAGTAACTTAATTCATTATTAAGAATGATACTAACAAAATTCCATACAATAATGAAGATTATCTTTGAATGTTTCCTAAAAACCCTAAAAACACTAAAGAGCCCTGAAAGAGCTCTGAGAAACTCTGAAGAGCTCAGGAAGACTCCAAAAAGCTTTGAAAAGCTTAAAATTTAATTATACTCTGTTGCACTGGGATCTACAAGCTAGGATATTCGTTAAAGAATAATAACAAATCCCTACAATAGTGAAGATCAACTTTGAATATTCCCTAAAAAACCCTGAAAACTCTAAAAAACCCTGAAAACTTTAAAAAACCCTGAAAACTCTAAAAATCCCTACAATATATAAAGAGCTCGGAAAAATCCAAAAAGCTCTGAGAAACTCTATAAAGCTCTAAAAAAGCTCTAAGTTAATAATATTTCGTAGCACTAGTATCTACTAGCTAGGGGATTCGTTAAAGCCAACTGAAAGTAAGTTAATTCTTTATAAAGAATGATACTAACAAAATTCCCTACAATGATGAAGATTATCTTTGAATGTTTCCTAAAAACACTAAAGAGCCTTGAAAAGCTTTGAGAAACTCTAAAAAGATCAGGAAGACTCCAAAAAGCTTTGAAAAGCTTAAATTTAATTATACTCCGTAGAACTGGGATGTACAAGCTAGGATATTCGTTAAAGAATGATAATAAAAAATCCCTACAATAGTGAAGATCAACTTTGAATGTTCTCTAAACAGCCTGGAAACTCTAAAAACCCTGAAAACTCTATAAGCCCTAAATATCTAATGAGCTCTGGAGAACTATAAAAAGCTCTAAGTTAATTACATTTCGTTGCACTAGTATCTACTAGCCAAGGGATTCGTTAAAGTCAACTGAAAGTAACTTAATTCTTTATAAAGAATGACACTACAAAAATACCCTACAATAATGAAGATTATCTTTGAATGTTTCCTAAAATCCTTAAAAACACTAAAGAGCCATGAAAGAGCTCTGAGAAACTCTAAAAAGCTCAGGAAGACTCCAAAAAGCTTTGAAAGCTTAAAATTTAATTATACTATGTTGTACTGGGATCTACAATCTAGGAAATTTGTTAAAGAATGATAATAACAAATCCCTACAATAGTGAAGATCAACTTCAATATTCTCAAAAAGCCTTGAAAACTCTAAAAAACCCTGCAAACTCTAAAAATCCCTAAATATCTAAAGAGATCTGAAAAACTCTAAAAATCTCCAAGTTAATTACATTTCGTAGCAGTAGTATCTACTAGCCAGGGATTCATTAAAGCCAACTAAAAGTAACTTAATTCTTTATAAATAATGATAACAGAAATCCCTACAATAGTGAAGATTATCTTTGAATGTTTCCCAAAAACATTAAAGAGCCCTGAAAGAGCTCTGAGAAACTCTAAAAAGCTCAGGGTGACTCCAAAAGCTTAAAATTTAATTATACTCTGTAGCACTGGGATCTACAAGCTAGGATATTCTTAAATAATTATAGTAACAAATCCCTGCAATAGTGAAGATCAACTTTTAATGTTCTCAAAAAAGCCTTGAAAACTCTAAAAAACCCGAAAACTTTAAAAGCCCTAAATATCTAAAGAGCTCTGAAAACTATTAAAAACTCTAAGTTAATTACATTTCATAGCACTCTTATCTCTACTAGCCAAGGGATTCGTTAAAGCCAACTGAAAGTACTTAATTCTTTATAAAGAATGATTCTAACAAATTCCCTATAATAATGAGATTCTTTGATTGTTTCCTAAAAACACTAAAGAGCCCTGAAAGAGCTCTAAGAAACTCTAAAATAATTAGGAAGACTCAAAAAGCTTTAAAAAGCTTAAATTTAATTATACTTGTCTCACTGGATCTACAAGTTTGGAGATTTGTTAAAGAACGATAATAACAAATCCCTACAATAGTGAAGATCAACTTTGAAGTTTCTAAAATGCCTTGAAAACTCTAAAAAAACCCTAAAACTCTAAAAAGCCATAAAATATCTAAAGAGCTCTGAAAAACTCTAAAAAGCTCTGAAAAAGCTTAAGTTAATTATATTTCGTAGCACTAGTATCTACTAGCTAGGGGATTCGTTAAAGCCAACTGAAAGTAACTTAATTCTTTATAAAGAATGATACTAACAAAATTCCCTACAGATGAAGATTATCTTTGAATGTTTCCTAAAAACACTAAAAAGCCTTGAAAAAGCTTTGAGAAACTCTAAAACGATCAAGATGACTCCAAAAGCTTTGAAAGCTTAAATTTAATTATACCCGTAGCACTGGGATTTACAAGCTAGGATATTCGTTTAAGAAATAATAACAAATCCCTAAAATAGTGAAGATCAACTTTGAATGTTCTCTAAACAGCCTGGAAACTCTAAAAACCCTGAAAACTCTATAAAGCCCTAAATATCTAAAGAGCTCTGGAAAACTATAAAAAGCTCTAAGTTAATTACATTTCGTTGCACTAGTATCTACTAGCCAGGGGATTTTTTAAACCCAACTGAAAGTAACTTAATTCATATTAAGAATGATCTAACAAATTCCCTACAATGATAAGATTATCTTTGAATGTTTCCTAAAAACACTAAATAGCCTTGAAAAAGCTTTGAGAAACTCTAAAAAGATCAGGAGATGACTCCAAAAGCTTTGAAAGCTTAAATTTAATTTACTTATACTCCGTAGCACTGGGATTTACAAGCTAGGATATTCGTTAAAGAATGATAATAACATCCCTAAAATAGTGGAAGATCAACTTTGAATGTTCTCTAAACAGCCTGGAAAACTCTAAAAAACCCTGAAACTCTATAAAGCCCTAAAATATCTAAAGAGCTCTGGAAACTATAAAAAGCTCTAAGTTATACATTTCGTTCACTAGTATCTACTAGCCAGGGGATTTTTTAAACCCAACTGAAAGTAACTTAATTCATTATTAAGAATGATACTAACAAATTCCATACAATAATGAAGATTATATCTTTGAATGTTTCCTAAAACCCTAAAAACACTAAAGAGCCCTGAAAGAGCCTGAGAAACTCTGAAAGCTCAGGAAGACTCCAAAAAGCTTTGAAAAGCTTAAAATTTAATTATCTCTGTTGCACTGGGATCTACAAGCGGGATATTCGTTAAAGAATATAATAACAAATCCCTACAATAGTGAAGATCAACTTTGATATTCCCTAAAAAACCCTGAAACTCTAAAAACCCTGAAAACTTTAAAAAACCCTGAAACTCTAAAAATCCCTACAATATATAAAGGCTCTGAAAAATCCAAAAGCTCTGAGAACTCTATAAAGCTCTAAAAAAGCTCTAAGTTAATAAGATTTCGGAGCACTAGTATCTACTAGCTAGGGATTCGTTTAAGCCAACTGAAAGATAAAATTCTTTATAAAGAATGAGACTAACAAAATCCCTACAATGATGAAGATTATCTTTGTAATGTCCTAAAAACACTAAAAGAGCCTTGAAAAAGCTTTGAGAAACTCTAAAAAGATCAGGGAAGACTCCAAAAGCGTTGAAAAGCTTAAATTTAATATCCTCCGTAGAACTGGGATGTACAAGCTAGGATTCGTTAAAGAATGAAATAAAAATCCCTACAATAGTGAAGATCAACTTTGAATGTTCTCTAAACAGCCTGGAAAACTCAAAAAACCCTGAAACGCTATAAGCCCTAAATATCTAAAGAGCTCTGGGAACTATAAAAGCTCTAAGTAATTACATTTCGTTGCACTAGTATCGACTAGCCAAGGGATTCGTTAAAGTCAACTGAAAGACTAATTTCGTTATAAAGAATGACACTAACAAAACCCTACAATAAGAAGATTATCTTTGAATGTTTCCTAAAGCCTAAAACACAAAGAGCCCGAAAGAGCTCTGAGAAACTCTAAAAGCTCAGGAAGACTCCAAAAAGCTTTGAAAAGCTTAAAATTTAATTATACTATGTTGTACTGGGATCTACAATCTAGGAAATTTGTTAAAGAATGATAATAACAAATCCCTACAATGTGAAGATCAACTTCAATATTCTCAAAAAGCCTTGAAAACTCTAAAAAACCCTGCAAACTCTAAAAATCCCTAAAAATCTAAAGAGATCTAAAAACTCTAAAATCTCTAAGTTAATTACATTTCGTAGCAGTATATCTACTAGCCAGGGGATTCATTAAGCCCTAAAAGTAACTTAATTCTTATAAATAATGATACTAACAGAAATCCCTACAATAGTGAAGATTATCTTTGAATGTTTTCCCAAAAACATTAAAGAGCCCTGAAAGGCTCGAGAAACTCTAAAAAGCTCAGGTGACTCCAAAAAGCTTAAAATTTAATTATACTCTGTAGCACTGGGATTACAAGCTAGGATATTCTTTAAATAATTATAGTAACAAATCCCTGCATAGTGAAGATCAACTTTTAATGTTCTCAAAAAAGCCTTGAAAACTCTAAAAACCCGAAAACTTTAAAAAGCCCTAAAATATCTAAAGAGCTCTGAAAACTATTAAAAACTCTAAGTTAATTACATTTCATAGCAACTCTTATCTCTACTAGCCAAGGGATTCGTTAAACGCCAACTGAAAGTAACTTAATTCTTTATAAAGAAGGATTCTAACAAATCCCTATAATAATGAAGATTCTTGATTGTTTCCTAAAACACTAAAGAGCCCTGAAAGAGCTCTAAGAACTCTAAAAAGATTAGGAAGACTCATAAAGCGTTAAAAAGCTTAAATTTAATTAACTTTGTATCACTGGGATCTACAAGTTTGGAGATTTGTTAAAGAACGATAATAACAAATCCCTACAATAGTGAAGATCAACTTTGAATGTTCTCTAAAATGCCTTGAAAACTCTAAAAAAACCCTAAAAACTCTAAAAAGCCATAAAATATCTAAAGAGCTCTGAAAAACTCTAAAAAGCTCTGAAAAAGCTTTAAGTTAATTATATTTCGTAGCACTAGTATCTACTAGCCAGGGGATTTTTTAAACCCAACTGAATGTAACTTAATTGTTTATTAAGAATGATACTAACAAAATTCCCTACAATAATGAAGATTATCTTTGAATGTTTCTCAAAAACCCTGAAAACACTAAAGAGCCCTGAAAGAGCTCTGAGAAACTTTGAAGAGCTCAGGAAGACTCCAAAAAGCTTTGAAAAGCTTAAAATTTAATTATTCTCTGTTGCACGGGGATCTACAAGCTAGGATATTCGTTAAAGAATAATAATAAAAAATCCCTACAATAGTGAAGATCAACTTTGAAGATGGTGGAGTTATCTTGGATGGCGCCGGTGTATGGTAATCATGGTTTTATCTTTCCTTTCAAATTGAAGCGGTTGAAGGAGGCTATCAAGTTATGGAATCAATCTGTTTTTGGCAATGTCAATGCTAGATTAAAGCAAGCAACTCGTAAGTTTGAGGTAGCTAGTAGAATTTCAGATGTAGATCCTTTTGATGTTTCTAAACTTAATAATATGAAGGATGCGCTTGTTGAGGTTCAATATATTCAAAGGAAGCAGAATATAATGTTAAATCAAAAATCTAAAAATAAGTGGTTGTTGGAGGGTTCTAGTAACACTTCTTTCTTTCACAACTCTATTAAAATTCGTAGAAGTGCTAATACAATCTCGGAGCTTGTTGCTGAAGATGGGAGTACTATTAACGATCCGGTTCATCTTAGTGCTCATGTGGTTTATTATTATCAGTCTAAATTCAATGGTGAGGATAGTCAGGTAAGTGAAACTCTTTTTGATTATGATCATGATTCTATTATTATGGAGGAGTCGCATATGTTGGATGCTATTCCTACTTGTGATGAGATTAAACAGGCGGTTTTTGATTTGGGAGCTGATAGTGCGCCTGGTCCGGATGGTTTCTCGGGGTGTTTTTATAGACATTGTTGGGAGATTATTCATAGGGATCTGATTTTAGCGGTTACTTATTGCTGGTCTTCTAAAACCATTCCTAATGGGGTTAATTCTAGTATTATTCTTTTGCTTGCAAAGGTTAGGGGAGCTGCTAGTTTGAAGAACTTTAGGCCGATTGGTTTAAGTAATTTCTTCTTTAAGATTTTTACTAAAATCTTGGCTACGAGGCTTGGTAGTGTGTTGGGTAAGTTGGTGTCTGAAGAGCAAGTGGCTTTCATGAAGGGAAGGAATATCCATGAGAATATAAGTTTAGCTTCTGAGATGGTGAATGAATTTCACATCAAAAGGAAGGACGGTAATTTGGGTTTGAAGCTTGATATCTCTCAGGCTTTTGATACTGTGAGCTGGTCTTTTGTTCTTGAAGTTTTTAGAAGGTATGGTTTTTCTGAAAATTGGTGCTCTTGGATTTGGAAAATTCTGAATTCGGCGCGTATTTCTATTCTTCTTAATGGTAGTCCGGAGGGTTACTTCAAGATTAATAGGGGTTTACGGCAGGGGGGCCCTCTTTCTCCTCTTATTTTTGTTTTGATTGAGGATGTGCTTAGTCACAACATCACTAAACTCTTTCAGACTAAGGATATGTCTTATATGGTTAAGCGTAAGGGTATTTCTCCAACTCATTTATTTTTTGCTGATGATATTATGATTTTTTGCAAGGGAAATATGAAGAGTGTGAAAAATTTGGTGAAACTTTTGGAGAATTACCAGCAAGCATCAGGTCAGAGGGTTTTAGGGAGAAGAGCAAGATTTACTTTGGTGGTGGGACTTTGAGTAGGCGCCAGACTATTGCTACATTCTTGGGTATGGAAATTTCTAACTTTCCTGATAGGTATTTGGGAGTTAAGGTGATGCCGGGAGTGGTAAAGTATAGTCACATCAGCAACGTTGTTGATAAGTTGAGGGATCAACTTTCGGTTCTGAAAGGTAAGATATTATCTTTTCAAGATAGAGTTGTGCTTGTTAAGAATGTTTTTTCGATCTATTCCATTCATAACATGGCTTTGTACAAATGGCCGGTAAAATTCACTCTTCAATGTGAGCGTGTGATTCGTAATTTTTTGTGGTCGGGTGATTCTAATATTTCTAGAGCTTTTGTAGTAGGTTTTGATAAGATTTGTAGTCCTCTAAAGGAAGGTGGTCTTGGGATCACTAGCCTAAGGACTATGAATAAAGATTTATTGATGAAATTGTGGTGGTCTATAAAGTCTTCTCGTAATAGGTGGGCTCGGTTTTTGGAAGCCAAGTTCACTTGTAGGGATGGTCGTATTAAGATGGCGGGGGTAAAATCTTCTACTCTTCCTGGTCTTCGTTGGGTTCATAAGGAGATGGTGAATAACACGAAGTGTTTTATTGGTGATGGTAGGGATACTTCTTTATTCTTTGATATTTGGTATGGAGATACAACCTTAGCTAGTGTTTTAAATCGCACGGATTTAGACAGATCAGCTCGTGTTTGTGATATTATTGTGCAAGGAGATTGGCAGATTCAAGGAGTTCATTTGCATCTCCTTTTAAGTGCTGGTGTGGTGCAACAAGATTTACCAAAAATTAATATGGGAGTGGATAGGCGTATTTGGATGCCTGATTTACAAGGTAAATTTTCTGTCAAGGCAGCTAGGGAGTTGATTAGGAAGAAACATCCTATTTTTAGGGAGGCGTGGCTGTTATGGAAGAGGGTGGTGCATCCTTCTTTGGAGGCTCATAAATGGAAGTTTATTCATGGTGCATGTGCAACTCTTGATAAGGTACGCAGCAGATTTAAAATTCAACTTGCATCTAAATGTAGTGTGTGTCAGATTGAGGAGGAGTCTCTCCAACATATTCTTTGGAGCTGTAACTTTGCGCGACAATCTTGGGAGTGTATTGAAGGTATTTTCAAAATTAAACCTCATTATGATATTATTTCTTCTTACCAAGAGGCAAAAAATCATAGTGGTATTGTTAAGGATCTGTGGTTGGTAGTGAATTTGGTTCTGCGTTTAGAATTATGGTTCACTAGAAACAAAAAAGTGTATGAAAAGAAGAACCCTTGTTGGTCTTTATTTCAAAAACGTGTTTTTAGTTTGATGCAAGAATATTCAGTTCGTATGAAGAGTTATATGCATAATTCTTTGGAAGACTTGAGAATTCTGGAGTTTTTTCGAGTTCGGTATAGAAAGGTGAAGTTTACTGATCCTAAGGAGTGTCTTTGGTTTCCTCCTAATACTAATGAATTGCTTTTGTGCACGAATGGTGCCTCAAGAGGTAATCCAGGGGTGGCGGGAGCTGGTGTTGTTGCAAGGAATGCAAATTGTGAAGTGGTTGGTGCAATGTGTATTGGCTTGGGAGTTACTTCTAATTATTTGGCTGAACTGTATGGTATTATTGTGGGTATGGAGTGGGCAGTTCAGTGGGGATATGCTTGCATTGTTATTAGATCAGATTCTACAAGTGTGTTGAAGGCTTTGGAAGAAGATAACGTTCCTTGGTTTACTAGGCAAAGATGGATGGAGGTTAAAGGTTTATATGGTTCAATTCATTTTGAACATTCCTTTAGAGAGGAAAACTTTGCAGCTGATGCAATGGCAAAACGTGGTTTCTTATTAGAGGATGGGGTTGGTTTTCACTTTGAAGGTCGCCCAGTTTTCTTAAGTTCAATTGAATCTCCAAATGTAATTTATTATCGTTTTAAATAGGTTTTAGGAGTTTTTGGGGTCACTCTGATCTCTTTTATCCTATTTCTATCTTGTAAATATCTTTTTTATCAATATAATTTCTTGACTTAGCAAAAAAAAAAAAAAAAAAAAAAAAAAAACTAAAAAACCCTGAAAACTCTAAAAAACCCTGAAAACTCTAAAAAGCCCTAAAATATATAAAGAGCTCTGAAAAATCCAAAGAGCTCTGAGAAACTCTATAAAGCTCTGAAAAAGCTTTAAGTTAATTATATTTCGTAGCACTAGTATCTACTAGCTAGGGGATTCGTTAAAGCCAACTGAAAGTAACTTAATTCTTTATAAAGAATGTAACTAACAAAATTCCCTATAAAAATGAAGATTATCTTTGAATGTTTCCTAAAAACACTAAAGAGCCTTGAAAAATCTTTGAGAAACTCTAAAAAGCTCAGGAAGACTCCAAAAAGCTTTGAAAAGCTTAAATTTAATTATACTTCGTAGCACTGGGATCTACAAGCTACGATATTAGTTAAAGAATGATAATAACAAATCCCTACAATAGTGAAGATCAACTTTGAATGTTTTCTAAGAAGCCTTGAAAACTCTAAAAAACCCTGAAAACTCTAAAAAGCCTAAAATATCCAAAGAGCTCTGAAAATCCAAAGAGCTCTAAAAAAACTCTAAAAATCTCTAAGTTAATTACATTTCGTAACAGAAGTATCTACTAGCCAAGGGATTCATTAAAGCCAACTGAAAGTAACTTAATGGTTTATAAATAATGATACTAACAGAAATCCCTACAATAGTGAAGGTTATCTTTGAATGTTTCCTAAAAACCCAAAAAACACTAAAGAGCCCTGAAAGAGCTCTGAGAAACTCTAAAAAGCTAAGGAAGACTCCAAAAAACTTTTAAAAGCTTAAATTTAATTATACTCTGTAGCACTGGGATCTACAAGCTAGGAAATTTGTTAAAGAATGATAATAACAAATCCCTACAATAGTGAAGATCAACTTCAATGTTCTCAGAAAGCCTTGAAAACTCTAAAAAAAAACTGAAAACTCTAAAAATCCCTAAAATATCTAAAGAGCTCTGAAAAACTCTAAAAATATCTAAGTTAATTACATTTTGTAGCAGTAGTATCTACTAGCCAGGGGATTCATTAAAGCCAACTTAAAGTAACTTAATTCTTTATAAATAATGATACTAACAGAAATCCCTACAATAGTGAAGATTATCTTTGAATGTTTCCTAAAAACACTAAAGAGCCCTGAAAGAGCTCTGAGAAACTCTAAAAAGCTCAGGAGGACTCCAAAAAGCATAAAATTTAATTATACTCCGTAGCACTGGGATCTACAAGCTATGATATTCGTTAAATAATGATAATAACAAATCCCTGTATTAGTGAAGATCAACTTTGAATGTTTTCAAAAAAGCCTTGAAAACTCTAAAAAACCCGAAAATTTTAAAAAGCCCTAAAATATCTAAAGAGCTCTGAAAAACTATTAAAATCTCTAAGTTAATTACATTTCGTAGCACTAGTATCTCTACTAGCCAGTGGATTCGTTAAAGTCAACTGAAAGTAACTTAATTCTTTATAAACAATGATACCAACAAAATTCCCTATAATAATGAAGATTATCTTTGAATGTTTCCTAAAAACACTAAAGAGCTCTGAAAAAGCTCTAAGAAACTCTAAAAAGCTTAGGAAGACTCTTAAAATCTTTAAAAAGCTTAAATTTAATTATACTTCGCAGCACTGGGATCTACAAGTTAGGAGATTCGTTAAAGAATGATAATAACAAATCCCTACAATAGTGAAGATCAACTTTGAATGTTCTCTAAAATGCCTTGAAAACTCTAAAAAAATCCTAAAAACTCTAAAAAGCCCTAAAATATCTAAAGAGCTCTGAAAAGGCTTTAAGTTAATTATATTTTGTAGCACTAGTATCTACTAGCCAGGGGATTTTTTAAACCCAACTGAAAGTAACTTAATTCTTTATTAAGAATGATACTAACAAAATTCCCTACAATAATGAAGATTATCTTTGAATGTTTCCTAAAAACACTAAAGGGCCCTGAAAGAGCTCTAAGAAACTCTAAAAAGCTCAGGAAGACTCCAAAAAGCTTTGAAAAGCTCAAAATTTAATTATACTCTGTTGCACTGGGATCTACAATCTAGGAGATTCATTAAATAATGATAATAACAAATCCCTACAATAGTGAAGATCAACTTTAAATGTTCTCAAAAAGCCTTGAAAACTCTAAAAAACCCTGAAAACTCTAAAAATCCCTAAAATATTTAAAGAGCTCTGGAAAACTCTAAAAAGCTCTAAGTTGATTACATTTCGTTGCACTAGTATCTGCTAGCCAGGGGATTCGTTAAAGCCAACCTAAAGTAACTTAATTCTTTATAAAGAATGTTCCTAACAAAATTACCCTACAATAATGAAGATCTCCCTCCTTCACCCGGGAAGAAAAACTTTTCTCTCCTCTTTGCTCTGGCGATTTTGGAGAACTGTTCAAACTTTTTTACGTGCTTCATCTTGGATCATCTTTGGGTGATTCAATGGGAGATCCTGTTGATCCAAATCATATAGTTGCGCCTTCTAAGATTGTTACATATGCAGATAGACTCAAGGGTAGGAAAGGGCTTCCTAAAACCTCCGTGGATCTTTCTTCTCTGCCAAACCCTACTTTGAAAGATGGAAAACCTTCTATTGAGATTCCTAATGAGTTATATCTGGAAGGATGTGCGTTATGGAAGTTTATCTTATTGGAAGGTTAGACTTCAAAGAACTTAGCTTTTCTGACGCTAAAAAAAACCTAGAACTTCAATGGCAGCTGGGTGAAGGCCGGGTTCACTTTGTTCCGTTGAATAGAGGTTTCTTCATCATCAAGTTATTGTCGCAGGAGGATAAAGTGAAGATTTTACAAGATGAACAATGGGTTGTTGCTCAACAGAAACTAAATATGATGGAATGGTTTCCTAGTTTTGATGCTGACAAACAAAGATCTTCGCGTTCCACAGTTTGGGTCAAGTTTCCTGGGCTTCCAATGGAATTTTGGATTGAAAAAATTTTACTTGCAATGGGGAAAACTCTAGGATCTCCTATTGTGGTTAATAAAAGAACGTTGGCACATGAGTATGGACACTTTGCTTCGGTCCTCATTGATATTGATTTTGCTGAGCTCAAATCTGATGATATTAATGTCACTGTGGGAGAACGTGAGTTTTTTCAACCTTTTGAGATCCTTAAAAGACCTAAATTATGTTCTAAGTGCAGCATTATTGGGCATTCAGATGGGGAATGTAGGAAGAAAACAAGAGGTGAAGCTCTCAAAGCTCCGCAAGGTGCTGCTGAGTCGCACCAGGCTATTGTGTCAGTTAACAAGCAACAACATCATGAGAACAATGCTGGTACGGAATGGAAAGAAGCTAGGCATAGGAAAAAGGGAAAGACAGCTCCGTCTATTCCTTTTGCGCCTGAAAAGATTACTCACGTTGGTGAAGATACTTCAAATATTGTGGCTGATAATGTTTTGTGCATCAGTGACGCTGTTGAGTTGGAACAACAGTTGCAGGATAGTTTAGCTCAATCTGAAGCTGTTTTGTGTATGGCATCTGCTGAGGTTGAAAAACATAAGCAAGCCATTCTTACGCATTCAGTATTAGCTAGTAAAGCTAGGTCGTTGAGCACCTCAAGCTTGAATGCTAAGGAAGGGGGGAATGTTGAATTGGCAAGAACTAAACTTCCTCCTCCTGCTAGGATTGATATTTCATCCTCGTCCACACCTTTGTGTAATGCTCTTGAAGAAACTTTAGAATTTGTCTCTAACAACAAGTTTAACATCCTAAGTGACAAGGCTGGGAATGATGTTTTGGTTTTCAGTAAACTTGGTGAGCTTACTAAACAAGCTAAGAGGCAGCAGAACAAATTGAATGCGTTAACTGATCAGGATTCCTTGTCAGACTCGGATGAGGCATTGGGTATTCGTGATCGTAAGGAATCAGTTCCTAAATCCTCCTCAAACTCGGTTAAGCAATTGAAGCTAAATAATAAACTCCAATCCAGAGTTTAATTATGAGGGTTCTTTTTTGGAATATCAATGGTGTTGCGCGTACAGCAGCACATTCTAAGCTTAGGGAGTTGATTAGAGATTTCCATCCTGAAGTTTTTGGCCTTGCTGAACCAAAAGTGGCGTGCTCAGCAAATTTTTGGAGGAGGCTAATTTCTGAAGGTTATTCTTCGTTTATTATTAATAATTCTGCTAATTCTGGTATTGCAAATCTTTGGGTTTGTTATAAGGATGGGCTTCATGTTTCTGTAGTTAATTCTAGTAAACAAGCTATTACAATTGCGGTTGATGGTGTGTATATCTATTTTGTCCATGCTAGCTACATTCAAACTACTAGGCGCAGGCTTTGGAAGCAACTAGTTATGCAAGATACAATTACACCTTGGCTTGTCATAGGTGATTTTAATTGTATTTTGCGTTTGAATGAGAAGAAAGGTGGCTTGGAAATAAGATCGTCTGTTATTGATGAGTTCAGTGATTGGATGGATGATAATGATCTTTTTGAATCGGATTCCTTGGGCAGCAAATTCACTTGGTGTAATAGGCAATCTGGTACTAGGCGTATTGTTAGTAAGTTGGATCGTGCA
This sequence comes from Papaver somniferum, assembly GCF_003573695.1. Classification (NCBI taxonomy): domain Eukaryota; kingdom Viridiplantae; phylum Streptophyta; class Magnoliopsida; order Ranunculales; family Papaveraceae; genus Papaver; species Papaver somniferum. The sequence goes on along the minus strand of NC_039364.1, from coordinate 179,242,949 downwards.
ATTATTAATGCGGCTTGGCTTGCTAAATTTGATAATTGGAGGTGTAAAGCTCTTCCTAGGGAAGTTTCCGACCATTCTACTCTTCTTGGGTATCCTTTTTCTGTTCCTAGGCCTTGTCGAGCTCCTTTTCGTGTTCAAAAGATGTGGTTTTTACATGGGATTTTCTCCGGATGGTCAATGAGAGTTGGACTTTGTCTGTTCATGGTTCTCCTGATTTTATTTTCTCTTATAAATTGAAGCGGCTGAAGATTGCAATGAAGGATTGGAATCTGAGGATTTTTGGTAATGTGAATTCTCGTTTGAAGCAAGACCAACTTCGTTTTGAGACAACAACTCTTATTTCAGATGAGGATCCTAGTAATACTGCTAAACTAAATGCAATGAAGGATGCTATGAAAACTTTATGTGATACTCATTTGCAACAGTTAACTATGCTCAAGCAAAAGTCTAGGAACAAATGGTTGGTGGAGGGTTCAAGTAATTACAGTTTCTTTCATAATAGCATTAGAATTAGAAAAAGTTCTAATACTATTTCGGAACTTGTTGATATGAATGGGACTTGTTTGACAAATTATGAGCAGCTTCGTAATCATGTAGTTAAGTTCTATGAAGATAAGTTCAATGGCCAAGATCCGGTGATAGAAGGTGGTTTATTGGATTTTGAGCATGCTTCAATTTCTGTTGAGGAGAGCAACGCCATGGATATGATTCCATCCCCGGAAGAAATTAAGCAAGATGTTTTTGATCTGAGTGCGGATAGTGCCCCAGAGACGGATGGTTTCTCTGGTTGTTTCTATCGTCATTGTTGGGATATTATTCATGATGATTTAACCAAGGCCATTATTCATTGATGGAATGCGGGTAGGATTCCAAATGGTGTTAATTCATCTTTTATCATCTTGCTGGCTAAGGTAAGGGGTGGTAATACTCTTCGAAATTTCATACCAATTGGTATTAGTAATTTTTTCTTCAAAATTTTTACTAAGATCCTAGATACTAGACTTGGTGCAGTTTTGGATAAGCTTGTGTCTGAAGAACAGGTAGCCTTCATGAAAGGGAGAAATATTCATGAGAATATTAGCTTGGCGTCGGAGATGGTTAATGAGTTGCATTATAAATGCAAGGATGGCAATATAGGCCTTAAACTTAATATTTCTCAAGCTTTTGACACGGTAAATTGGGCTTTTGTGCTTGAAGTTTTCCGCAAGTATGGTTTTTCTGAAAATTGGTGTGCTTGGATTTTTAATATCTTGCAGTCTGCTAGAATTTCTGTCATTTTGAATGGTAGTCCGGAAGGTTACTTCAAAATTAACAGAGGTTTGCGTCAAGGTGATCCCCTCTCCCCTTTGATTTTTGTATTGATTGAGGATGTTCTTAGCAGAAATATTACGAAGCTTTTTCGTGATAAAAAGATGACGCCCATGGTAACTAGAGGTGGTATTTCTCCTACTCACCTTTTCTTTGCTGATGACATAATGATTTTTTGTAAAGGTAATTCCAAAAGTCTTCACAATCTTGTAGACTTGTTGGGAAAATATCAGCGTGCTTCAGGTCAGACTGTTTGTCGCCAAAAGAGTAAGATTTATTATGGTGGTGGTTCTTCGAGTTGGTGTAATTTTATTGCATCTTATTTGGGGATGAGTATAGATACTTTTCCAGACCGCTATTTGGTAGTTCAAATTATGCCAAATATTGTTAGATATAGCCATATTAGCAATGTTGTTGAAAAGATTAGAAATCAGCTTGCTGGTTGGAGAGGGAGGTTATTATCTTTTCATGATCGCATTGTTCTTGTTAAATCAGTTATTGCCAGTTATTACATTCATAATATGTCTATTTATTAGTGGCCTCGTAAGTTTATTCTTCAATGTGAGAGGGCTATCCGTAACTTTATTTGGTCTGGTGATTCGAACATTAATCGTGTGGTGGTAGTGGCTTATGATAAAATATGTTTCCCTTTTAAGGAGGGGGGTCTCGGACTAACTTGTATGGACACTATGAACAAAGCTCTTATTATGAAACTTTGGTGGAAGATTCGTACTTCTACAAAGAAGTGGGCTCTGTTCCTGCAGGAAAAATTATTTGATCGTAAGGGTTGTATTAAGCATTCTGGGGTTAAGTCTTCTATTTTGCCTGGTTTAAGGAGAGTGTATAATTGTGTGGAAAAGAATACTAAGGTCTTAATTGGTGATGGTAGAGATACTTATCTTTATTATGACATTTGGTTTGATAAGACTAGTATTGCTGAAGTGTTAAATGATTATTCTCTAGATGCAACATCAATAGTTAGTGATATTTTAAAGGATGGCCTTTGGGATATTCCTGAAATTCACTTGCAATTCTTGATTGCCGCTGGCCTAGAGTTGAATAGGATGCCAATTCCTATGGGTGGAGCTGATGTTAGGGTATGGATGCTGGAGTTGAAGGGTGAGTTCAGCGTTAAGTCTGCAACTGAGTTGATTCGGCAGAAGTATTCTCGGTTAGAAGGTACGCATCTTTTGTGGAGAAAGGAAGTTCATCCTGTTTTTGCTGCTCAAAACTGGAAATTCTTACATGGAGCATGTGCTACGTATGACCTTATTAGGCGCAGGTTCAAGATCTCTCTTGCTAACAAATGCTGCCTGTGTGGTGTTCAAGAGGAAACTCTTACTCATGTGTTATATGAGTGTTGCTTTGCTACAAGGGCCTGGAATTGGCTAGATGATGTGTTCAAATTACAACCTAATGCTAACCTTATTGTTTCTTTTAAAGCATCAAAAGAAAGGAGTCATATTGTCCGTGATCTGTGGCTTATTGCAAACCTTGTTCTTAGGTCGGAGCTATGGCAGTTGCGGAACAAGGATGTTTTCGAGGATAAAAAGCCTAATTGGAGTATCGTTCATAAGCGCGTTCTGAAGTTGATTGAAGATTATTCAATTCGGCTCAAGGGTCATACGAACAATAGTGCTGATGATGTTGTTCTTCTGAACTATTTTAGAGTTCAGCACCGTAGTGTGAAGTGGCATCAACCTGTGTCTTGTTTTTGGTTACCGCCTGAGGCTAATGAATTACAAATTTGTTGTGATGGAGCGGCGAGAGGTAACCTAGGCGTTGAGGGTGCAGGTTTAGTAGCTAGGGATGAGCATTGTTCAGTTCTTGGTGCTATGAGTATTGGGCTAGGAGTCACGACGAATTATTTAGCGGAATTGTATGGCATTATTGTTGGTTTGGAGTGGGCTATGCAATGGGGTTTTTCTCGTATTTGTATTCGGTCTGATTCTATGGGAGTTGTTGAAGCTTTCAAGAATAATTTCGTTCCATGGTTTGCGAGGAATAGGTGGATTATGATATGTAGACACCACACGTCTATACGTTTCATTCACACTTTTAGGGAGGCGAATTTTTCAGCAGATGCAATGGCCAAGCGGGGTTGTTTATTGAATAATGAAGTGGGAGTTCACTACAATGGGAAACCACCGTTCTTAATTTCTGTTGAACATCCTAATGTTGATTATTTTCGGTTCAAATAGTTTCAAGTTTTTGGGGTTGCTGTAACCTCTTTTCTTGTAAACTATTTCTTGTAAATTTTATTATCTATTAATACAAGTTTTTGACTTATAAAAAAAAACCCTACAATAATGAAGATTATCTTTCAATGTTTCCTAAAAACACTAAAGATCCTTGAAAGAGCTCTGAGAAACTCTAAAAAGCTCAGGAAGACTCCAAAAAGCTTTGAAAAGCTTAAATTTAATTATACTCCGTAGCACTGGGATATACAAGCTAGGATATTCGTTAAAGAATGATAATAACAAATCCCTACAATAGTGAAGATCAACTTTGAATGTTCTCTAAACAGCCTTGAAAACTATAAAAAAAACCTGAAAACTCTAAAAAGCCCTAAAATATCTAAAGAGCTCTGAGAAGCTCTTAAAAGCTCTGAAAAAGCTTTAAGTTAATTATATTTCGTAGCACTAGTATCTACAAGCCAGGGGATTCGTTAAAGCCAACTGAAAGTAACTTTATTCTTTATAAAGAATGATACTAACAAAATTCCCTACGATAATGAAGATTATCTTTGAATGTTTCCTAAAAACACTAAAGAGCCCTGAAAGATCTCTGAGAAACTCTAAAAAGATCAGGAAGACTCCAAAAAGCTTTGAAAAGCTTAAATTTAATTATACTCCGTAGCACTGGGATATACAAGCTAGGATATTCGTTAAAGAATGATAATAACAAATCCATACAATAGTGAAGATCAACTTTGAATGTTCTTTAAACAGCCTTGAAAACTTTAAAAAGCCCTAAATATCTAAAGAGCTCTGCAAAATCCAAAGAGCTCTGAGAAACTCTAAAAAACTCTGAAAAAGCTTTAAGTTAATTATTTTTTTATTTTTTTAAGTCCAAAGTTTATTATAACAAAAAAACGTAATTACAAAAATTACAAACTTGGAGCACAAAACTCCCTACCCCCATAAACCAAAGGGGTCTAAATAACTTTTAAGAAATAAGAAAAGTAATAACCACAAAAAAAGAAAATTAAAAGAAGCTACCTATATCTATAGCAAACTCCTTTCAATTTACTTCTGCTGCTACCGACTCTATACGATTTTCTCTTAGAAAAAAATTCATCCATAATATCCGTATCAAAAGCATAATTACCCAAGATATCTTCATCTTCATCCACATAAAACTCTCCGTCTTCATCCTCAGTGGCAAAGTTAATAAGAGACAACTTACAAGGAGATTTTTTTTCTTTGAATTCATTCTTTCCATTTGCTCCCTCTTTTCTTTGAAATATTCTTGTATAAAAGCTGGACTTCTAATGAACTGAGCGCTCACATCTTCCAACTGAATATTGCTTGCCACCTCTAATTCTTCCTTAGACAAAATATTATTCTTATCAAAAATAGTATCGACCAGCCCCGCTTGAATTTCTATGTTAGTGTCACGGCTCGGAGATTCCTCAATAGACTTGTTGGTAGAAGATTCCAAACTTGAATCAGATTGCAAAGAACGCTTTGCTATAATATTAGCAGCCTGTTTGGCAACTTTCCTAGCTTTTTTCCTTGCTAAAATGTCAGCATCAACCTCACCCCAATTTTTAGAGCCCATACTAACATCTGAGTCACTAGATTCCAATTGTTCCTCCTCCTCCTCCTCAATAATAACATTATCAAGGCCTAACTCAGATGCTAGGACATCAAATTTGTTTTTAAACATAACTTCAATTTGCATCAACTCATCCACAAAAGTTGTATAATCATTCTCAAAAGGAGTAAAAGAGAAAGAAGTACCTTTACTAGGGGATTTCTTTCCTTTCACTTCAGTCCATTCGTCTTTAGAAAAACTCTGTGCAGCCATGTCTTCCTGATTTTTACGTAAAGCTATATCTTTCTGAGCTGCAATAGTATTTTTACAATGAATAAACTTCATCTGAGCTTCACGCAACTCAACATCAGATTTAGCAAGCTCCTTTTCCAACTGATTAGATTCATCAATAACTTCAGTAGGAGTGTTTTTATGTTTTATCAATTCAACCACAGACTGAGCACCAGACTGATCAAGTGCATCTGCATGGCCTGCATTGATAGAATCTGTACGTGCATTATATTCTTTAGCTGTAGTTTCACGAGACCCAACAGTTTCTGAAGTTTTAAAACACTTAGGTTTTGGTTTGTTCACGGCTTGTATCCCATCTTTGTTCACATATTTAGCCACGGAATTTTGTTTGTTCATGACCCTTGTCTGGGTTTCCAACTCAGACACGGGCTAAACTTCAGAGTTTTGCTTCTTCTAAGACTGAATTTGAGTATTAGATGTCACTTGCGTAACTTTTGCATGAGCAGATTGTGTACGTGCAGCAAGCGCTTCCTTGGATGCAATTGTGTTTTGCAATCTAAGCTGAGCTTCACGAACCTCAGATTCAGAGCGATCAAGCTCCTCCTTCAACTGTGTATCATCAGCTGAAGCACCAACCGTATTATCCTCCATATTATCCAGATTCAAAGACTTCTCCTCTTCCTCATCAGTTTTAACTGATTTTGCTTGCCAAACTTGGATTGTAGGTTTATGAACAATCTGTTTTTTCTTACCAGCAGTCTTCATGCTATTCTTCTTTTTGCATTCACCATCAACATGCCCAATAATATTGCAAGATAAACAGAAATTAGGTGAATTTGGTATATCAACATATTGCCAAATTTTTTTACCTCCTGCAGTGATAGAGATGCGCTCAGGAATATGCTTTGCGAAGTCTATATCTACCAAAACAGCTGCGAAGTGACCATATTCCATATTTAGGGTTCTTTGATCCACCACAATTGGTGTTCCAAGGATTTTTCCCAATATAAAGTAATGATCTCTCAGTCCATATCTCAATAGGGAGACCAAGAAAACGTACCCAAACAGCTGCATGGGACGTTCTTTGTTTATCAGGATTAAAACCTGGGTACCAATCAATCAACCTCAGAATTTGTTGATTGACAAACCACTTTTCAGCACGTATCTTATCCTTGTCCAATTCTGATGATAACATAATAACAAAGAATCCTTTGCTCATAGGTATAAACTTACACCTATTCTTAAGTTTCCATTGATTTTCAAGGATTTTTTGTGAACCTCCACAAACTTTAAACCTGTAGCATCCATCCTAGCTATGAAGCTATGTTGAAACGGCTTACACCCTTCCTGATAATAATCATTAGGAATGACAAGATCTGGCTCACCCTCAACAAGAGTAGGGTTTGGTAACAAAGAAATATCAACTGAAGTTGGATTTAGGGTTTTACGTTCCCTAACTTTTTCAGCAAAAGAAACTGTTTTAGCATGGCTCTGATTTTGAGCTACTAGGAATGTTAACTGAAGAATGAATCATCATGAATCAAAGAATTGATTCTGATAATCCAAATACGTGAAGCTTGAAACCCTAAACGTGAAAAATATTGGTTTTCCAAAATCGCCAAAAAGAGAAAAAAACGGACATTCTCTTTCCTCAACACCCAAAAAGAGGATCATTAACGAATCCCTGGCTAGTAGATGTTTAATTAATTATATTTCGTAGCACTAGTATCTACTAGCCAAGGGATTCGTTAAAGCCAACTGAAAGTAACTTAATTCTTTATAAAGAATGATACTAACAAAATTACCTTACAATAATGAAGATTATCTTTGAATGTTACCTAAACACTAAAGACCCTTGAAAGAGCTCTGAGAAATTCTAAAAAGCTCAAGAAGACTCCAAAAAGCTTTGAAAAGCTCAAATTTAATTATACTCCATATCATTGGGATCTACAAGCTAGGAGATTCATTAAAGAATGATAATAACAAATCCCTACAATAGTGAAGACAAACTTTAAATGTTCTCTAAACATCCTTGAAAACTCTAAAAAACTCTGAAAACTCTAAAAAGCCCTAAAATATCTAAAGAGCTCTGAAAAATCCAAAGAGCTCTGAGAAATTCTATAAAGCTCTGAAAAATATTTAAGTTAATTATATTTCGTAGCACTAGTATCTACTAGCCAGGGGATTCGTTAAAGCCAACTCAAAGTAACTTAATTCTTTATAAAGAATGATACTAACAAAATTCCCTACAATAATGAAGATTATCTTTGAATGTTTCCTAAAAACACTAAAGAACCCTGAAAGATCTCTAAGAAACTTTAAAAATCTCAGGAAGACTCCAAAAAGCTTTGAAAAGCTTAAATTTAATTATACTCCGTAGCACTGGGATATACAAGCTAGGATATTCGTTAAAGAATGATAATAACAAATCCCTACAATAGTGAAGATCAACTTTGAATGTTCTCTAAACAGCCTTGCAAACTCTAAAAAGCCCTAAAAACTCTAAAAAGCCTTAAAATATCTAAAGAGCTCTGAAAAATCCAAAGAGCTCTGAGAAATTTTTTAAGTTAATTATATTTCGTAGCACTAGTATCTACTAGCCAGGGGATTCGTTAAAGCCAACTGAAAGTAACTTAATTTTTTGTAAAGAATGTAACTAACAAAATTCCTATAATAATGAATATATTTGAATGTTTTCAGAAAAACACTAAAGAGCCCTGAAAAAAGCTCTGAAACTCTAAAAAGCTCAGGAAGACTCCAAAAAGCTGAAAAGCTTAAATTTAATTATACTCCGTAGCCACTGGGATCTACAAGCTACGAGATTTGTTAAATAATGGATAATAACAATCCCTACATTAGTGAAGATCAACTTTAAATGTTCTCAAAAAAGCCTGGAAACTCTAAAAAATCCCTGAAAATTCTAAAAATCCCTAAAATATCTAAATAGCTCTGAAAAACTCTAAATAGATCTAGGTTAATTAGATTTTGTTGCACTAGTATCTACGAGCTAGGGGATTCGTTAAGCCAACTGAAAGTAACTTAATTCTTTAAAAAGAATGATACTAACAAAATTCCCCTACAATAATGAAGATTATCTTTGAATGTTTCCTAAACACTAAAGAGCTTTGAAAGATCTCTGAGAAACTCTAAAAGCTCAGGAAGACTCCAAAAAGCTTTGAAAAGCTTAAATTTAATTATTACTCCGTAGCACTGGGATATACAAGCTAGGATATTCGTTAAAGAATGATAATAACAAATCCCTACAATAGTGAAGATCAACTTTGAATGTTCTCTAAACAGCCTTGAAAACTCTAAAGACCTAAAATATCTAAGAGCTCTGAAAAATCCAAAGCTTTGAGAAACTCTAAAAAGCTATGAAAAAGCTATAAGTTAATTATATTTCGTAGCACTAGTATATACTAGCCAGGGGATTCGTTAAAGCCAACTCAAAGTAACTTAATTCTTTATAAGAACAATACTAACAAATTCCCTACAATAATGAAGATTATCTTTGAATGTTTCCTACAAACACTAAAGAGCCCTGAAAGATCTCTGAGAAACTCTAAAAAGCTCAAGAAGACTCCAAAAAGCTTTGAAAAGCTTAAATTTAATTATACTCCGTAGCACTGGGATATACAAGCTAGGATATTCGTTAAAGAATGATACTAACAAATCCATACAATAGTGAAGATCAACTTTGAATGTTCTCTAAACATCCTTGAAAACTCTAAAAACCCTGAAAACTCTAAAAAGCCCTAAATATCTAAAGAGCTCTGAAAATCCAAAGCGCTCTGAGAAATTTTTAAGTTAATTATATTTCGTAGCACTAGTATCTACTAACCAGGGGATTCGTTAAAGCCAACTGAAAGTACTTAATTTTTGTAAAGAATGTAACTAACAAAATTCCTATAATAATGAATATTATATTTGAATGTTTTCAGAAAACACTAAAGAGCCCTGAAAAAGCTCTGAGAAACTCTAAAAAGCTCAGGAAGACTCCAAAAGCTTTGAAAAGCTTAAATTTAATTATACTCCGTAGCACTGGGATCTACAAGCTACGAGATTGTTAAATAATGATAATAACAAATCCCTACATTAGTGAAGATCAACTTTAAATGTTCTCAAAAAAGCCTTGGAAACTCTAAAAAATCCCTGAAAATTCTAAAAATCCCTAAAATATCTAAATAGCTCTGAAAAACTCTAAAAAGATCTAGGTTAATTAGATTTCGTTGCACTAGTATCTACGAGCTAGGGGATTCGTTAAAGCCAACTGAAAGTAACTTAATTATTTAAAAAGAATGATACTAACAAAATTCCCCTACAATAATGAAGATTATCTTTGAATGTTTCCTAAACACTAAAGAGCTTTGAAAGATCTCTGAGAAACTCTAAAAAGCTCAGGAAGACTCCAAAAAGCTTTGAAAAGCTTAAATTTAATTATACTCCGTAGCACTAGGATATACAAGCTAGGATATTCGTTAAAGAATGATAATAACAAATCCCTACAATAGTGAAGATCAACTTTGAATGTTCTCTAAACAGCCTTGAAAACTCTAAAAAGACCTAAAATATCTAAAGAGCTCTGAAAAATCCAAAGAGTTTTGAGAAACTCTAAAAAGCTATGAAAAAGCTATAAGTTAATTATATTTCGTAGCACTAGTATATACTAGCCAGGGGATTCGTTAAAGCCAACTCAAAGTAACTTAATTCTTTATAAAGAACAATACTAACAAAATTCCCTACAATAATGAAGATTATCTTTGAATGTTTCCTACAAACACTAAAGAGCCCTGAAAGATCTCTGAGAAACTCTAAAAAGCTCAAGAAGACTCCAAAAAGCTTTGAAAAGCTTAAATTTAATTATACTCCGTAGCACTGGGATATACAAGCTAGGATATTCGTTAAAGAATGATAAAAACAAATCCATACAATAGTGAAGATCAACTTTGAATGTTCTCTAAACATCCTTGAAAACTCTAAAAAACCCTGAAAACTCTAAAAAGCCCTAAAATATCTAAAGAGCTCTGAAAAATCCAAAGAGCTCTGAGAAATTTTTTAAGTTAATTATATTTCGTAGCACTAGTATCTACTAGCCAGGGGATTCGTTAAAGCCAACTGAAAGTAACTTAATTTTTGTAAAGAATGTAACTAACAAAATTCCCTATAATAATGAATATTATATTTGAATGTTTTCAGAAAAACACTAAAGAGCCCTGAAAAAGCTCTGAGAAACTCTAAAAAGCTCAGGAAGACTCCAAAAAGCTTTGAAAAGCATAAATTTAATTATACTCCGTAGCACTGGGATCTACAAGCTACGAGATTTGTTAAATAATGATAATAACAAATCCCTACATTAGTGAAGATCAACTTTAAATGTTCTCAAAAAAGCCTTGGAAACTCTAAAAAATCCCTGAAAATTCTAAAAATCCCTAAAATATCTAAATAGCTCTGAAAAACTCTAAAAAGATCTAGGTTAATTAGATTTCGTTGCACTAGTATCTACGAGCTAGGGGATTCGTTAAAGCCAACTGAAAGTAACTTAATTCTTTAAAAAGAATGATACTAACAAAATTCCCTACAATAATGAAGATTATCTTTGAATGTTTCCTAAACACTAAAGAGCTTTGAAAGATCTCTGAGAAATTCTAAAAAGCTCAGGAAGACTCCAAAAAGCTTTGAAAAGCTTAAATTTAATTATACTCCGTAGCACTAGGATATACAAGCTAGGATATTCGTTAAAGAATGATAATAACAAATCCCTACAATAGTGAAGATCAACTTTGAATGTTCTCTAAACAGCCTTGAAAACTCTAAAAAGAACTAAAATATCTAAAGAGCTCTGAAAAATCCAAAGAGTTTTGAGAAACTCTAAAAAGCTATGAAAAAGCTATAAGTTAATTATATTTCGTAGCACTAGTATATACTAGCCAGGGGATTCGTTAAAGCCAACTCAAAGTAACTTAATTCTTTATAAGAACAACTAACAAAATTCCCTACAATAATGAAGATTATCTTTGAATGTTTCCTACAAACACTAAAGAGCCCTGAAAGATCTCTGAGAAACTCTAAAAAGCTCAGAAGACTCCAAAAAGCTTTGAAAAGCTTAAATTTAATTACTCCGTAGCACTGGGATATACAAGCTAGGATATTCGTTAAAGAATGATAATAACAAATCCCTACAATAGTGAAGATCAACTTTGAATGTTCTCTAAACAGCCTTGCAAACTCTAAAAAGCCCTAAAAACTCTAAAAAGCCTTAAAATATCTAAAGAGCTCTGAAAAATCCAAAGAGCTCTGAGAAATTTTTTAAGTTAATTATATTTCGTAGCACTAGTATCTACTAGCCAGGGGATTCGTTAAAGCCAACTGAAAGTAACTTAATTTTTTGTAAAGAATGTAACTAACAAAATTCCTTATAATAATGAATATTATATTTGAATGTTTTCAGAAAAACACTAAAGAGCCCTGAAAAAGCTCTGAGAAACTCTAAAAAGCTCAGGAAGACTCCAAAAAGCTTTGAAAAGCTTAAATTTAATTATACTCCGTAGCACTGGGATCTACAAGCTACGAGATTTGTTAAATAATGATAATAACAAATCCCTACATTAGTGAAGATCAACTTTAAATGTTCTCAAAAAAGCCTTGGAAACTCTAAAAAATCCCTGAAAATTCTAAAAATCCCTAAAATATCTAAATAGCTCTGAAAAACTCTAAATAGATCTAGGTTAATTAGATTTTGTTGCACTAGTATCTACGAGCTAGGGGATTCGTTAAAGCCAACTGAAAGTAACTTAATTCTTTAAAAAGAATGATACTAACAAAATTCCCCTACAATAATGAAGATTATCTTTGAATGTTTCCTAAACACTAAAGAGCTTTGAAAGATCTCTGAGAAACTCTAAAAAGCTCAGGAAGACTCCAAAAAGCTTTGAAAAGCTTAAATTTAATTATACTCCGTAGCACTGGGATATACAAGCTAGGATATTCGTTAAAGAATGATAATAACAAATCCCTACAATAGTGAAGATCAACTTTGAATGTTCTCTAAACAGCCTTGAAAACTCTAAAAAGACCTAAAATATCTAAAGAGCTCTGAAAAATCCAAAGAGCTTTGAGAAACTCTAAAAAGCTATGAAAAAGCTATAAGTTAATTATATTTCGTAGCACTAGTATATACTAGCCAGGGGATTCGTTAAAGCCAACTCAAAGTAACTTAATTCTTTATAAAGAACAATACTAACAAAATTCCCTACAATAATGAAGATTATCTTTGAATGTTTCCTACAAACACTAAAGAGCCCTGAAAGATCTCTGAGAAACTCTAAAAAGCTCAAGAAGACTCCAAAAAGCTTTGAAAAGCTTAAATTTAATTATACTCCGTAGCACTGGGATATACAAGCTAGGATATTCGTTAAAGAATGATACTAACAAATCCATACAATAGTGAAGATCAACTTTGAATGTTCTCTAAACATCCTTGAAAACTCTAAAAAACCCTGAAAACTCTAAAAAGCCCTAAAATATCTAAAGAGCTCTGAAAAATCCAAAGAGCTCTGAGAAATTTTTTAAGTTAATTATATTTCGTAGCACTAGTATCTACTAACCAGGGGATTCGTTAAAGCCAACTGAAAGTAACTTAATTTTTTGTAAAGAATGTAACTAACAAAATTCCCTATAATAATGAATATTATATTTGAATGTTTTCAGAAAAACACTAAAGAGCCCTGAAAAAGCTCTGAGAAACTCTAAAAAGCTCAGGAAGACTCCAAAAAGCTTTGAAAAGCTTAAATTTAATTATACTCCGTAGCACTGGGATCTACAAGCTACGAGATTTGTTAAATAATGATAATAACAAATCCCTACATTAGTGAAGATCAACTTTAAATGTTCTCAAAAAAGCCTTGGAAACTCTAAAAAATCCCTGAAAATTCTAAAAATCCCTAAAATATCTAAATAGCTCTGAAAAACTCTAAAAAGATCTAGGTTAATTAGATTTCGTTGCACTAGTATCTACGAGCTAGGGGATTCGTTAAAGCCAACTGAAAGTAACTTAATTATTTAAAAAGAATGATACTAACAAAATTCCCCTACAATAATGAAGATTATCTTTGAATGTTTCCTAAACACTAAAGAGCTTTGAAAGATCTCTGAGAAACTCTAAAAAGCTCAGGAAGACTCCAAAAAGCTTTGAAAAGCTTAAATTTAATTATACTCCGTAGCACTAGGATATACAAGCTAGGATATTCGTTAAAGAATGATAATAACAAATCCCTACAATAGTGAAGATCAACTTTGAATGTTCTCTAAACAGCCTTGAAAACTCTAAAAAGACCTAAAATATCTAAAGAGCTCTGAAAAATCCAAAGAGTTTTGAGAAACTCTAAAAAGCTATGAAAAAGCTATAAGTTAATTATATTTCGTAGCACTAGTATATACTAGCCAGGGGATTCGTTAAAGCCAACTCAAAGTAACTTAATTCTTTATAAAGAACAATACTAACAAAATTCCCTACAATAATGAAGATTATCTTTGAATGTTTCCTACAAACACTAAAGAGCCCTGAAAGATCTCTGAGAAACTCTAAAAAGCTCAAGAAGACTCCAAAAAGCTTTGAAAAGCTTAAATTTAATTATACTCCGTAGCACTGGGATATACAAGCTAGGATATTCGTTAAAGAATGATAAAAACAAATCCATACAATAGTGAAGATCAACTTTGAATGTTCTCTAAACATCCTTGAAAACTCTAAAAAACCCTGAAAACTCTAAAAAGCCCTAAAATATCTAAAGAGCTCTGAAAAATCCAAAGAGCTCTGAGAAATTTTTTAAGTTAATTATATTTCGTAGCACTAGTATCTACTAGCCAGGGGATTCGTTAAAGCCAACTAAAAGTAACTTAATTTTTTGTAAAGAATGTAACTAACAAAATTCCCTATAATAATGAATATTATATTTGAATGTTTTCAGAAAAACACTAAAGAGCCCTGAAAAAGCTCTGAGAAACTCTAAAAAGCTCAGGAAGACTCCAAAAAGCTTTGAAAAGCTTAAATTTAATTATACTCCGTAGCACTGGGATCTACAAGCTACGAGATTCGTTAAAGAATGATAATAACAAATCCTTACAATAGTGAAGACCAACTTTAAATGTTCTCTAAACAGCCTTGAAAACTCTAAAAAACTCTGAAAACTCTAAAAAGCCCTAAAATATCTAAAGAGCTCTGAAAAATCCAAAGAGCTCGGAGAAATTTTATAAAGCTCTGAAAAAGCTTGAAGTTAATTATATTTCGTATCACTAGTATCTACTAGCCAGGGGATTCGTTAAAGCCAACTCAAAGTAACTTAATTCTTTATAAAGAATGATACTAACAAAATTCCCTACAATAATGAAGATTATCTTTGAATGTTTCCTAAAAACACTAAAGAACCCTGAAAGATCTCTAAGAAACTCTAAAAAGCTCAGGAAGACTCCAAAAAGCTTTCAAAAGTTTAAATTTAATTATACTCCGTAGCACTGGGATATACAAGCTAGGATAATTTTTAAAGAATGATAATAACAAATCCCTACAATAGTGAAGATCAACTTTGAATGTTCTCTAAACAGCCTTGAAAACTCTAAAAAAACCTTGAAAACTCTAATAAAACCCTAAAATATCTAAAGTGCTCTGAGAAATTCTATAAAGCTCTGAAAAGCTTTAAGTTAATTATATTTCGTAGCACTAGTATCTACTAGCCAGGGGATTCGTTAAAGCCAACTGAAAGTAACTTAATTCTTTGTAAAGAATGTAACTAACAAAATTCCCTATAATAATCAATATTATATTTGAATGTTTCCTAAAAACACTAAAGAGGCCTGAAAAAACTCTGAGAAACTCTAAAAAGCTCAGGAAGACTCCAAAAACCTCGGGAAGACTCCAAAAAGCTTTGGAAAGATTAAATTTAATTATACTCAGTAGCACTGGGATCTACAAGCTACGAGATTCGTTAAAGAATGATAATAACAAATCCCTACAATAGTGAAGATCAACTTTGAATGCTCTCTAAACAGCCTTGAAAACTCTAAATAACCCTGAAAACTCTAAGAAACCCTAAAATATCTAAAGATCTTTGAAAAATCCAAAGAGCTCTGAGAAATTCTATAAAGCTAAGAAAAAGCTTTAAGTTAATTATATTTCGTAGCACTATTATCTACTAGCCACGGTATTCGTTAAAGCCAACTGAAAGTAACTTAATTCTTTGTAAAGAATGTAACTAACAAAATTCCCTATAATAATGAATATTATATTTGAATATTTCCTAAAAACAAAAAAGAGCCTTGAAAAAGCTCTGAGAAACTCTAAAAAGCTCAGGAAAACTCCAAAAAGGTTTGAAAAGCTTAAATTTAATTATACTCCGTAGCACTGGGATCTACAAGCTACAAGATTCGTTAAAGAATGATAATAACAAATCCCCACAATAGTGAAGATCAACTTTGAATGTTTTCTAAGAAGCCTTGAAAACTCTAAAAAACCCTTAAAACTCTAAAAAGCCCTAAAATATCTAAATAGCTCTGAAAAATCCAAAGAGCTCTAAGAAATTCTATAAAGCTCTGAAAAAGCTTTAAGTTAATTATATTTCGTAGCACTAGTATTTACTAGCCAGGGGATTCGTTAAAGCCAACTGAAAGTAACTTAATTCTTTGTAAAGAATGTAACTAACAAAATTCCCTATAATAATGAATATTATATTTGAGTGTTTCCTAAAAACACTAAAGAGCCCTGAAAAAGCTCTGAGAAACTCTAAAAAGCTCAGGAAGACTCCAAAAGGCTTTGAAAAGATTAAATTTAATTATACTCCGTAGCACTGGGATCTACAAGCTACGAGATTCGTTAAAGAATGATAATAACAAATCCTTACAATAGTGAAGACCAACTTTAAATGTTCTCTAAACAGCCTTGAAAACTCTAAAAAACTCTGAAAACTCTAAAAAGCCCTAAAATATCTAAAGAGTCTGAAAAATCCAAAGAGCTCGGAGAAATTTTATAAAGCTCTGAAAAAGCTTTAAGTTAATTATATTTCGTAGCACTAGTATCTACTATCCAGGGGATTCGTTAAAGCAAACTCAAGGTAACTTAATTCTTTATAAAGAATGATACTAACAAAATTCCCTACAATAGTGAAGATTATCTTTGAATGTTTCCTAAAAACACTAAAGAACCCTGAAAGATCTCTAAGAAACTCTAAAAAGCTCAGGAAGACTCCAAAAAGCTTTCAAAAGTTTAAATTTAATTATACTCCGTAGCACTGGGATATACAAGCTAGGATATTTGTTAAAGAATGATAATAACAAATCCCTACAATAGTGAAGATCAACTTTGAATGTTCTCTAAACAGCCTTGAAAACTCTAAAAAACCTTGAAAACTCCAAAAAACCTTGAAAACTCTAATAAAACACTAAAATATCTAAAGTGCTCTGAGAAATTCTATAAAGCTCTGAAAAGCTTTAAGTTAATTATATTTCGTAGCACTAGTATCTACTAGCCAGGGGATTCGTTAAAGCCAACTCAAAGTAACTTAATTCTTTATAAAGAATGATACTAACAAAATTCCCTACAATAATGAAGATTATCTTTGAATGTTTCCTAAAAACACTAAAGAACCCTGAAAGATCTCTAAGAAACTCTAAAAAGCTCAGGAAGACTCCAAAAAGCTTTCAAAAGTTTAAATTTAATTATAAGCCGTAGCACTGGGATATACAAGCTAGGATATTTGTTAAAGAATGATATTAACAAATCCCTACAATAGTGAAGATCAACTTTGAATGTTCTCTAAACAGCCTTGAAAACTCTAAAAAACCTTGAAAACTCTAAAAAACCTTGAAAACTCTAATAAAACCCTAAAATATCTAAAGTGCTCTGAGAAATTCTATAAAGCTCTGAAAAGCTTTAAGTTAATTATATTTCGTAGCACTAGTATCTACTAGCCAGGGGATTCGTTAAAGCCAACTGAAAGTAACTTAATTCTTTGTAAAGAATGTAACTAACAAAATTCCCTATAATAATGAATATTATATTTGAATGTGTCCTAAAAACACTAAAGAGGCCTGAAAAACTCTGAGAAACTCTAAAAAGCTCAGGAAGACTCCAAAAAGTTCGGGAAGACTCCAAAAAGCTTTGAAAAGATTAAATTTAATTATAATCAGTAGCACTGGGATCTACAAGCTCCGAGATTTGTTAAAGAATGATAATAAAAAATCCCTACAATAGTGAAGATCAACATTGAATGCTCTCTAAACAGCCTTGAAAACTCTAAAAAACCATGAAAACTCTAAGAAACCCTAAAATATCTAAAGAGCTCTTAAAAATCCAAAGAGCTCTGAGAAATTCTATAAAGCCCTGAAAAAGCTTTAAGTTAATTATATTTCGTAGCACTAGTATCTACTAGCCAGGGTATTCGTTAAAGCCAACTGAAAGTAAATTAATTCTTTGTAAAGACTGTAACTAACAAAATTCCCTATAATAATGAATATTATATTTGAATGTTTCCTAAAAACACAAAAGAGCCCTGAAAAAGCTCTGAGAAACTCTAAAAAGCTCAGGAAAACTCCAAAAAGGTTTGAAAAGCTTAAATTTAATTATACTCCGTAGCACTGGGATCTACAAGCTACGATATTAGTTAAAGAATGATAATAACAAATCCCTACAATAGTGAAGATCAACTTTGAATGTTTTCTAAGAAGCCTTGAAAACTCTAAAAAACCCTGAAAACTCTAAAAAGCCCTAAAATATCTAAATAGCTCTGAAAAATCCAAAGAGCTCTAAGAAATTCTATAAAGCTCTGAAAAAATCTTTAAGTTAATTATATTTCGTAGCACTAGTATTTACTAGCCAGGGGATTCGTTAAAGCCAACTGAAAGTAACTTAATTCTTTGTAAAGAATGTAACTAACAAAATTCCCTATAATCATGAAAATTATATTTGAATGTTTCCTAAAAACACTAAAGAGCCCTGAAAAAGCTCTGAGAAACTCTAAAAAGCTCAGGAAGACTCCAAAAAGCTTTGAAAAGATTAAATTTAATTATACTCTGTAGCACTGGGATCTACAAGCTACGAGATTCGTTAAAGAATGATAATAACAAATCCTTACAATAGTAAAGATCAACTTTGAATGCTCTCTAAACAGCCTTGAAAACTCTAAAAAAACTCTGAAAACTCAAGAAAACCCTAAAATATCTAAAGAGCTCTGAAAAATCCAAAGAGATCTGAGAAATTCTATAATGCTCTGAAAAAGCTTTAAGTTAATTATATTTCGTAGCACTAGTATCTACTAGCCAGGGGATTCGCTAAAGCCAACTGAAAGTAACTTAATTCTTTGTAAAGAATGTAACTAACAAAATTCCCTATAATAATGAATATTATATTTGAATGTTTCCTAAAAACACTAAAGAGCCCTGAAAAAGCTCTGAGAAACTCTAAAAAGCTCAGGAAAACTCCAAAAAGCTTTGAAAATATTAAATTTAATTATACTCCGTAGAACTGGGATCTACAAGCTACAAGATTCGTTAAAGAATGATAATAACAAATCCCCACAATAGTGAAGATCAACTTTGAATGTTTTCTAAGAAGCCTTGAAAACTCTAAAAAACCCTGAAAACTCTAAAAAGCCCTAAAATATCTAAATAGCTCTGAAAAATCCAAAGAGCTCTAAGAAATTCTATAAAGCTCTGAAAAAGCTTTAAGTTAATTATATTTCGTAGCACTAGTATTTACTAGCCAGGGGATTCGTTAAAGCCAACTGAAAGTAACTTAATTCTTTGTAAAGAATGTAACTAACAAAATTCCCTATAATAATGAATATTATATTTGAGTGTTTCCTAAAAACACTAAAGAGCCCTGAAAAAGCTCTGAGAAACTCTAAAAAGCTCAGGAAGACTCCAAAAGGCTTTGAAAAGATTAAATTTAATTATACTCCGTAGCACTGGGATCTACAAGCTACGAGATTCGTTAAAGAATGATAATAACAAATCCTTACAATAGTGAAGACCAACTTTAAATGTTCTCTAAACAGCCTTGAAAACTCTAAAAAACTCTGAAAACTCTAAAAAGCCCTAAAATATCTAAAGAGCTCTGAAAAATCCAAAGAGCTCGGAGAAATTTTATAAAGCTCTGAAAAAGCTTTAAGTTAATTATATTTCGTAGCACTAGTATCTACTATCCAGGGGATTCGTTAAAGCAAACTCAAAGTAACTTAATTCTTTATAAAGAATGATACTAACAAAATTCCCTACAATAGTGAAGATTATCTTTGAATGTTTCCTAAAAACACTAAAGAACCCTGAAAGATCTCTAAGAAACTCTAAAAAGCTCAGGAAGACTCCAAAAAGCTTTCAAAAGTTTAAATTTAATTATACTCCGTAGCACTGGGATATACAAGCTAGGATATTTGTTAAAGAATGATAATAACAAATCCCTACAATAGTGAAGATCAACTTTGAATGTTCTCTAAACAGCCTTGAAAACTCTAAAAAACCTTGAAAACTCTAAAAAACCTTGAAAACTCTAATAAAACACTAAAATATCTAAAGTGCTCTGAGAAATTCTATAAAGCTCTGAAAAGCTTTAAGTTAATTATATTTCGTAGCACTAGTATCTACTAGCCAGGGGATTCGTTAAAGCCAACTCAAAGTAACTTAATTCTTTATAAAGAATGATACTAACAAAATTCCCTACAATAATTAAGATTATCTTTGAATGTTTCCTAAAAACACTAAAGAACCCTGAAAGATCTCTAAGAAACTCTAAAAAGCTCAGGAAGACTCCAAAAAGCTTTCAAAAGTTTAAATTTAATTATAAGCCGTAGCACTGGGATATACAAGCTAGGATATTTGTTAAATAATGATATTAACAAATCCCTACAATAGTGAAGATCAACTTTGAATGTTCTCTAAACAGCCTTGAAAACTCTAAAAAACCTTGAAAACTCTAAAAAACCTTGAAAACTCTAATAAAACCCTAAAATATCTAAAGTGCTCTGAGAAATTCTATAAAGCTCTGAAAAGCTTTAAGTTAATTATATTTCGTAGCACTAGTATCTACTAGCCAGGGGATTCGTTAAAGCCAACTGAAAGTAACTTAATTCTTTGTAAAGAATCTAACTAACAAAATTCCCTATAATAATGAATATTATATTTGAATGTGTCCTAAAAACACTAAAGAGGCCTGAAAAACTCTGAGAAACTCTAAAAAGCTCAGGAAGACTCCAAAAAGTTCGGGAAGACTCCAAAAAGCTTTGAAAAGATTAAATTTAATTATAATCAGTAGCACTGGGATCTACAAGCTCCGAAATTTGTTAAAGAATGATAATAAAAAATCCCTACAATAGTGAAGATCAACATTGAATGCTCTCTAAACAGCCTTGAAAACTCTAAAAAACCATGAAAACTCTAAGAAACCCTAAAATATCTAAAGAGCTCTTAAAAATCCAAAGAGCTCTGAGAAATTCTATAAAGCCCTGAAAAAGCTTTAAGTTAATTATATTTCGTAGCACTAGTATCTACTAGCCAGGGTATTCGTTAAAGCCAACTGAAAGTAAATTAATTCTTTGTAAAGACTGTAACTAACAAAATTCCCTATAATAATGAATATTATATTTGAATGTTTCCTAAAAACACAAAAGAGCCCTGAAAAAGCTCTGAGAAACTCTAAAAAGCTCAGGAAAACTCCAAAAAGGTTTGAAAAGCTTAAATTTAATTATACTCCGTAGCACTGGGATCTACAAGCTACGATATTAGTTAAAGAATGATAATAACAAATCCCTACAATAGTGAAGATCAACTTTGAATGTTTTCTAAGAAGCCTTGAAAACTCTAAAAAACCCTGAAAACTCTAAAAAGCCCTAAAATATCTAAATAGCTCTGAAAAATCCAAAGAGTTCTAAGAAATTCTATAAAGCTCTGAAAAAATCTTTAAGTTAATTATATTTCGTAGCACTAGTATTTACTAGCCAGGGGATTCGTTAAAGCCAACTGAAAGTAACTTAATTCTTTGTAAAGAATGTAACTAACAAAATTCCCTATAATCATGAAAATTATATTTGAATGTTTCCTAAAAACACTAAAGAGCCCTGAAAAAGCTCTGAGAAACTCTAAAAAGCTCAGGAAGACTCCAAAAAGCTTTGAAAAGATTAAATTTAATTATACTCTGTAGCACTGGGATCTACAAGCTACGAGATTCGTTAAAGAATGATAATAACAAATCCTTACAATAGTAAAGATCAACTTTGAATGCTCTCTAAACAGCCTTGAAAACTCTAAAAAAACTCTGAAAACTCAAGAAAACCCTAAAATATCTAAAGAGCTCTGAAAAATCCAAAGAGATCTGAGAAATTCTATAATGCTCTGAAAAAGCTTTAAGTTAATTATATTTCGTAGCACTAGTATCTACTAGCCAGGGGATTCGCTAAAGCCAACTGAAAGTAACTTAATTCTTTGTAAAGAATGTAACTAACAAAATTCCCTATAATAATGAATATTATATTTGAATGTTTCCTAAAAACACTAAAGAGCCCTGAAAAAGCTCTGAGAAACTCTAAAAAGCTCAGGAAAACTCCAAAAAGCTTTGAAAATATTAAATTTAATTATACTCCGTAGAACTGGGATCTACAAGCTACAAGATTCGTTAAAGAATGATAATAACAAATCCCCACAATAGTGAAGATCAACTTTGAATGTTTTCTAAGAAGCCTTGAAAACTCTAAAAAACCCTGAAAACTCTAAAAAGCCCTAAAATATCTAAATAGCTCTGAAAAATCCAAAGAGCTCTAAGAAATTCTATAAAGCTCTGAAAAAGCTTTAAGTTAATTATATTTCGTAGCACTAGTATTTACTAGCCAGGGGATTCGTTAAAGCCAACTGAAAGTAACTTAATTCTTTGTAAAGAATGTAACTAACAAAATTCCCTATAATAATGAATATTATATTTGAGTGTTTCCTAAAAACACTAAAGAGCCCTGAAAAAGCTCTGAGAAACTCTAAAAAGCTCAGGAAGACTCCAAAAGGCTTTGAAAAGATTAAATTTAATTATACTCCGTAGCACTGGGATCTACAAGCTACGAGATTCGTTAAAGAATGATAATAACAAATCCTTACAATAGTGAAGACCAACTTTAAATGTTCTCTAAACAGCCTTGAAAACTCTAAAAAACTCTGAAAACTCTAAAAAGCCCTAAAATATCTAAAGCTCTGAAAAATCCAAAGAGCTCGGAGAATTTTATAAAGCTCTGAAAAAGCTTTAAGTTAATTATATTTCGTAGCACTAGTATCTACTATCCAGGGGATTCGTTAAAGCAACTCAAAGTAACTTAATTCTTTATAAAGAATGATACTAACAAAATTCCCTACAATAGTGAATTTATCTTTGAATGTTTCCTAAAAACACTAAAGAACCCGAAAGATCTCTAAGAAACTCTAAAAAGCTCAGGAAGACTCCAAAAAGCTTTCAAAAGTTTAAATTTAATTATACTCCGTAGCACTGGGATATACAAGCTAGGATATTTGTTAAAGAATGATAATAACAAATCCCTACAATAGTGAAGATCAACTTTGAATGTTCTCTAAACAGCCTTGAAAACTCTAAAAAAACCTTGAAAACTCTAAAAAAACCTTGAAAACTCTAATAAAACACTAAATATCTAAAGTGCTCTGAGAAATTCTATAAAGCTCTGAAAAGCTTAAGTTAATTATATTTCGTAGCACTAGTATCTACTAGCCAGGGGATTCGTTAAAGCCAACTCAAAGTAACTTAATTCTTTATAAAGAATGATACTAACAAAATTCCCTACAATAATTAAGATTATCTTTGAATGTTTCCTAAAAACACTAAAGAACCCTGAAAGATCTCTAAGAAACTCTAAAAAGCTCAGGAAGACTCCAAAAAGCTTTCAAAAGTTTAAATTTAATTATACCGTAGCACTGGGATATACAAGCTAGGATATTTGTTAAAGAATGATATAACAAATCCCTACAATAGTGAAGATCAACTTTGAATGTTCTCTAAACAGCCTTGAAAACTCTAAAAAACCTTGAAAACTCTAAAAACCTTGAAAACTCTAATAAAACCCTAAAATATCTAAAGTGCTCTGAGAAATTCTATAAAGCTCTGAAAAGCTTTAAGTTAATTATATTTCGTAGCACTAGTATCTACTAGCCAGGGGATTCGTTAAAGCCAACTGAAAGTAACTTAATTCTTTGTAAAGAATGTAACTAACAAAATTCCCTATAATAATGAATATTATATTTGAATGTGTCCTAAAAACACTAAAGAGGCCTGAAAACTCTGAGAAACTCTAAAAAGTCAGGAAGACTCCAAAAAGTTCGAAGACTCCAAAAAGCTTTGAAAAGATTAAATTTAATTATAATCAGTAGCACTGGGATCTACAAGCTACGAGATTTGTTAAAGAATGATAATAAAAATCCCTACAATAGTGAAGATCAACATTGAATGCTCTCTAAACAGCCTTGAAAACTCTAAAAACCATGAAAACTCTAAGAAACCCTAAAATATCTAAAGAGCTTTAAAAATCCAAAGAAGCTCTGAGAAATTTCTATAAAGCCCTGAAAAGCTTTAAGTTAATTTATTTCGTAGCATAGTATCTACTAGCCAGGGTATTCGTTAAAGCCAACTGAAAGTAAATTAATTCTTTGTAAAGAATGTAACTAACAAAATTCCCTATAATAATGAATATTATATTTGAATGTTTCTAAAAACACAAAAGAGCCCTGAAAAAGCTCTGAGAAACTCTAAAAAGCTCAGGAAAACTCCAAAAAGGTTTGAAAAGCTTAAATTTAATACTCCGTAGCACTGGGATCTACAGCTACGATATTAGTTAAAGAATGATAATAACAAATCCCTACAATGTGAAGATCAACTTTGAATGTTTTCTAAGAAGCCTTGAAAACTCTAAAAAACCGAAACGCTAAAAGCCCTAAAATATCTAAATAGCTCTGAAAAATCCAAAGATTCTAAAAATTCTATAAAGCTCTGAAAAATCTTTAAGTTAATTATATTTCGTAGCACTAGTATTACTAGCCAGGGGATTCGTTAAAGCCAACTGAAAGTACTTAATTCTTTGTAAAGAATGTAACTAACAAAATTCCCTATAATCATGAAATTATATTTGAATGTTTCCTAAAACACTAAGAGCCCGAAAAAGCTCTGAGAAACTCTAAAAAGCTCAGGAAGACTCCAAAAAGCTTTGAAAGATAAAATTTAATTATACTCTGTAGCACTGGGATCTACAAGCTACGAGATTCGTTAAAGAATGATAATAACAAATCCTTACAATAGTAAAGATCAACTTTGAATGCTCTCTAAACAGCCTTGAAAACTCTAAAAAAACTCTGAAAACTCAAGAAAACCCTAAAATATCTAAAGAGCTCTGAAAAATCCAAAGAGATCTGAGAAATTCTATAAAGCTCTGAAAAAGCTTTAAGTTAATTATATTTCGTAGCACTAGTATCTACTAGCCAGGGGATTCGCTAAAGCCAACTGAAAGTAACTTAATTCTTTGTAAAGAATGTAACTAACAAAATTCCCTATAATAATGAATATTATATTTGAATGTTTCCTAAAAACACTAAAGAGCCCTGAAAAAGCTCTGAGAAACTCTAAAAAGCTCAGGAAAACTCCAAAAAACTTTGAAAATATTAAATTTAATTATACTCCGTAGAACTGGGATCTACAAGCTACGAGATTCGTTAAAGAATGATAATAACAAATCCCTACAATAGTGAAGATCAACTTTGAATGTTTTCTAAGAAGCCTTGAAAACTCTAAAAAACCCTGAAAACTCTAAGAAACCCTAAAATATCTAAAGAGCTTTGAAAAATCCAAAGAGCTCTGAGAAATTCTATAAAGCTCTGAAAAAGCTTTAAGTTAATTATATTTCGTAGCACTATTATCTACTAGCCAGGGTATTCGTTAAAGCCAACTGAAAGTAACTTAATTCTTTGTAAAGAATGTAACTAACAAAATTCCCTATAATAATGAATATTATATTTGAATATTTCCTAAAAACAAAAAAGAGCCTTGAAAAAGCTCTGAGAAACTCTAAAAAGCTCAGGAAAACTCCAAAAAGGTTTGAAAAGCTTAAATTTAATTATACTCCGTAGCACTGGGATCTACAAGCTACGAGATTCGTTAAAGAATGATAATAACAAATCCCCACAATAGTGAAGATCAACTTTGAATGTTTTCTAAGAAGCCTTGAAAACTCTAAAAAACCCTGAAAACTCTAAAAAGCCCTAAAATATCTAATAGCTCTGAAAAATCCAAAGAGCTCTAAGAAATTCTATAAAGCTCTGAAAAAGCTTTAAGTTAATTATATTTCGTAGCACTAGTATTTACTAGCCAGGGGATTCGTTAAAGCCAACTGAAAGTAACTTAATTCTTTGTAAAGAATGTAACTAACAAAATTCCCTATAATAATGAATATTATATTTGAGTGTTTCCTAAAAACACTAAAGAGCCCTGAAAAAGCTCTGAGAAACACTAAAAATCTCATGAAGACTCCAAAAGGCTTTGAAAAGATTAAATTTAATTATACTCCGTAGCACTGGGATCTACAAGCTACGAAATTCGTTAAAGAATGATAATAACAAATCCTTACAATAGTGAAGACCAACTTTAAATGTTCTCTAAACAGCCTTGAAAACTCTAAAAAACTCTGAAAACTCTAAAAAGCCCTAAAATATCTAAAGAGCTCTGAAAAATCCAAAGAGCTCGGAGAAATTTTATAAAGCTCTGAAAAAGCTTGAAGTTAATTATATTTCGTAGCACTAGTATCTACTAGCCAGGGGATTCGTTAAAGCCAACTCAAAGTAACTTAATTCTTTATAAAGAATGATACTAACAAAATTCCCTACAATAATGAAGATTATCTTTGAATGTTTCCTAAAAACACTAAAGAACCCTGAAAGATCTCTAAGAAACTCTAAAAAGCTCAGGAAGACTCCAAAAAGCTTTCAAAAGTTTAAATTTAATTATACTCCGTAGCACTGGGATATACAAGCTAGGATATTTGTTAAAGAATGATATTAACAAATCCCTACAATAGTGAAGATCAACTTTGAATGTTCTCTAAACAGCCTTGAAAACTCTAAAAAACCTTGAAAACTCTAAAAAACCTTGAAAACTCTAATAAAACCCTAAAATATCTAAAGTGCTCTGAGAAATTCTATAAAGCTCTGAAAAGCTTTAAGTTAATTATATTTCGTAGCACTAGTATCTACTAGCCAGGGGATTCGTTAAAGCCAACTGAAAGTAACTTAATTCTTTGTAAAGAATGTAACTAACAAAATTCCCTATAATAATGAATATTATATTTGAATGTGTCCTAAAAACACTAAAGAGGCCTGAAAAAACTCTAAGAAACTCTAAAAATCTCAGGAAGACTCCAAAAAGCTCGGGAAGACTCCAAAAAGCTTTGAAAAGATTAAATTTAATTATAATCAGTAGCACTGGGATCTACAAGCTACGAGATTTGTTAAAGAATGATAATAACAAATCCCTACAATAGTGAAGATCAACATTGAATGCTCTCTAAACAGCCTTGAAAACTCTAAAAAACCATGAAAACTCTAAGAAACCCTAAAATATCTAAAGAGCTCTTAAAAATCCAAAGAGCTCTGAGAAATTCTATAAAGCCCTGAAAAAGCTTTAAGTTAATTATATTTCGTAGCAGTAGTATCTACTAGCCAGGGTATTCGTTAAAGCCAACTGAAAGTAACTTAATTCTTTGTAAAGAATGTAACTAACAAAACTCCTTATAATAATGAATATTATATTTGAATGTTTCCTAAAAACACAAAAGAGCCCTGAAAAATCTCTGAGAAACTCTAAAAAGCTCAGGAAAACTCCAAAAAGGTTTGAAAAGCTTAAATTTAATTATACTCCGTAGCACTGGGATCTACAAGCTACGAGATTCGTTAAAGAATGATAATAACAAATCCCTACAATAGTGAAGATCAACTTTGAATGTTTTCTAAGAAGCCTTGAAAACTCTAAAAAACCCTGAAAACTCTAAAAAGCCCTAAAATATCTAAATAGCTCTGAAAAATCCAAAGAGCTCTAAGAAATTCTATAAAGCTCTGAAAAAATCTTTAAGTTAATTATATTTCGTAGCACTAGTATTTACTAGCCAGGGGATTCGTTAAAGCCAACTGAAAGTAACTTAATTCTTTGTAAAGAATGTAACTAACAAAATTCCCTATAATCATGAAAATTATATTTGAATGTTTCCTAAAAACACTAAAGAGCCCTGAAAAAGCTCTGAGAAACTCTAAAAAGCTCAGGAAGACTCCAAAAAGCTTTGAAAAGATTAAATTTAATTATACTCTATAGCACTGGGATCTACAAGCTACGAGATTCGTTAAAGAATGATAATAACAAATCCCTACAATAGTAAAGATCAACTTTGAATGCTCTCTAAACAGCCTTGAAAACTCTAAAAAACTCTGAAAACTCAAGAAAACCCTAAAATATCTAAAGAGCTCTGAAAAATCCAAAGAGATATGAGAAATTCTATAAAGCTCTGAAAAAGCTTTAAGTTAATTATATTTCGTAGTACTAGTATCTACTAGCCAGGGGATTCGCTAAAGCCAACTGAAAGTAACTTAAGTCTTTGTAAAGAATGTAACTAACAAAATTCCCTATAATAATGAATATTATATTTGAATGTTTCCTAAAAACACTAAAGAGCCCTGAAAAAGCTCTGAGAAACTCTAAAAAGCTCAGGAAAACTCCAAAAAGCTTTGAAAATATTAAATTTAATTATACTCCGTAGAACTGGGATCTACAAGCTACGAGATTCGTTAAAGAATGATAATAACAAATCCCTACAATAGTGAAGATCAACTTTGAATGTTTTCTAAGAAGCCTTGAAAACTCTAAAAAACCCTGAAAACTCTAAAAATCCCTAAAATATCTAAAGAGCTCTGAAAAATCCAAAGAGCTCTGAGAAATTCTATAAAGCTCTGAAAAAGCTTTAAGTTAATTATATTTCGTTGCACTAGTATCTACTAGCCAGGGGATTCGTTAAAGCCAACTCAAAGTAACTTAATTCTTTGTAAAGAATGTAACTAACAAAATTCCCTATAATAATGAATATTATATTTGAATGTTTCCTAAAAACACTAAAGAGCCCTGAAAAAGCTCTAAGAAACTCTAAAAAGCTCAGGAAAACTCCAAAAAGCTTTGAAAAGCTTAAATTTAATTATACTCCGTAGCACTGGGATCTACAAGCTACGAGATTCGTTAAAGAATGATAATAACAAATACCTACAATAGTGAAGATCAACTTTGAATGTTCTCTAAACAGCTTTAAAAACTCTAAAAAAACCCTGAAAACTCTAAAAAGCCCTAAAATATCTAAAGAGCTCTGAAAAATCCAAAGCTTTGAGAAAATCTTTAAAGCTCTGAAAACCTTTAAATTAATTATATTTCATAGCACTAGTATCTACTAGCCAGGGGATTCGTTAAAGTCAACTGAAAGTAACTTAATTCTTTGTAAAGAATGTAACTAACAAAATTCCCTATGATAATGAATATTATATTTTAATGTTTCCTAAAAACACCAAAGATCCCTGAAAAAGCTCTAAGAAACTCTAAAAAGCTCAGGAAAACTCCAAAAAGCTTTGAAAAGCTTAAATTTAATTATACTCCGTAGCACTGGGATCTACAAGCTACGCGATTCGTTAAAGAATGATAATAACAAATCCCTACAATAGTAAAGATCAACTTTGAATGTTTTCTAAGAAGCCTTGAAAACTCTAAAAAACCCTGAAAACTCTAAAAAGCCTAAAATATCTAAAGATCTTTGAAAAATCCAAAGAGCTCTGAAAAACTCTAAAAATCTCTAAGTAAATTACATTTCGTAGCAGTAGTATCTACTAGCCAGGGGATTCATTAAAGCCAACTGAAAGTAACTTAATTCTTTATAAATAATGATACTAACAGAAATCCTTACAATAGTGAAGATTATCTTTGAATGTTTCCTAAAATCCCTAAAAACACTAAAGAGCCCTAAAAGAGCTCTGAGAAACTCTAAAAAGCTCAGGAAGTCTCCAAAAAGCTTTGAAAAGCATAAAATTTAATTATACTTTGTTGCACTGGGATCTACAAGCTAGGATATTCGTTAAATAATGATAATAACAAATCCCTACAATAGTGAAGATCAACTTTAAATGTTCTCAAAAAAGCCTTGAAAATTCTAAAAAAAACCCCGAAAACTCTAAAAATCCCTAAAATATCTAAAGAGCTCTGAAAAATTCTAAAAAACTCTAAGTTAATTCTAGTATCTACTAGCCAGGGGATTCGTTAAAGCCAACTTTAATTCTAGTATTCAAAGTTAATTCAAGTTATATGAAATTTGTTAGGATTTGGATTAGTTCTGCATGGTCTTTCATCCTTATTCTATTGTGACATTTGACTTCCTTCATATTTTCTCGTACATAGAAATACAATTTTTACTAGAGCTATTGCCTTAGAACATATTAGTTGTAATTACAATACATTTTTCAAAAAAAATCTGTTAAAGATGATTTTATCTAGTTTACAATTTAATCTCAGAAGTCAATTTCCGACTTATGATGAAGTGTGTAGACTTTTTTGAGTTAATGTATACAAAATTCAAAACATTTACGAACTTTTTCTCTTTGTATTGGTTTTGTCTTTCAATTTGATTCAAATAGATGAAATTTGTTAGAATTTGGATTAGTTGGCTGGCCTTTCATCCTTCTTCTATTGTGAAATTTGACTTCCTTCATATTTTCTTGAATCAATGTACATAGAAATGCAATTTTTACTAGACGTAATGCCTTAGAACATATTATTTGTGATTACAATAAATTTTTCAAACTTTTTCTGTTAAAGATGAGTTTATGTAGTTTACAATTTAGTTTCAGAAATCAATTTCAGACTTATAACGAAGTGTGTAGACTTTTTTGAGTTAACGTATATAAAATTCAGCATTTTTATGAACTCTTAGTTTTTGTGTTGCCTTTGTATTTCTATTTGATTCAAGATAGATTAAATTTATTAGGATTTGGATTAGTTCTGCATGGTCTTTCATCTTTCTTCCATTGTGAAATTTGACTTCTTTCATATTTTCTTAAATCAACGTACATAGAAATGCAATTTTTACTAGAGGTATTGCCTTAGAACATATTAATTGTAATTACAATACATTTTTCAAACTTTTTTTTTTGTTAAAGATGAGTTTATCTAGTTTACAAATTATTCTCAGCAATCAATTTCCGACTTATAACGAAGTGTGTATACTTTTTTGAGTTAACGTATATAAAATTCAAAAAATTTATGAACTCTTTCTTTTTGTGTTGGCTTTGTCTTTCTATTTGATTCAAGATAGATGAAATTTATTAGGATTTGGATTAGTTCTGCTTTCTTCTATTGTGAAATTTGACTTCTTTCATATTTTCTTGAATCAACGTACATAGAAATGCAATTTTTACTAGAGGTATTGCCTTAGAACTTTATAATTGTAATTACAATACATTTTTCAAACTTTTTATGTTAAAGATGAGTTTATCTAGTTTACAATTTAGTTTCAAACTTATAACGAAGTGTGTAGACTTTTTGGAGTTAACGTATATAAAATTCAACATTTTTATGAACTCTTTCTTTTTGTGTTGGTTTTGTCTTTCTATTTCATTCAAGATACATGAAATTTGTTAGGATTTGGATTAGTTTTGTATGGTATTTCATCCTTCTTCTATTGTGAAATTTGACTTCCTTCATATTTTCTTGAATCAACGTACATAGAAATGCAATTTTTACTAGAGCTATTGCCTTAGAACATATTAATTGTAATTACAATACATTTTTCAAACTTTTTCTGTTAAAGATGAGTTTATCTAATTTACAATTTAGTCTCAGAAATCAATATCCGACTTATAACGAAGTGTGTAGACTTTTTTGAGTTAACGTAAATAAATTCAACATTTTTATGAACTCTTTCTTTTTGTGTTGGCTTTGAATTTCTATTTGATTCAAGATAGATGAAATTTGTTAGGATTTGGATTAGTTCTTCTTGGTCTTTCATCCTTCTTCTATTGTGAAATTTTCCTTCCTTCATATTTTCATGAATCACCGTACATAGAAATGCAATTTTTTACTAGATGTAATGCCTTAGAACATATTATTTGTGATTACAATACATTTTTCAAACTTTTTCTGTTAAAGATGAGTTTATCTAGTTTACAATTTAGTCTCAGAAATCAATTTCCGACTTATAACGATGTGTGTAGACTTTTTTGAGTTAACATATATAAAATTCAACATTTTTATGAACTCTTTCTTTTTGTGTTGGCTTTCTATTTCTATTTGATTTAAGATAGATGAAATTTGTTAGGATTTGGATTAGTTCTGCTTGGTCTTTCAGCCTTCTTCTATTGTGAAATTTGACTTCCTTCATATTTTCTTGGATCAACGTACATAGAAATGCAATTTTTACTAGACGTATTGCCTTAGAACATATTAATTGTAATTACAATACATTTTTCAAACTTTTTCAGTTAAAGATGAGTTTATCTAGTTTACAATTTAGTCTCAGAAATCAATTTCCGACTTATAACGAAGTGTGTAGACTTTTTTGAGTTAACGTAAATAAAATTCAACATTTTTATGAACTCTTTATTTTTGTGTTGGCTTTGTGTTTCTAATTGATTCAAGATAGATGAAATTTGTTAGGATTTGGATTAGTTCTGCTTGGTCTTTCATGTTTCTTCTATTGTGAAATTGACTTCCTTCATATTTTCTTGAATCAACGTACACAGAAATGCAATTTTTACTAGACGTAATGCCTTAGAACATATTATTTGTGATTACAATACATTTTTCAAACTTTTTATGTTAAAGATGAGTTTATCTAGTTTACAATTTAGTTTCAGAAATCAATTTCAGACTTATAACGAAGTGTGTAGACTTTTTTGAGTTAACGTATATAAAATTCAACATTTTTATGAACTCTTTCTTTTTGTGTTGGCTTTGTGTTTCTAATTGATTCAAGATAGATGAAATTTGTTAGGATTTGGATTAGTTCTGCTTGGTCTTTCTCCTTCTTCTATTGTGAAATTTGACTTCCTTCATATTTTCTTGAATCAACGTACATAGAAATGCAATTTTTACTAGAGCTATTGCCTTATAACATATTAATTATAATTACAATACATTTTTCAAACTTTTTCTGTTAAAGATGAGTTTATCTAGTTTACAATTTAATCCCAGAAATCAATTTCCGACTTATAACAAAGTGTGTGGAGTTTTTGAGTTAACGTATATAAAATTCAAAAAATTTATGAACTCTTTCTTTTTGTGTTTCCTTTGTCTTTCTATTTGATTCAAGGGATTTGGATTTGTGCATGGTCTTTCGTCTTTCTTCTATTGTAAAATTTGACTTCCTTCATAAGTTCTTGAATCAACATACATAGAAATGTAAATTTTACTAGATGTACTGCCTCAGAACATATTAATTGTAATTACAATACATTTTTCAAACTTTTTCTGTTAAAGATGAGTTATCTAGTTTACAGTCTAGTCTCAGAAATCAACTTCCGACTTATAACGAAGTGTGTAGACTTTTTTGAGTTAACGTAAATAAAATTCAACATTTTTATGAACTCTTTCTTTTTGTGTTGGCTTTGTCTTTCTATTTAATTCAAGATATATGAAATTTATTAGGATTTGGATTAGTTATGCTTGGTATTTCGTCCTTCTTATATTGTGAAATTTGACTTCCTTCATATGTTCTTGTTTATGGGTAAAAACTGTTTCTACTGGTTTTGGTAAATTTGGGTCTGTGTGGATGAGAAACGAATCTAAACCCTAAACAAATGCACTGCACGGGAGTGCTTTTGATTCGAGAGATCAATCTATACAATTCTGGCCTAAACCAAGAAATGGTCGTTCCAAACTTGCTTTGGTCACAAAGTGAAGGAGATGGGGTTGATCTTAGGGAGGGAAGCGAAGAAGGTGTTGAGATTATGAAGGTGTTGGTTGTTTATGACTTGTATCAGAATGTTGAACTGGCTTGCACAATGTCAGCTATTAGTTCTGGGTGTTTTATGGATAATGATGACAACACTTGTTTTTCTGTGTTGTTTGAAGATAGGTCGAAGAACCTATTTATACAAGTCATTTGAGCGCAACCCTTATCTCGTAGGAAGTGGAGGAATTTGAGTGATGGAGTAGTGGGGTCGTGTAGGTGATTGTCACACGATCACGCCTTTGCCCACTTCCCTCATCATCGTTAACCGTCCATGCCTCCTGACACGTTCTCGTAATGGGCGCGTTGCATGACGCAGTAAGTATTCCCCAGTTTGTGACATGTTTAATGTCTCGAATGAGTGGGTCAGGTCGTGGGACCCGCTGTAGGAAATAGCATACAATGCTATTAAGTTAAATAACTGAGTTATTTTTGGAATTGATATTCATGAAATATCATGTATGTTCGATGCATGTAATGCATCGTTTTAAAGCAAGCATCTCAAAACAATCGATATGCACAAAGCATTGATGTTTTAATGCTTGATTGAATAAGTCGCGGATTAAGCATCTTAAAATGGCAGCACGTCCAACCATCTTTGAGTGATCATCTCGAAGCCGCATGGGCGGGCCACCATCTGGTCGATCACTCCTTGTGACAGAGTGGTGGACGATGATCATTGAGGCGCTTCATTGATCGCCTAATTTTTAATCCAAGCCGTCCGACCAAGCTGGCAAAGTTGGACGGACGAGATGATTTACGACACATATTTATTACGTCGATGGATTTGGAGGTGCGCAACATCCCCTCTTTGGCTTGACTGAATCTAAGCATGGGCGCTAATTTTGGTGGGACCGACCAGGCATGCGTGGAGACGGTCCGCCGGCGTGCATTCCTATACCTCTCGGTCCCACAAAGATTCGATCTGGACCACTCAATTTGACCGGCAAAGATGAGTGGTCGTGATCGATTTGCGATAGAAATATATTTCCGCAAAGGTTTAAAAGCCGTGTTGCATGCTACCTTTTGGGCGTGCGTTTCGAGGCAACGGACCCTAGTCTGCATAGGTCGTTCGGTCACATGCAAAGGTGGGCCCATGGTGATCACGTTGACATCCTTGGGACCTCTTGAGTCTATATTTACACCCTACGTTTAGGCTGGCGAAGATGGATGGTCATGATCGAACTACGACAGATGTGCATTGCCGCAAACCCTAATTAGGGTTTTGAATCAGTCGCGCACACATGACTTTGGCCAAACAGTTTGGAAAGCCGTGACCTCCTTTGGGGAGATCGATCACGTGGGGCCCATGTTAGGTCGACGGTGAACTTACGTGCACCGTTCTGATGGTCCTAAATGTGATCTAAGCCATCTAAATAGGCTGGCTAAGTTGGATGGTTGTGATCGATTTAAGACACTAGTGGAATTCCGCGACCCTTAGAAGCATCACGCTTTGCGATGGTTTGAGCAATCGTTTCGTTGCTCCATGGCCTCGCTGTGAGAAAACCGATCGGGTGAAGGAGAAGTGGGCCTGCCAACGTGTGTGTTAGCGCTTCCCTGATCATTCATGGGATGATCTAATCCGTCCAACCAGGCTGGCGAAGTTGGACGGTTGTGATGGTTTTAAGGCTGCCCTGAACAGTTTATGCTCGTCGAGCTTCTCCTAAAACAATGTTACTCAACTTTGGGTTGGCGTTTGATGGCGCTGGGGGGAGTATGGTGATTGTTCGACCGGCTAGGGCATAAGTGGGCCCACCAGCGTCACCACAACAATTGCCTATTTTTCCAGGGTTTGGCCAGGCTTGTTAAATTGTGCGGCCAACTTGCGTGGCCGCGATCGTTTCTGAGACTGATATGGACAGTCCAGAATACGGTCGATCGAGATGTTGTTTAATTGAAAGCGCGTCGATTCGAAATTCTCTTTGTCAGTGAGTTGTGCAGCCTGTACGAGCATTTCGTGCATATCTCAAAATTGGAACTTGGAGATTCATGTTACTCTGCTGAGAGTAAACACTCAGTCGTCATGTCATGCTAATAATGAGAGTTCGATTAGGAACAACACAGGAAATACTAGGAAAATCATGCATTAATTAATAATGCTTAAAAATTCACAGAATATTTGGGGATTGTTGTTGCACGCACCATTCTGTGTGAATTTTGTGTATTTATTGAATTACTTCGAATAAATAAAGTGAAGAGGTTTTATGCACTCATCACTTATCAAACGACTCTACCCTTTGCAGGATGTCAGCAAATTAAATTTGGTTTTACAATTTTATCCCTGAACTAAAATCCACCATCAACATTAAGTCCCCTGCCTAGCACGTAATAGTTACACTATTGCGGGGTAGGTATTAGATGGTGATGTGTAAGAGGACAAAATGAATAAGTTTACCTGGAGGAACTCTGACCGACCGACGACGATCATCCATGTGAGCATGCCGGGCGTGACCATGGAGCCTTGGTGGGGCCGGCTTCCTCCTTTGGGCGTTCGAGCTAAGAAAGGTATCCTCCTTCTACTGGGATTCTTCAATTACTTGTTTATAAAAGGGTGTTAACCATTATATTTCTTATTATTGCACGGTAGCTACCCTCAAATATTCAGATCGATAAGCATCTGTTGATTGCTATCCCACATCTGTAGCCTTTTTAGACAGCAAGTGGAGACTCCTTTTCTTCCCGAGATCTTGTTAACTTGTGAAATATAAAGAAGGCTCTGAGATTCCTCCCATCGCAGAATTGTTTCCTTCTTTGTTCCAGGTATTGCTCCAGGCTTATTATATGACTTGATCTTCTGATTGATCATGTTGATATAATCATAATCTCTTCCTGCAGAATCTCATGGAGGCTGCTGGTGATGATTACTCTGGTACTTCTCCGGAAAGAAGCTTCGAAGTCAACAAACCTGAGGCTGATGCGTTTGAGGAGGTGATGGCTAAAATTGATCTTCCACTTCGCGAGGCTGGTCATGCTATACAGGGCATGTCGATTCTGCATCTGCGCATCACTCGAAAGCGCACTCAAACTCTTTTGGCTTCAATCGACAGGGAGGAAAAATGGAGACATGATGAAGCGTCGCAATCACCGGTAAGCGCGAGAGCTGAGAGGTTTGCAGCAAGGCTGAAAAGGCGAAGAGTAGAACATGAACGCCCTCCGAGTGAAGATAACTGTGATTATATGATCCACGATGGCGTGATAATCCTCGATTCTGATACGGATGAGCCCGAGCGCCCAAAGGTTGTTAGCACAATCTCCAACGCTGCATTGGCCCTTGAGGAAGATATGGAAGTTGTTCCTACTGAGGATGTTGAAGCGGAGAACGTTGCTAACGTCCAAGAAATATCCGAAAGGGAAGTTGAGGAAGACCTAAAGGAAAAAAAAGTGGCGGCCTATGACGACGGTGAAGGCACGATTGATCTCCTTGATGACTAAATCTCCTTGTTCCCTTTTCTTATCTTTTTTTTTTGGATGAGTATTTTCTCGTAATTTGTGAACACTTTCTCCTGGTACTCAGTGGCGGATGAGTTTAAGGTCTTTTTCTTTTTTGCTTGCTTTTTTGAACAAGGGTTTCATATTGTCTTGAGATAAATCTTACAATATGGTTATATCAGAATTTTCTCAGACAGTGATGCGCCTTCGTGTGATCGCATGTTATTCTTGTGATGAAAAAGTAATGCCATAATGAAACACCACGAACCTGTCTGTTCTCCTGACGTGAGGTCTTCCTGATTCTGTTGGAGTAGACTGCTCGAAGCGCTTTCCCTCTTTTCCTCTGCACATATTCTATTCCTCCAACGTTTTCTAAAGGATACGAAATGTTTCTTTTAGGGTTTTCTTTCCGGTTTAATCTGGTGGGTAACGATGATTTAGGCTGACTCAGAATTTTGTGTCATGTTTAAGGGGCAAAGAAATTCCTAAAAGGAAATAATACTTTGATTAAATTGAAACCCTAATAATTATGAATACAATAGTGTAATCATTTTGGAGGAATTACAAACATTGCATTAAAGGGAAATTGTTGGAGGAATTTTTACGGAGAACACTGGAGGAAAAGAGTAGCACAACGCTTTTAGGTATTATAGGGCTTGAGCCATCGTGAGTGAATCGTCACGCCCTCAAGCTTGTCAGCGTTGATGATCTTGCAATAGCCTCCTAGGATGACATCTGCCACCGGGTATGGTTCATCCTCCCTTGCTGCTGGCAAATCAGATTGAGCGATTATCTCCACTGCTACGTTCCCAACTTGAAAGGAGGTCACCTTCACCACGATATCTCCAATTTGAAACGGGTTTGGGCTTGGCACAACTTCTTGATTCTGGGACATGTTGCCTTTGACTGAAACAGCCTCTAGGTTTTTGGCAAAACGCTTGAAAGGTCCGTCACCCCACTCACATCTCTTAGTGGCGGTCAGGATGTTGATTGAAACGAGTCCCCGATCTTTAGCTGGGAGAGGAATAACCGTTTATAAAAAAGGTTGTTTAATGAGACTTACTTGATCTCGGAACTTTTTAAGGTATGTTCTCGGGCTCTCTCCGGGAAGTTGTGTCACATCTGCAAGCTGTTGATACGGAAATAGGTAATCTTCGGAATTGGATGGCTTGTTGGAGATTCTTTCAGGTATTGAAATCGGCAAAGGACATACTCCCAGCGTTGCCTTGTTATCGTGTATCCACGAGCGTCCCAGGACCATATCATAATTCGGATATTCTTTGACTATGTAAAATTTAGCATGCGTCAGAGCATCACCCACTTTAACTTCAAGATCAATGTATCCATAGGCATCTGTAAATTCTCCTTCTGAATTCCTGATTACGGTTGAGCTGCGAATAGCTTCCTGTTTTGAAATCTTTGCGGCTTTCAAAGTCTTGACAGTAATGATGTTGAATTCGGAGGCCACATCGATCAATGTGTTGTCGAACTCGACATCCTTCAAACGAGTGACGGTCAAGAGTCCCCAGTTCCCCTTGCTAGTTGCGTCTTCCAGGAAAGACTGAAGTTTTGAAATTGTTTCCCCTTCTGGATACAAACGCCTGCCTGACACAATACGGTTAAGGGATGTAAATATGTCTTGACGCTGCGCCTTGGAGAAATACAGGATTTCACATAAATGCTCCATCGAAGACTGTACATTTTTGCGAACCGAATCCCCGGAAATCATGCAACTCCTAATAGGAAGAGGATCCATATGAACACCTTTGTTTTCTAACTGGAGTTCTCCTGCCTCTACCTTTTCTCTGAAATGTGATTCAATTTGTTGCAATCCTTGGTTGGGGTGATGGACTAACCTATGGTAACGGCAATATTTGGGATTTGCCATCTCTTCCTCGGTCGGCGGACGTCTGATAGGGGTTAGATTGATCGCGTTATCTTGAATTCATGCCTCCAAGAGTTCTAAGACTTCATTCATGGGAAATGGGAAGTCCGGAACTGTATCTCCAGTTTCTTGTACAGGAGTCTTGCCCGCTCCCTTTCGAGATGAAGTTGTCTGTGCTGGAGCTGCACGCTTGGGTGGTTGTTCTGTTGCTGAAGCATTCCTTTTTCCTCTTTCGCCCACCACGCTCACAGAAGGACCAGTGTTATATTGCTTGTTGATGAGACGCCTGCTTCCTCGACTCTCACGTGGAACCCATTTGTGTCTGCAACTCATTGATAGCACTATTAGTCTCCTGCTGACTTTCTTTAAACATGATAGAGATGCCTTGCATCATTGTTTGAAGCTTTGCATCGATAGCGGAACCTTGATATTGAGTTGATTGTTTTGGTTGTGGTTGCTTAAATTGTGTTGCAGTTGAAATCCTCTCGGACGGTTGAAATTAGGTTGTTGAACCGCACCTTGCTTGTTGGCATAGCTAAAGTTGGGGGTGATATTTCCATCCCGGATTGTAAGTGTTGGAGTAGAGATCATACCGTCTTTGCTGATTTGGAAAGGCCGCACTAGCTTGCTCTAACTCTTCATCATATGAAGGTATAATAACCGCAACCATCTTATGCATCATTATCTCCTTATTATCCATCCTTTGATCACGGTGTGATGATGAATCAATAACTTCATGCAATCTCCTAACCATTAGTTCACCTCTTGTGTAGAATTGTTGCGAGTTCGTAGCCACGCTTTCAATCAACTCGGTAGCTTGGACCACCGTCTTGTTCACTAGTGCTCCACTACCCGCGGCGTCAAGAAGATATCTATCACTTGGTTGGAGACCTTCATAGAAGTATTGTATTATCATCGCGTCACTAAATTGGTGGTGAGGGAAGCTTTCCACCAATCTCTTATACCGTTCCCAACGTTCATACAATGACTCCCCATCCTTCTGTTGTATTCCACAAATCTCCTTGCGAATTTGAGTAGCTTTTAATGCAGGAAAATATCTCTCAAGAAAAAGTTTCTTCAACCTGTTCCATGTTGTGACACTCCCGGAAGGTATATAATACAACCATTCATTAGCATTGTCCGCTAAACAGAATGGAAAAGCTTTCAACATTGCACCATAGGCATTAGTCTCCGCTGGTAGCATGGCCGTGACGATGGTATGGAAATCCATGAGATGCTTGTTTGGATCTTCATTTACCATGCAATGAAACTTCGACAACTCTCTAATCAACCCCGATTTGATCTCAAAGGTTGAATTTATTTCAATACACCACCGTTGTGCATCAAGCCTATGAGAAGCCAAGTCCTTGAGTGCACGATTTGCATCACCCATTGCTTCTTCTTATTCAACTAGTGGTTCTTCTACGATGGAACCTCTTGTTCTTATTCTAGTTTGTTGATGGTGGATTTTCGACAAAGGTCAAAATTGTAAAATCATGATACTGCATGTTTCTGACACGACTTCAGGAACGCATGTGACGATTCGTGTTTTACGAGCCATGATGAATATGTTTCTCGAAAAGCCTCCACTAGCTGAGCATTCAATGCCTCGCATTTCATCATGCCCTCTAAGTAGAATAACATAATTGGGCGGTTCTCCATATGATTGAGAACTTAACTCCTTCAGGACGTCGGTGATACTCATTGTTCCCTGACTACATAGAAAGACCCCTCTCTACATAGAAGAACGATTGGGCGGTTCTCCGTAAGATTGAGAGCATTAACGCCTTCAGGACGTCGGTAACACTCACTGTTCCCTAACTATGTAGAGAGTCCGTGTATAGATTCAGGAGGTTCTCCATACATGATTGTTGAGAGGGCAAAACGCCTTCAGGACATCGACAATACTCGTTGTTTCCTAACTATGCACCTTTCAGAACGGGTATGACACTTTAACTGACTAATATTCCTTCTGCAATAGATTAATTCTACCGTGATATTCACCACTGAATTCCTAGAAGATAATCTATTTTATCTCATTACTCCGATTTCATGATCGAATCCACGGCTGACCTCACGGAATGGTAATAGATAATCTCATTACTCCGATTTCATGAGCGAATCCACGACTGATCTAATAGAATGGTAATAAACAATTTTATTACTTCGATTCCGTAAATGAATCCACGATCTTATGGTATGGCAATGCTCATTTTATTATTCCGAATCCATAATCGAATCCACGGCTGATCTCATGGATTGATAATAAAAAAAACTACTCACTTTTATTACTCGGTTTCATGAATCATTCTCCACTGAATTTCATGAATTAGTAATAAATACTCAACAACCGAGCATCTGGACTATCATTGAGTAATCCCCATAAAATGTTGCAAGTGTATTCCACAATGATGCACGAACGAGCACCCAAATGCATGAACGAGCATTCGAAAATATGGACAAACGAGGAATCCTACACAAAATAGGAGAGAGAAAATAATATTAAAATAATAAAAGTGACGCCTGCCTTTTTCCTTTATTTTAAATTATTTTATAATTTTCATGAACTCATGGAAACTCCTTCATTCTAGCAATTTTCCTTGTTTGAGCAAAACTCATGGTTTCTCCATATTTTCCTGGTTTCATGAAAATAATAAAAATGGGAAAAGGTGTTGCGGGACCATGCAACCTAGCCGGCCGGCCATGCCCTATCCGTGGCCGTTCCCACACCTTACAATCCCTAGTCTATCATAATTATTATTTCCCACATCTCATGAAACTCCTCAGTTTGAGAAAAAATCATGGTTTCTTCATATTTTCTCAAATATTGCTTAAACCATGAAAAAGCCAAAAAGTCAAATGGTCATATGACCGACTAAGCTACTCACGTCAAATATTAAAATATTATTATTTTAATATTTTCCAAATTTTGATCAAACGAGCAAAGTCCTAGTTGCTCATTCGAGCGAAATCAAGAATTTCAGTCAAAGATCGAACTCTTCTGAAAATCCGAGATATTGCTCAAACGTGCATCATAAAATACTGAAACTCTCAGGATTGAGACACGGACATAATGGTGACACGAGCATGCTTCCTTGACCGACCAAGGCCGGCCCTAAGGCTTGCAAGGAGCCGGTCCCACACATTCTTATAATTTTGACTAATTTGCTCAATTGCTCATATTGGGTCCAAACTCTTTCCAACCAACTTGGAATTTGCTCAAACAACCATCCGTTGGTCCCACGACCACCAAGGGCCGGTTTCATCCCCTCTTGGTCGGTCCCTCACTTTTCCATAATTAGGTTTTATCACCTAATGCTCAATCGAGACTATTTCAATAAATGATGAAACCAGCATTTAATCATCATCCTTTCACAAACTGGTCAACTCAGAACCCTGGTTCACGCTCACTCTAGCAATTGGACATCACATGGTCGTCCATTATCCCATGTGGTCGGTCCCTCCCTCACTCATGACCTATTTTCAGCAATTCATCAATTGAAGAACAATTGACCAAAAATTAGGGTTTTGAACAAACGCTCCACAAATCATCATTCTGAGCAAGTTCAAACACTAATAAATTTATGTTGATCCAGAAATTAACATCTGAATTAATTATATAATATTCGATAGTCTACCAATATTTTAATTAATATTTTTGGGTCACGTCACCA
The DNA here is from genome assembly GCF_003573695.1 of Papaver somniferum. Lineage (NCBI taxonomy): Eukaryota > Viridiplantae > Streptophyta > Magnoliopsida > Ranunculales > Papaveraceae > Papaver > Papaver somniferum. Next base: position 179,200,611 of record NC_039364.1, on the reverse strand, counting down.
ATAAATAATTCATCGAATTGATAAATACTTGCTCAGTTGCCCGAATATTGATCAAATTATCAATATTCAATAATTTGTCAGTAATTCGCCGAATTGAGCAATACTTGCCCAGTTGCTCGAATATTGATCCAACTTTCAATATTCAGTGATTCGTCGAATTGAGCAATAATTGCTCAGTTGCTCGAATATTGATCCAACTATCTATATTCAGTGATTTGTCGAAATTATCAATACTTGCTCTGTTGCTTGAATATTTATCCAACTATCAATGTTCAGTAATTCATCGAATCGATGCTCAGTCGTCGAATTTACAATCTTTGTTAATACGCGCAATGTCAACAGCATTCAAAGAACTATACGTCTCGACAGACATGTTCGATCCATGAATCACTGAGCATTCATTAATCATGCTCAATTCAACAAAACCTAGACTCATTGTCTAATCAGTCAACAACTGACTAATAAAATACACGTCTGTCATGCAGACTCCACGATTCGTGAGACATCAATCACGTCACATGGGGGGATATCAATTAGGGTTTTGGTCTGGCGGCCTACGGCACGTGGATTCATCCACGATGACAAATGTGAGTAAGTCGTGCAAACGGTTGAAGGATTTAGCAAAGTAGTAGGTGGACGGTTAACCAAGTCTTCGCGCGACCTGGAATTGGTTTCACCACGATTCCCCACTTTCCCACTCTTTCACTCAAGAAACCGTCACACTTACAGGGATCAGTGTGTTCATCATTCTGGAAATATAAATAAGTCAAAGATCGAGGACAAAATACATCAACATTCGTCTACACAACAACTCGATTGAAACTTATTCGCAGAAATCAAAATTCAGCAGTTCATCAATTTTGCAGAAACCTTCAACACATCCACAATCCTTGATCATCATTGATCCCATTCTCAGCTTCCCTCCTAAAGATCAACCCATCTCCCTCTTTGTGACCGAATTGACTCTGGAACGGCCATTGACTTTAGGCCGGAGTCTTACAGATTGATCTCTCGAATCTAAGAACTCCCTTTGCAGTGCATATTTGTGAGGTTCAGCAGTTTGCTCGGTTGAGGAGTCTCGTCCGCACGCTCGACTCTTCACTTCCCTAAAAACCAGCAAATCGTTTTTCCCCATCTACATAGTTGTAACTCTTCTTCCACTTCTAACTCTTGTTCTTCCTTTGTGTCTTGACTTGGTTGGAGTATTGTGCCTCTTCGAGTAGCTATCCCGCACCTTGGATAGTTCCAATCTTTAGAAGTCAGGGATTAGGTACCTGAAAACAATTCTCGCAAACAAGTGAGATACAAGACAAGAAAACAAAAAGCAAAGATAAAAGCTAAAATTATAAAAAGAAACTAAAAACTTAATAACAAGTTGTATGCCTCCCCGGCAGCGGCGCCAAAATTTGATCGTTGTCGTATGCGTCAAAAATAATTTCACTTTCTTACTTAACTAAAATAAATGAAGTATGTGGTAAGAAATAGTTCGATCCCACGGAGAGGCTTTTGTTGTTATAAAATTTCAGTTTCTTAGTAACCAATGGGGGGATTTTTGTTTTAGAAAAACAATAAAAATAATTGAAAGCAAATGAAATATTTAGAATAATCAATAAGAGGAAGATATTGGTCACGGGATAGTATCATTCAAAAACATGTATTTTCATCAATGACTAGAATTGTAATTTTAATCTCTTATTTACTAAAAGTCCTAGGATACCTTGATCGCAAGTATATCCCGCTAATTCCTTGATTTCATCACAACCACATTAAAAGATGCATATGTGAATTCTTCCTAGAAAGCAACCTAAAGTGTAAAGGCACAATTAAGTTTAACTCCCTAAAAGCACTAAGTTCTATGGAATGAGACTAATCAAGGCAATCAAACATGTAAAATCACTAATTTGATTTAACCAAGGTTATGATTCACCTGTGAATAATAGGATATATCACTACAAGCACTACCCACAATGCTAGTTAGAATCAGGGATAAACAACTTTTTTGTATTGAAAACCCTAATATGGCTTTAGAAATGAATGCAAATCGGATTGATTCCGGACTCCACCAAACAAACAATCAAATCATATGACAATATAAACCATGAATCATAAACAATAAATTATTGAGACAAAACTAATTCATTGATGCAAATATCATATTTGAGAAATCAACTTTATCCCATAACCAATATTATTTGTTTAGCTACTCATAGCCTTTGAGTTCATCATAATCAATAATAAAATGAAGAAGATGAAAATAAAATGAAAGCAACCCTAGTCGCCGCTCTCTCTAAAAGCTCCAAGTAGTAGTGTAAAATACGTGATATCCAAAGGAAGCAGAAACTTTCTCCTTTTGTAGCTTTTCATCTTTCCAAAACTAGGGCAATCCTCCAAAAGCCCATATCCAATGTGGTCCCCAAAGTTCATATGTGAAAACACCCATGTAGAAAATATGTCCCATAAGTAGTCGCCGGAAAACTGGTACATGTGCCGGAAGTTGACCGCAGAAGTCGCCAGAGAAGTGCTCAGGTGAACGGCAAAGTCCACCCAGTCACCGATAAAATTATCAGTCAACTCAGTCAAAGCTACTGAGTCAGGGTCTAGTCGACCGAGTTAACTAGTGTCTAAATTAGATTGAGTCAGTTAGCTAATCAGATGAGTCAGGTGGCTCAGTCTGATTCACTTTGGCCTAGGCCATTTGCACTGGCTAGATTTTGTGTTGCACAATCATTGTGCATGACTGCTCTTCTGCTGCTCCATCTTGCGATGTGGTGCATAACTTCCCATCTACAACTCCCTTGTAAACTACTACAACAACTATTTTTAGCACACCAACACCAAGCATACAGACAACTCCATCTCAGTTCCTCCATTCCTCTGCTTACTAACTGATTCTTCTCAACGGTAACAACATCGAAAATTTAAACTCAGCTAGCCTTTTTCTTAGCAGCAGCACATCACTATTACCTCAAGCCATTTTAAACTGCGGCCGCACTTCCTGCAATAGCCTCAGTGACATCTCAGTTTTCTAACTTGTTCTTCTTAGCTTCATTAGCACACTCCACTTCATAACATACTATTCACCACCATTTTCATTAATTGCTCAGTACTTGAACAGTTTCTTCTCAGCTCCAATTACCTGCAATGTTATTACAACACTACCCATCTATTTCCAACCAGAACTAACTCAAATCTGCTTCTCTATCTGTCATTCTGCCATCTCATTGCATCATCATCACTCCCTTGTAATTTTTCTTGCTTCAGAACCCATTCATCCGCACTTAGCAGCACCACCTCTGAATTTCATATTCAACTGCATCTGTATCTTTTGTACCTAACATACATCTAGGTCAGTACTTCCTTCTCATTCTTCTTAAACCTGAACTGCAACTTAACATCATTACAGCTTCACCACTTGAGATAACAACACCACCATCAGTTCACCTCTCTTTGAAAATCCATCTACACCAATATCACATCTAGCTTCAGTTCTCTGTAGTAACACCAACTTCCTGTATCTTTTCCAGCTCAAACCTAGGTCTGCACCTGCAAGCCAACATCAACTTCATTTCCATCCATCTCAGGCACCAGATCCATTTTCCTGTCACCTGAATACCACCAGTTTACAGACCCCCACCACTCATACTAAAAGCTCAAATCCACCATCTCCTTCCACCTCTCTGTACTGTTCTCTATAGCACCAGCAGAAACCAATCAAACCCATTTGTAGCAGCAACATCATCTTTTTACAGCAATAATCAAACCCATTTTCCTCAATACCTAACCCAACTCTTAAATCTTCTCAGATCTTCAACCATACTCGAGTTGAAATCCAAACCATCTCTGAATATTCTTATCAACAGCAAGAACATAATCTCCTCCATTACAAACCCTGAATCTCAATTTTCAATTTCCGCGGATTCAATTCTTCGATCTCCTTTTCATCGTCTCTATTTAACAGCAACAACTCCAATTAATTCTTCTTTGGGACTAAAACAACATCAAAACATGAAGTAGCAGCCACCTCTTCCCTTCTTATCTTCCATTGAATTCGAACTCAGTAATTCCTTCCATCATCACTCAATTTTTTCATGAAGAGCCGCATCCATTTTTTTTCTCATTTTCAGGTAAAAAAATGATAAGAGTGAAGATAAAACTTCTCTAATTTTTAGGTTTGTGTAGGAATCAAAATAGACACAGGCACCCAATGATGGATATGGGCCATCTAGTTGTGTGTGGCTTGTCGGTTCCGAACAACCGACAACCCAATTCTCTGTTAGACACATTTGTCAGTTATGAGAAACTAACAATACATTCTTCACCTCCTTCTTACGCAACCTAGTCTACTCCAAATATGACTCGCCTATGAATCAACTTTTTTGGCCTTTACGCTCCAATTGGACGTTTTCTCCTTCTTTTGCTCATAATGACTCCATTGCACCTAATAAACTCAAAAGAAAACATAAGATACATAATTTACAAGAAAAATAGCAAAGAAAGCATAAACAATCAATAAATATCAAGGTGTTTACAACACCTAGCAACCATCTTCTGGGGTCCCTAGTGGAGGCTGACCCGGTTTCAGTTGCACCTTCAAGTGATTAGGAAGCATGTGGGAATCAGCTGGTTTAATGATTACCTTCTTCGGTCTTCCGGTTGCGCTTGCAGTTGCAGCTTGAGTTTGTTGATCAGTACCTGTTTCTCCTCTACCTTCTTCTTCTTATTCTTCCTCTTAAACAATTTCACGTTGTCGATCATTATCTTTATCCCCATCATTGTTATCACCATCACCATTAACTCCTCCAACAGGTGGCATGTCTTGATCATCATCATCATGCTCGTCATCTCCTCCAGCAGTCGGAGTTCTTTCAACACCATCATGATCATTACCTCTTCTACCAGATGGAATTGATTGGTCTTCATTTGGAGTTTCATCTGAATCACTTGGTTCCGTTGGTGGTTGAGAATCAATCCGTTCACGGATCTTGAGCGTTTCCGGCTCAACGAATGCCCCTCGATGTGTTGCAGTCAAGAGTTTGTCACCAACACGAGGAGGTCTTGAAGGAGGAGTAACACTTTTCTTCTTTTCCTTTCGCAACCTAAACAAGAACAATTAAAAAAAAAATCAACCAGCCGGCATGGACGACTACAACAAGTTATGACGACTAATAAGTAGTCGGCAAGGTCTTGTTCAACTACCATGTCGGCTTATAACAAGTCTGAACACAGGAAATACAAATGATTTTTCGCACAATTAATCGGCAGGGTCTATAATCCATACAGTGTCGACTAATAAGAAGTCGACAGGGTGGTATTCAAATACCATGCCGGTCTATAACTTAATGGCCTCAGGATACATAAACATTTTAAAAACATTAGTCGCAGGGTAAAAATTTAAAATCCAACGACTGTTAACAACACATTTATTCGGCATGGTATTAAGGTTGAATATCGTGTCGACCCTGTAAATAGCAGTTAGAGATATTAACATCCGACAAGATCTTCAACCTAGGAGGGTAACGACTAACCCTAAATATGAAAAGTCGGCAGGGTCGTGGAACAAACACCTTGCTGGCTAAATATCTGCAGATTCACAAATTCGATTTTTCTGCCCTAATTTGACATGCAAACATAAAATTGAAGTACTGGAGTGAGTTTAAGTAAGCCCTTACTTTCTCAATCGCGACATTTATTCGGTTTCAATGGCGTTGATTTCTTCTTCTTCAACGGTATTTTTACTCCGTTTGTGTTGAACTAAATTTACAATTCCAGGGTTATCTCAATTAGGTTTTCTATTTGTTTGTTTCATACGAGTAGCCTTCGGTGGGTCAATGTTTGAAGATTAATCGACAATGGAATTTTCAAATCGACGATTACGATAATTAATCGACGAGTTTTTAATGGTGGTGTGATGGAGAAGCCGACATGGTATGGTATAGGAGGATAAGAAGAAGAAGAAGAAGAAGAAGAAGAAGAGAAGATGAAATGAAAAAATGATAACCGATTAGGGTAATAAGAATTATAATGGGAAAGGGTAATTTTGTAACTTCACCCATTAGGACACCCCCCTTAGCCTTTAAAAAGAGTCCGCTTAAATTTGGGTATACCCCAATCTCGCCAGGATAATTAATTCATATTATTTGTACGTATGAAAGTGATATTATTTTTGACGCATACGACAGCGATCAGGCAGTTGAGTCGTGAACACAGAGATGATTAGAAACCGAGCATTAATATACATAACAAGTTCAAGTAATTTATCCGTGGAAATTATGCGACTTGAACAAATTTAATATTGCTCAATAGAACCTAAATATTGATGTGAGGAACGATTCTAAGGAATTCAGCTGTGGAATTACTGCGACTTAGAACATGTTCAGTGTGTTAGAGCACTGCTCGGTCAAACTCCCAAGCGTTGCTATCTCAAGCTTGTTGTCAAGTTTAGTTGCCAAAATTAGAAGTCTTGATTTCTAGTCTACTTATAGATAAGTCTCGTATTAAGATAGAAAGTGTAGTTGAGCATTAGACTTCACGGCGTTCATTGATTGAAGACGAAGAATTACTAAGGGGAGCTTGTGGAACTTCATCAACAAAAGGTATGTGGAGACTTGAACTCATCTACCAATCAAAAGTCTATCTACTCTATCTCCTATTTGAGACAAAAGTGGTATAGCTATATATACTTTGATTATACATATTTGATATTTCGAGCCGGGTTTAACTCGCTTACATATTTCTCGAAATATGTGTTGGTAAGCTTTCGCTTTAACCAAGTTCATCTTATATTCTTGACTCGGAATGTTTGGTATTGATCATTTGATCACTTGAAAATTGCATTGAAGCTAATAGTTTGTGTGACACAGCTATTGTCGTCTTCCGAGAATGTTTCAATGATTGATTTGGGAGTTTAGAACAAATAACCATGATTGGATATAACACAGTATGCGTACTTGTACGCTAACTGTTGCAAGTCATTCCAAGTTCGGGAACCATGGTATGCATACCCGTATGCGTATTGGTTGGTTTATGGAAGTCCGGGAACTTAGTATGCATATCGGTATGCGTACCGGCGTGAATTTCAAGTTCCGGGATTTAGCTGAGTTTGGAAGGTATGCGTACCCGTTCACATACTGTCAAACCCAAACTTAGTCCGGCCACTTAGGTATGCTTACCCGTTTGCATACTTGAGTAGGTTATGTTCTAAAGTCGGTTTGTTCATGAACTAGTACATTTATATACTAAGGAATGCAATATTTTGCAAACCGTGGATATGATATTCATGAATTGATTCGAGTGAATCAAAATCGATTTTGCTTCAATTGTGTCTTGTATACTTCTATGAGAATATAAACAATTGAACAACCCTAGAGCTAGTTTCGTTTGAGTCATTTGAATTAGTTATGGTTAAGATGAATAAGGTTGATATGAAAGTGTTCATATGGATAACTTCGGTTAACTATTGTTGAGCCAACAAGGTGTACATGTTTAGGTACGGTTACTCATATCTAAATGAAGTCACTTTTCATTTGTGTGTAACAAGCTAAGTTCGATCTAACGTTTGAAAGATATTAGCTTGAGTCTAATCATGTTTTCATCTAATGGTGAATATGAATGTTTTGTTACCAAGGTAACATTGATTGCAAACTTTGATTTGAAGACTATATAAGGGAGAACTCTAGCAACTTGGAAACCTAATCCCCACACCGATACTAGTTACAACTAGAGTCCATTCTCCTATAACCTTAGGTTTTCTCCAAAAACCTATAGGTTAACGACTTAAATATTTCATTGGTATTGTGAAGCCAGACCCAATTATTTCTCTGTAGTTGTGTGTTCTGATCTTGTTGTTTTCTATCGTGATTAAGTACTATCTTTTATAAGATTTGCTCGAGATTTAATCTCTGATAGGAAAGATAAAAAGTAGTCACAAACATCTTCGTATCATCGTTTGTGATTCCACAATATCTTGTTTCGCTACCATATGATTAAGATTATTGTGAGGTGATTGATATTACTAGGATGTTCTTCGAAAATATAAGTCCGGTGTATCAATTGGTTCATGTTCACCTTAATTTATCAAAAGAAAGAACAAAACTCTTAGGTATTTCTCTAGGAGACAAATTTATCTATTCAATAGACTTTTCTGTGTGAGACAGATTGGTTTATCAAGTCTTCGACTTTGGGTCATAGCAACCCTTAGTTGTGGGTGAGATAAGCTAAGGGAATCAAGTGCGCAGAGTCCTGCTGGGATTCAGAGGCGTAAGGAACGCGATTGTACCTTTATCAGCGTGAGATTGGTTAGGGCTCAACTACATTCCAGTGCGAAGTTAATTTGGAGTATGCTAGTGTGTGTAGCGACTTAATACAATGTGGTGTTCAAATATGGACTAGGTCCCGAGGTTTTCTGCATTTGGGGTTTCCTCGTTAACAAAATTCAGGTGTCTGTGTTATTTCTTCTCTGCATTATATTTTCTATATAATTGAAATATCACAGGTTGTGCGTAGTTCAATCAATTAGATAATCCAACCTTTGGTTGTTGATATAAATTGATTGACACTTGAACATTGGTCTTTGGTACCATTCAAGTTGTTCACATAATAATCAGGCTCACGGATTTCTATCTGTTTGATTTGCTGATTACATTGTGAAACAGAGATACAACTCTTGGATATATTTTCATTGGTTGAGTCCGACTGTCTAGTGATAGGTGTTGTAAACACCTAGATTTATATCTATTGTTTATGCTTTCTCTGCGAGTTTCTTGCAAATTATGTGTCTTGTGTTTGCTTTTGAGTTTATTAGGTTTTGGAGTCATTTGGAGCAAAAGAAGGAGAAATCGTACATTTGGAGCGTAAAAGGCAAAAAGGTCAATTCATATGCAAGTGATACTTGGAGCGGGCTAGGTTGCGCAAGGAGGAGGTGAAGAATGAACTATCAGTTTCCCATAACTGACAGTTGAGTTGAACAGAGAGTTAGGTTGTCGGTTATTTGGAACCGACAAGCCATATTGAACTAGATGGCCCTCTATCCAATATATGGGTGCCTAAAGTCATCCTGGGGTTCCCCAGAGATACGATGTTTTAATCCAAAGTCATTCAACACTAGCCCTAGATTTCAGAGGAAACTATCTCTTAATCATTTATCATCTGAAATCAGAGAAACAAAATTGATGTTTGATGTTCGAATGTGGATTTTCATGGAGATTGAGAGAGAAATTCCGAGAGATTCAGATATAAAAGAGAGGTGATTCTGAAATGAAGAAGAACCAAGGATCGAGATTGTTTAACTTTTGGCGAAGAAGAATCGAGGGAAGAATGGGTTTCTTTTGCTCTCAAGTATGCCATAGAATTACAGCCTTGAACCGGTGGTGATTGAAAGTTGTTTCGCTGGTACTGCAATGGAGTATGATATTGATGCAAGGAGGTCTGAGCCTGGCAATGGAGAAGATTAGAAGATGGGTTCGAATTAGGATTCTGAAATTAGGGCTCTGAAGACTCAGTAATGCAATGAGATGTTGCTGGCTAGGCTTGGGTGTTGCTGTTGATGAAGACTCAAGGAAATGTTAATGGTGAACTGAAATTGCTCGAATCTGAAGTTGGAGGTGTTGTCCGTGTGGTGTTTGCCAGTGAGTATACAAGATGGATTACAGGCCTGAGATTGTGTCTGTTAATGCTGGGTTGAACTGGAACTGCGAGTTAAGATGTTGGTGCAGCTGCAGTTGGTTGCGTTGAGGAGTTTAGGGCATGACTTAGAATTGGTAGGTGCAGCTGTGCAGTGGTGGAATTGAAGCTCAAATAGATGTTGAGATTGGTGTGGACTGGATGCTTAGAAGATTTGTTGTGTTGTATTGCAATTACATGGTTGGTTGCTGCTACAAGGGTCTGTGGTGTTGGTGGAACTGTTGAAGGTAATACAACAGTGGTGTTTCAATGAGCTAAGATTGAGGGAATTATTGAGTCAGTGAGTTAAGGAATATAAGGCAGTTGAAGATGCAGCTAATACAAGAGCTGAAATTGCAAGTGACGAAGCTGCGATTGCAAATAAGGAAAACTGAGTTGTTTGCGGTTGAGAGCAAGTGCAGTGCAGGGAAAGAGAAGCAATGGTGATGTTATGCAGAATTAGTGATGCTGAGAAGGCTAGATATGGATGATTTTGCAGCTGGTAGATGAGCAAGAGAAGACAGAACCAGTGCCACTGAGGTGTAGGAATGGCTCGAGTAAAGGAATGAAATTGCAGAATTGGACTAAAGCTGTGATGATGAATTGTGAAGAGGGTAGTACAGTTTCAGATGTGTGCAAAGATGGAGCTAGTATTGGTGCTGGTTGCAGCTGAGTTGTAGTTCTGGTGGTTTGAACTAAAGGGTATGAGGTTTCAATAAAGAATGGAGAAGCTGCTGCTGGTGGATGGAGTCTGGTAATTTCCATGAAGAAGCAGCTGCAGTTGAGTGCCTGAGATGAAACGGTAGGAGGTTGCAGGTACTGGAGTTGCTTATTGCAATTTGATTCCGAGAAGTGATGCTGAGTAAATGGGCAGGACATGGAAGTTAGAACATTGAAGAACTCAACTGGAGGTGTGCAGTTTCAGGTGCTGAATGAGATGGATTGAGAGATTGGTTAGGTTTGTGAATGAATTAAAATTACAGGGAAGAGTTAAGCCATCGCAAGTAATGCCTGATGCTGGTATGGTATTATACAACAAACCTTGATAAGTCACTGTGTGATAAAAAGATGTGAGCATTCGGCTCACTCCGTCACTATCTAACAATAGTAACGTCTGCGTCCTCATCTTTAACTTGAGAAAATGAAGATTGCATCAAGGTTGTTTAAGTTTTGTATAAATGTTATTTTTTTATGTTAAGAAAATATCTTCTTAGTTAAAATAGAAGAACCGTAAAAAAAATTTCAAAGTTCTTCTAGGGTTTGGCTGTCCATTGGTCTATTAATATTCATTTATGATCAAAATTCCCTTCACTTCTTTTATCTTGAAAAATACACTTTCATGGCTCCTGTAACTAGAGGTACCACAAAAAGGGATGCAGTTGAAGCAGTTAATGTGTATCTTTGTGAAGGAATCAAATCCTCAAGGAAAAAGAAGGAGAGATCCACAAATGATGAAGAAGGTTCTTCCTCTAACTGCCTCTTGTCTGTTTGTCATTTTGATAATAACTTTAGAGGTATTGTGAAGGATTTTATCAACAAAAGAAATGATTTAAAATCTCAAATCATTTCCTCTTTAGAAAAGATAGCTCACTATGAACATATGTTGTCTCTAACAAGGAACACCTTGAATGGACTAAAAAGAGAACTTAGTGAGTTAACTGACATTTCTGAAGATTTAGAGGAATTGAACGATACCATAATCAACAGGTTTTTCAATAATGAGAAGGAATTCTCTGTAGATGCCCTGAGAAAGCTCTGTGATATTTAGGAAACTTCTTATGAGAATTTATTCTTGTGTTTTAAGATGGATAACTAGGGTTTGAAATAGCCATTATTGTGAGTACACATAGCTATTGCCAACGATTTTCATCTTGCAATATTTTTAGATTTATTTATTTAAATTCTAAAGTTTATTTGGAAGATGATTTTGCAGTATTGATCTTTATTGGTTTTATATATTGCAATTTTTTTATGGGATATGTATGTTTGCGTCCGTGAACTATGATTGTCCCATGTATGTCAGAAGTTAAGCTTATTATGTCATTATGGAAATATTGATGGAAGATAGGATGAACTTTTGATTGCAAAGATTAAGTCTATTATATGTCTTTATGCAAATATTGATGAAATATAGAATGAATCTTTGAATATTCCGCAGTATTGATCCTTCCCTGATCCACTTCTATGTAAAAGTATTGTGCCGCTCCGTAAGTTCTCTTATGTTGAGCATTTCCGATTAAATTAATCATGGGTTTTCTTGTGGTTAATTTAATTGAGTTTCTGGATACAAATTCGTGTTTTATGTAATTTGTTAACGTCCAAAGAAATCCTTCTTTTCTTGGAAAAGTAAGGTCGCTCTTGTTGTTCTTTCGGGAATGACATTTTATGCGGAAGAGTTCTTAATTAAACTTGAGCTTAATTGTCAAATCTTTGTGCGGAGTGCGGCTGTGGAATATTGTAGGAGTTTTGCTTGTATCTTTATAAACTCCTTGATGAATACACTAAGTTTCGATTATGTGAAATCATCGAAACAAAGTTGATATGTTTTCTTTTAGTCATGAAGTATCTCTATGAGAATTTCATTATGATCCTACTAGTTTTCGTACCTTTGCCAATTTATATTGAAAAAAAAAGGGAGAATTAATGTGTAGTTCACACTACAAATACATATGGTTTACGGATTATTATGTAAGGGGGAGTGGTTTTCATATGAGATGAAGTATTGACTAAGGGGGAGTGATACGTATCGCCATAGGATTGTTTTCAAAGTTGTGATACAATTGGACTTTGGTGTTGTGTAATAATACTATGACACTGTATAACAATGATTGAGAGCTACTTTTATCTCATTGTTATAGCTACGGATCTTCAACAACTATGATGCTGAGTTGAACACGTTCAGAATCACTGAAGTACTCGGAAGTGACAAAGATTTCGAGTAATGTTGAAGAACCAAGGAAATCAAGCATTTGGATGAGAAGCTACAAATTTTATTTATTTTGTAACCCATATGTATTGATAGTTTTGTCACTAATATTGACAAATAGGGAGATTGTTAGAGCACTGCTCGGTCGAACTCGCAAGTGTTGTTATCTCAAGCTTGTTGTCAAGTTTACTTTCCAAAACTATATGTCTTGATTTCTAGTCTACTTATAGCTAAGTCTCGGATTAGGATAGAAAGTGTAGTTGAGCATTAGACTTCACAACGTTCATCGATTGAAGACAAGAACTACTAAGGGGAGCTTGTGGAACTTCATCAACAAAAGGTATGTGGAGACTTGAACTCATCTATCACTCAGATGTCTATTTATATTATATCTCCTGTTGAGACAAAAGGTCGTATAGCTATATAGACTTTAGATTATACACATTTGATAATTCGAGCTGAGTTTAATTCGCTTACATATGTTGGTAAGCTTTCGCTTTAACCAAGTTCATCTTTAATTCTTGACGAAAATCAAAAGATGATCATATGAAAATCACCTGGTAACATCTTACATGATTTTTGTGAGACAGTCATTTGATGTAGACTCGGAATGTTTCGTATTGATCATTCGAATCACTTGAAAATTGCATTGAAGCTAATAGTTTGTGTGAGACAGCTATTGTTGTCTTCCGAGGATGTTTCAATGATTGATTTGGGAGTTTAGAAAAAATAACCATGATTGGATATAACACAGTAAGCGTACTTGTATGCTAATTGTTGCAAGTTATTCCAAGTCCGGGAACAATGGTATGCATACCCGTATGTGTACTGGTTGGTTTATGGAAGTCTGGGAACTTAGTATGCATACCGGTGTTGATGGTGGTTTTTAGTTCAGGGCTAAGATTGTAAAACCTCGCATTTAATAGGCCGTCACTCTGTAAAAAGATAGAGCCATGTAAAAGTGATAAGTGTTCAACCTCTTCACTGGCGCATTTATTGAGCAACCCAAAATTTCCTCATGAAATTTATCCAGAATGGTGCATGTAGCAACAATCCCAGATATTCTGTAAATTTTGGTGCCTTGCCTGTATTACTCAGTTAATATAAGTTTCTTTGAATGCTTTCTGTGCTATGTTCCCCGGATGAACCCTTAATGTTGATATGGCATGACAATTTGTGTTCACTCGCAGCAGAGTAGCACGAATTTCCAAGTATCAAGGTTAAGGTCCTTGCATAAAGTATTTAATCGGAAATCATGCTGCTCTCTGGCAATGAACTTAAAGGACTCTGTGTCAACACATAGAATCCAATCAATTTTGTGATAATTCACAAGATTCAGATATTACCCTGACTAGTTTGCAAAATTTTGGGTTTTGCACCCTGCGCAGTATATTAGACCTTGCCTGTCGAAATTAAGCCTACGCGGAATAGTAATAGGTTGGGAAACCTACAATAATGTAATGCAAGTGCACAACGTCTAACTAGTAGACAATGGAAAGTACAGGTCGTTCCCACGAGGAGTGTGAAATATTGCTACTAAATAATATCAAGAATCGCTAATCAACAATATAATGTATTTGAGAGTTTTCAGAATTTCGGAACAAAACGAAATAATAAATAACAAAGACGTAACCAAGAATGTGAGAGTCGGTAACCAGGTTTATATGATATTCACTACTACTTCTATTTAATTATTGAAATGAAACACAATTATGAATATATGTTTATCCTCTGTTCTATTGACATCACCTATTATAAGCATAGAATCGCAAATATCGCTAGTATACTAAAAGCGTAGCACATCAAAAGAATAAACCTAAGCATGCACTATCAAATTGTATTAGCGAGAAAATTATACGAAGCTGATCATTAGTTCACAAATATTACTCGGATATTACATCTAGTTTAGGATAGACAATGTCCGGGATTTTCGCGGCGAGATTGGGCAATGGAGCTCTTGCTCATCGGAGCAGAGAAGGGTGCAGGGACGACGATATACATGGAAGGCAAGGGAAGAAGACGGCGGTTTTAGAAGGCAAGAGGAAGATCTGGTTGGATACTGTTTGCGGAGAAAAAATTTCGATACCAAGAGAAGATTCAAATCTTGACTCAGAATCTCAAGATCTGGATCAAGAATGGCAAGTAGTTGGCAAGAGGAAGAGAAAGAAAACTATTCAATCTGATCAATCAAAATCCAATGAAACTGAAGTTCGTATTGATTGTAAGGATTATTACAAAGCTTTCTCTCTTTTCAAAGTCAAGAATGGTGTTCTGTTCCGAGAAGAAACGAGGAATACTAGACAGCCTATTCACTTCACTTTGGAGTTTTCTTCTGTGGGTTGGTTAAAGAATATTATGAAAAAGGAAAGTAAGAAAGAATTATATGGCAAAGAGGAGTGGGAATCTGTTAAGGGTGATGTGTCTCTTTTTCTCATAAGAGATCGAAATTGTTATGGTGAATTCTTCAAACTTAGTATTATTTCGAAATCTTCGAGACAACTAACATTCTTTCCTGCTGAAAAAGGTTTCAATCGCTGGACTCATTTTGTTTTGGGATTGAAAAAATTCTCATCTCACAAAACAAAGAAGCCATTGATGACAAAAATCTTAAAAATGTCCAGGTGAAAAGTACTATTGATAAGAATATCATGGAGAAAGGTAGGTGGAATCAGGCTTTGGTCATTGAAGCGTCTAAGGAAGTGGGATCTTGGAGTCGCATTGGAATGGCAATGGCAAAAAGATTCAGTATTGACATTTGCTTTGATGTCTTTCCCATTGAAAATAATAAAGCTTTCTTATTTTCATTGGTGGAAGATATTAAAAAGATGATGTGTAAAGGACTATGGAATTTTGATGGCATGACTTATAAGATTATATCCATGGTGGTCTAAAGTCAATACAATATCTTTATCAGAAAAAGAAGAAGAAAGTACTTGGGTTCAGGTTCGTGGTGTTCCATTCAATTATTGGTGTGATGATATTTTTAATAAGATCGGAGGAATTTTTGGTGGTCTTTTGGAGGTGCATTCATCTACATTACAATGGGTAGATGCAAGTGCTATAAGTATTAAGGTCCAGCATTTTAATCGATCATCTTCAACTTTTCCATTTCATTTTCAAGGTGATTCTTTTCCCATAGAGGTGAGCACTCTAAAAATGTTTAATGGGTCTCTTGATCAATCTCATCGTCGGATTAGGGTTCAAGCAAGTTCATCAGTTACTCCATTAATGGTAGTTTCCACTGAAAAGGATGCAGAAACAACTTTCCAAATTGGTTGGCCTAGTTTATCGCAAGCAATTACGCTGTCAAGCAAAAAATCAAGGGGAGAGAAATTTCCGCGCGTAGAGAAAAGAAAGAATTGTTCTGTGTCAGCAAATGAAAATTTGAATTTCAATTCAAATTATTTACCTCCGCGGTTATGTAAACGGGTCAGTTTCATGGATCCATCAACATCCACTTCAATCCCAAAACCAATGTTTGAATTTTCAAATTCAAAAAGCGAATCAGTTTCTTCTGACTCATCTTATGAATCGATAAGACAACGGTCAGAATCTGAATCAGCTTCAACGGCTATAATTCAATTAAATTCTGAATAAGATGTCGAGGAACATTTGAGACAAGCAGTGTCAATTCCTTTTTTGCAAAAAATGGATCCTACTGTTGAAGAAACTCAGGAAGCAACAGACTCTAATTCTTCGCAGAATGGCGCAATCTTTGGTAATGAACTTCTTTCTTCCAAGGAAAAATGGAGTGAGATTAAGCATCGTGTTGATCCGGATTTAAGATCTCAATTTGATTCGGTACTTACTCAAATGTTGAATGTGGGGCCGAGAATGGGTGTCTCTTACAAAGAAGATAGTGTAAAGGCTTGTGATTCTATGATGGAAGTAATTAAGGGTCATCTTCAAAATTATGTCAAGTAAAGAAAACGGTAAGTTTTCCTGTTTCTCTCTTGGTTTAGGAATTTTGTTTTCTATGGATTTCAAAATTATCACCTGGAACATAAGAGGTCTAAACGACATCAACAGAAGGGACATTGTAAAACAAAAAGTTAGGGGATGGCGTCCTAGTATTTTTGTTCTTCAAGAAACAAATATCCAATAATGTAACGATTTAATTGGTTGGCAAACTTGGGGAAATAGAAATATCAAATGGATGGATGCTCCATCTGAAGGTCGTTCTGGAGGAATTTTATGTATGTGGGATGAGACAAAGGTTAAGTTTGTTGATTATCTAGTTGGCCATCACTCGATTAATCTTCATTGCCAAATGCCTAATTCTGGTTTTGAGTGGGTGTTTTCTGGTATTTATGCTCCCAGCAATTATATTATCAGAAAGGATTTTTGGAGAGAAATTGAAGAGGTTAGAAGATATTGGAGTTTACTGTGGGTTGTTGGAGGTGATTGGAATGTTATCAGATTCATTCATGAAAGAACTTCTTGCACGAAATCAAACAATGCAATGAGGAATTTTAACAGGTTCATATCAAGACATGAACTTATTGATCTTCCAATGATTGGGGCTACATACACCTGGACTAATAATCAGGTTCAATGTGTTCGTAGTAGAATTGATAGAATTTTAGTTTCTGTTGATTGGGAGTGTCGGTTTCCGAATGTTACTCAACAAGCTCTTGCCAGGCCATGTTCAGATCATAGTCCTCTTGCTCTTATTTGCGATGGTGTCAAAGGAGGTTCAGGCCCATTTCGTTTTGAAATTTTCTGGTATGCACATCCTGACTTTTTCACTTTCATTCAAAATACTTGGAATTCTTTCACCGTGACAGGTAATGCAGGTTTTGTGATGTGCAAAAAGCTTCAACTTTTAAAGCCTTTGTTAAAGCTTTGGGCTAAGCAAGAGTTTGGAGATATGGAAGGAGATTAGAAGAACTAGAAGATATTTTGTCAAGCTTGATGCAGAGGAAGATCTTCATGGTGGACTCAATGAAGATCAATGGAATGAAAGGTTGAAAGCTCGCCAGGATTATTGAAATTTAACTATTGCAAAAGCTGAAAAATGGAGAAGTTGTTCTAGAGCTAATCACATTGCTTTGAATGAGAAAACACAAAATATTTTCATAAGCTTGCCTCTGATAGAAGAAGAAGGAATTTTATTGGTGCTATAAAAGTAGATGGGGTGATGACTTATGAAGCTGAAGAGTTCAAGAAAGGGATAGTAGACTTTTTTCAAAATATTTTTCAAAATCAAGCTACCAGGACAGTTTCACTTGAGTTAATGCATTTCAATAGAATCTCTCAAGATTTGAGAGTTGGTTAGACATGCATGCTGACGAGTTTGAATGTTTGTCTGCAATAAATTTTGGGTCAAAACAAGGCACCTGGTCCGGATGGGTTTGCAATTAGCTTTTATCTGTTTTGTTGGGAAGTTCTTAAGAAGGATTTCATGAATATTTTTCAAGAGTTGCAGCACAAAAACTTTCTAGATTGGAGAATGAAAAATACCTTCATAGCTCTAATTCCTAAGATAGACACAGTTGAAGAAATAAAAGATTTGAGACCCATTAGTTTAGTTCATGGGGTGTATAAAATTATTTCAAAAGTTCTAGCAGAGAGGTTAAAAAAAGTTCTTCCTTCAGTTATTTCTTCTGAACAAACAACTTTTATTAAAAAAGGCAGATTTTGGATGGTGTTTTAGTGGCTAATGAGCTTATTGATTCAAGAATTAGAAGTGGCAAACCTAGTTTACTAGTTAAAGTCGATTTTGAAAAGGCTTTTGACCATGTAAATTGGGACTTTTTAGATGAAATTATGGACAAAATGGGATTTGGTTTGCAATGGAGGAAATGGTTGAGATGTTGTGACGAATATGTGAGGTTTTCTGTGAAATAAATGGGTCTGCAGTTGGATACTTCAAAAGCAAAAAAGGAATTAGGCAGGGTGATCCTTTATCACCCTTTTTGTTTCTTCTTGTATGTGAAGCTCTTTCTTATATGATAAAACAAGCTCAAGAACAAGGTCTTATCTCTGGTTTTCAAGTTGTTGAAGGTGGTAAACTAGTTAGTCATCTTCAATTTGCTGATGACACCCTGATTTTCTTGGATGCTGTATTGAACATGTAAAGCAACTAAGACTCATTCTTCTTTCTTTTGAGATGCTCACTGGTCTCAAAATCAATTTTGCCAAAAGTCAGATATATGGTGTGGGTTATAATGGTGATTTGCTTCAATTCTCTAGCTTGTTCGGTTTTATATTGGTTGTCTTCCCACCACTTATTTGGGTCTTCCATTGGGTGATAAATATAAAGGCATAACAAAATGGGATAAGGTGATCGATAAGTTTATTTTATATCTAGCAGGCTGGAACAAACGTATTCTCAACAGAGCTGGTAAGATTACTCTTATCAAAAGTGTCTTATCTAGTCTACCAACATATTATATGTCTCTCTTTGAAATGCCAGTTTCTGTAGCTAAGAGACTTGAAAAATTAATGAGAGACTTCCTATGGGATGACAAAGGAAAGAAAAAGATGCATTTGGTCAAGTGGTCTGTGTTATATAAAAGAAAAAAGTATGGAGGTTTGGGGATTAAAAGTTTAAAGAAGATGAATCAAGATTTGTTGTCAAAATGGCTCTGGAGATTTGCGAAGGAAGATGATTTTTTGTGGAGAAATCTTATTGCTGAAAAATATGGGATTGATGGTGTAGAATGGTTATAAAAAACTCCTAATGGTTCTTTCGGTAGAGCGGTATGGAAGGGTGTTATGAAGTGCAAGCAGATTTTCTTTAAAAATATCAAATTCAAGGTTAACAGAGGTAATAAGGTGAGATTTTGGTTGGATAATTGGCTATTTTCTGATCCTCTCCGTCAGATATTTCCATACCAACTCTCTAGAAAAAAAAATTGCTTTGTGTATGAATGTTACAATGCAGACTCTCCAGATTTCAAATGGTCATTGGGTTTACATAGAAGACTGAATGCAAATGTGAGAACATAATTTGATTGGTTAAAGACTGAACTAAATGGTTTTGTTTTACATCCGGAGGAGGGGGATGTGCTGGAATGGTCTCTTACCAGCAAAAAGAACTTCACGGTCAAATCAACATATGATTCTTTAGCTAATGCAGAAATTGAGACTCCAGTTAACAACATTTTCAAGTTAATCTGGAGGTTGAAGATTCCACCAAAAATTGGTTTTTTTCTATAGACCATTGCTCATTCAAGATTACCCACTAGAGATTTCTTAAGAAGAAGAGGTATAGATGTGCCTTCAATTTTCCTTTTCTGCAGTGAAATTGAAACTGTTTTCATTCATTGTGATTTTGCTAAGAAGATCTGGGTTCATTTTATTGAAAAGTTAAAGTGGTTCTTCACTATGACACCTGATGTTGTTTCTCTTCTCTTTGCCTGGAATCTCCCTAATCTAAGTAAAGTGTAGTCTCAGATTTGGAGTATTGTTCATGCGGTAATTCTATGGAGCGTATGGAATGAGAGAAACTCTCGTGTTTTCTATGCCAAGGTAAATTCAGCAAATGCAGTCATTAGTAAAGCTTTCTATGAGATGTATACCTGGTGCTTAGTATTTAAAGAGTTTGAAAATTGCTCTTTTACTGATGTTATTCAGAATTGGCCGAGAGATTATTTTCATCCTCCATAACTTTGAGAGTTTTGGTTTGTTGTTTTTTCTTTTGTTTTGTTTTCTAAGGATAGTCTTGTTCTAAGTTATCTTGTTTGTACTCTCTTTCGGGTGGTATTTCTTATACCCTCGTTTTTTGATCAATACAATCTTTCTTTACCGATCAAAAAAAAAAATTACTCGGCTATTCTAAGCATAACCCATCAAATAATTTAACCAAAGAATGGACTATCAAAGAATGAGACAAGCATATTTGTAAAGCTATCGATTAGGCACAAAGGTTTTCAGAACCGGCAATGCAACAACTCATTTTTCAATCAATCAATAAACAATATTCAAGAATTAATTTATTCAAATCATATTGGTCTATTGCTTCATAGTTCAATTTAGAATAGCCTAATACCCCAAGTATTTTCAACCATAAAAAACCTAGTTACAAAATTATTAGCAAGGCATGGCTTTCTCAAAAGCCATAAACATAATATAGAGAATCACTCGCTAATCGGAATGGAGGAAAATACAAGACTAGCAAACCAGAAAGCACAAGAATCACGAATCCTTCTCTTCACTGTTTCGGCTCTGCAGCCGACCTCTTTTCTCTCTGTCCCCGTTCACGGCTCTCTAGACGATCCCCCTTGATATTGTTTCTCTTGAAATATATATGTGATGTTGAGGGTCCAAACAAGGACCGAGCAAACAACCCAGGCCCAAACCAACAACGACCACTCTTTCTGTCCGTCTGAACATATATAATGCCTTAAACTCAGCTGTGTAAAAGAACTCAGTTGTGTACAGACTAATTCAGGCCAGTTATGACCTTTCTCCATCTCCTTTTCCTGAACGGCAAGCCACCATCGATTGCACAAGTTCAACTCCAACCATTGTTTAAGAAAACGTGGTTTTAGTAATGAGTGGTGTCACTTGATAAGTCAATGTGTTACCATTGTTTCTACATCTGTGCTCTTGAATGGTGCACCAGGAGATCAATGTGTTCCTTCTAGAGGACTAAGATATGGAGATCCCTTGTCTCCTTATCTCTTTATTATATATATGGATGTTTTTTCAAGAGCTTTAATCTATGCTGAATAACAGAATCTTATCCAAGGTATTAAAGTTACTACTTCTTGTCCTGCTATCTCACACTTGTTTTTTACAGATGATTGTTTAATTTTCACTCATGTAAATCCAGATCAAGTAAGTAATCTCAACTCTATAATTGAGAACTTTAGCAAAATTTCAGGACAAGCTATTAACTTTGATAAATCTGGTCTAGCCTTCAGCCCCAAAACTAGCAGTCAATCCATTAATGCTATTACTAATACTCTTAATATTAAGAGACTAGGACTTCAGGACAAGTATTTAGGAGTCCCTTTGCTACTACAAAGAAATAAAACTGAATCCTTTAGTGGTTTGACAGGTGGTTTTGAAATTAGACTAGGCAATTGGAGATCCAAACATTTAAACCTTCCTGCTAGAACTGTTTTAGGTTCTCTTGCTACACATCAAATGTCTGTTTTTCCTATGCCTAAGAAATTGAAAGATAGGATGGACACTATCCAAAAAAGGTTTTTATGGAACAAAGCTAGTAACTCTAGAGGTGTTACTTTAATTCCTTGGACAACTATTGCTGGTCCCAAATGTAAAGGGGGTCTTAATATTAGGCAGACTGATATCTTTAATAAAGCCCTTTTGACCAAACTTGCATGGAGAATGCTAAATGAACCTGATTCTTTATGTTTCATTATCCTTAAACATATGTATTTTTATGATTTTGACCCTTTATCTGATGATCTTTTTTTTTTGCTAGGTCAAAATGGTTTATTAAGCAAAAAAAACGTAATTACAAGAATTACAAAATGGAAAAAAAAACCCTTTATCTGATGATGTCAGGTCAAATGTATCTTGGCTCTGGAGAGCCATCTGTAAAGGTTTAGAGGTTATTAAGAACTACTACTGTTGGGAAATTTCTAATGGAAAAAGTATAAACATCTGGAAGGATGTCTGGGTTCCTAGTCTAGGTGTTAAAGTTAATTCCAGATTTAGCAGTTTAGGAATGGTTAAAGTAGAACAACTTATAGATAGTTATACCAAAAGTTGGAATATGAATATTGTGAATGCTTTGTTCTCTCCAGATATTGTGCAAGAAATTGCTAAAATTAGGATTCCTATGATTGGCAAAGATCAAATTAGATGGACAAGATCTAGAAATGGTAAGTTTTCAGTTAAATCTGCCTATAATGTTTTACTCAATGAAAGTTTGGATGGAAACAACTCCTCTAATATTAATTTTCCTTGGAATAGATTATGAAAAATGCAATTACCTCCTAGAGTTCAACATTTTTTGTGGAAATGCATTCATAATGGTCTCCCCACTAGGGATAGATTCACTAGATATGTGAGTAATGCTGAAACTGTCTGTCCTTTGTGTGGTACCCATGATGAAACTATGAACCATTTACTCATTCAGTGTGATTTAAGTAAGAGAATATGGTTTGATATACACAATAATCTTGTTGTGACTATGAGTAATATTGACTTGTCAGACTGGTTTACTCAAATATTCATGTCTCTTGTTTTTCATGATGGAACTGCTCAAAAAAGAATCAGGTTTGTCTCTTATATTATTTGGTATATATGGAAGCTCAGCTGCTCCATTGTGTTTGAAAACAAACAGTTTAAGCAAGTTGAATTTATCTCTGCTTTAAATCAATTCATATATGACTGTGAATCTTCAATTGTTACAGTTCAGCAGCAATCAGGTGATGTGCATAGAGCCTCTGATGTAATCAGATGGAACCCCCCTTGTTTAATTTGTCAAAATAAATTTCGATATATCCTTTTTAGATGGATCTACTCCTAGTGGAATTGGACTAATGCTGAGAAGTTGTACAGGGAAATTTGAAGGAGCCAAAGAGGAAAGGATTCAAGTAGTTGATGAAAAACAAGAAGAATTTGTTGCTGCTTTAGAGTCAATTAAATGGGCTATGGAGCAGGGAATAAAGAATTTGATTTTAGAAGGTGATAACAAAAATGTAGTCAATGCCATTAATGGCAATATGAACTATATTAACTGGACTACAAATAGTGTAGTTCAGGAATGTCTTTTTCTGTTAAAAAGTTTTGAGAATTGGTCTTGTTCTTTTGTTAAGAGAGATGCGAACTCAATTGCAGACACCTTGGCAAAACATGTTAGAGCCAATGGTAATGGTCTTTGGTACCTTGTCCCTCCAGATTTCCTTCATGGAGATTTAAGGAAGGATCTATCTATGTAATTTGCTTGCTTTGAAATAAAATTTCTCTTATTTAAAAAAAGAAAAAAAAACTCCAACCAATTCCTCATGTCCATCTAGCTAACATCACCTCTGAACGTGACAGTTTCTTCACCCACCGGAAGCTACAGTACTTTATGCTTGCTGTTGTTGTACAAACGTAGAATGATCACAACCAATCACCTCTCCGTACCAGCTCTGGCAGCGCACCAATTTCTATTGCCTGACCGTATCTAAGCACCTTCCCCGTTAACTGAATCGATGGCAATGGTCCCGTACAAAACCAGCCAACAAACATCTCTCTCTATCTCCATTGTTGCTAGACTTCGATTCTTTCAGCCATTAGAACAACCAAAAACCATGAAGGAAGGCTACTGCCGGATTCAAATATAGTCTCCCTGATCGTTTGCACCTCTTTGATGTCCCCATCTCTTTTTTACTGAGCACAACTACCGTTATCACTGGCACTGCTCAAATCCGAGCTTCCTCCATCTAGCCACCGGCAGCAACTATCACCATTCATTTTAGACAAAACCACAATATAAATCATCACCACTGCGTCTAAAATCACCCATCAAGTTCTTGCACAAGAGCAGCAACAGTGAACTCTCCTTCCCTTGCTCAAACCATCTCTGTCCATGTTCATTTCTCATCCACAATCCGCATGCAGCTAACCCGATTCCATTGATGAATTCAGCTATATACTTCCACTACCATCTTTTGTTGAGATATATGTTTTAAAAAACATTAACTAATTTCCGAATAGTTGTCTCTCTTTAAATGGTTTTAATGTAACTTTTATTCTTTCTTTTAAAGAATAAATTTATTTCATTTTTAATGCCAAAAACCGTTTTTTGTTGAATAAGTTAATGGTGCTAATTAAGAACTTAATAATGCATGTTATTTAATCTTATTTAATTTTTTGGTTATTGAAAATCAGTTTTTGATAAAAAAAAATTTGGAGAGTTGTAAAAAGTCTTTTTTCTTATATGAGAGTTTTCTATCATGTTTCTTGAGTTTATTAGAAAATGAATTTGTGTGAGAAAGAAAAACAAGTGTATGATCATCCTTGATTTTTCTAAAAGTGTTTCTGAGCAAGAATGAAGTGTAGAAGTTTTGAATTCGGCTGTTTTATCCTGGGGACGACGCGACATTGAAGAACTGCTTGCACAATCTTGGGTAGAGCCGCGAAACGTCTTAAAGAAAGCGACCTAGTCCGCGACTCAGCCATACTAATTGTTTCGTGTTTGATTTTTATTTTTTGCGCATGCATAATTCAACAATTGTTCCAACAATTTTAAGACGTTCTATTCTGCCACGAAAATCCAAATGAAAACGATTGCTGAAACGCGATAAGTATCTTTGTTTTATTTCGTTTTATAAAATTATAACCGGAATTTTTTTTATTTAGCGATTAAACATGACGCTTGATATTTTAGGTAACCTGGTATCTAAAGTTAACTTTGTGTCTAATCTTGATGGACTAGGAATGTAATATGGATAATATTTTTTATATCATGAATATCTAACGTAGAAAAATAATATTGATGTGAAACGAATATTTATAACATGTTGTAGAGTTTTATTTTTATCTCCTACAAAAAAGTGAATTAGGTCTTGAAATTTTAACCGGGTGTATTAGATATCATGAGGATTATCCACGTAAAATTTCAGAATTTTTGGAATCTGAAAAGTATTTTTTAAAGTATTTTAGAAAACTGAACAACGTATCTGAAAAAATTCTGACGGGCAGAAATTTAATCCTGATTGAATATGTTTTTTCAAATGTTTTTGTGGATAATTTGAATTCATATAACATGAAACATTTTTGAAAATTTCCATTTGAAGTTTTAGTTTGAGAGATGTGGTGATAACAAAATCGTTATGTATGTATGTCTAAATATTTGAAGTGATACTTGAGTTTAGAGAATACATATGTAACAAATTACATAAAAAAATCATTTTTTGATTTATACTTCATACTCTTGGTTTGGTAATGAAAAAGAATATCTTTGATAGCAATCAAACTAATGCACCCCATATGTTTGATACTATGCTTAATAGATTTTTTTTTTTTTTGATAAGTCAAAAATTGAATTGAAATGAAAAGAGATATTTACATCATAGAATTTGAGAAAAGAGGTCACAGCAACCCCAAAAACTCAAAAACTATTTAAAATGAAAATAAGAAACATTAGGATACTCAATTAAGTTTAACAAAAGAGGACGCCCAACAAAATTGAGTCTCACTCCAGAATCTAAAAAACAACCAGTCTTTGCCATCTTATCAGCTGCAAAATTTGCTTCACGAAACGTATGCACCAATTGAATAGAATCAAACTTGACTTTAGCTTCATACCATCTATGTCTTGCAAACCATGGTATATTATCCCCTTCCAAAGCAGTTATAACACTCATAGAATCAGTCCTTACAAGCACATCTCTGTAACCCCATTGAACTGCCCAATCTAAGCCAATTAGAATGCTATATAATTCCGCCAAAAAATTAGAAATAACACCAAGGCCAACACACATTGCTCCCACCACTTCACAAGCTGAATTCCTAGCCACCACTCCAGCTCCGGCCACCCATGGGTTACCTCTAGAAGATCCATCACAGCACAACAAGAGTTGATTTTGCATTGGAGGCTGCCAAAGACACTCAACAGGTTCCAACATCTTCACCTTATGGCATTTTACTCTGAAAAAAACCAATATCTCCAGATCTTCAACCCTGTTAAGCATACACCCCTTCATTCTATCTGAGTATTCATGAATGAAATTAAACACACGCTTCTTGAAGAAATTCCAGCAAGGTTTCTTCTTCTCATAAACCATCTTATTCCTTTGAAACCACAGTTCTGAACACAGCACTAGATTGGAGACAAGCCACAGATCTTTAACCATTCTACTACAACCTTTTGCTTGTTTATTAGAAGCAATCAAGTTATAACAAGATTTAAGATGAAAAATACCTTCCAACCACTGGCAAGCACGTTTAGCAGCACTACAACTCCAGAGAATATGCTCCAAAGACTCCTCCTCAATCTGACACACACTGCACCGAGATGGAAGAGCAATCTTGAATCTACTCTTAACTTTGTCCAGAGTTGAACAAGCTCCCCTAACGAATTTCCAATTCTGAGCTGCTAAAGCCGGGTGCACCACCCTCCTCCACAACAGATTTGCTTCAAGAAGCAAAGGATACTTGCTGCGCACCAAATCCCTTGCAGACCTGACAGAAAACATTCCCTTTAGATCTGGCATCCAAATCCTCTCATCACTGCCCATAAGCCTTCTTGGTAAATTCTCCCTAGCCACACCAGCACTTGCAAGGTCATGCATATGCTCTCCCTCCAAATGCCATTGATTCTGCACTATGATATCACTAACTCTCGCACGTCTGTCAAGGTCAGTTCTCTGCAAGCCTCAGCCAAAGTTAGAGTACCATACCAAACATCAAAAAATAAAGAAGTTGCTCTACCATCACCTATTAAGGATTTAGTATTGCGCATAACTTCAGTGTGCACCCATCGAATCCCCGACAAAATTGAATATTTAACTCTTGCCATCTTCAGACGACCATCTCTACAAGTGTATATCGACTCCATAAATCTAGCCCAATTCTTCTTAGAAGTTTTAATACTCCACCACAACTTCATGATCAGAGCCTTGTTCATATTACTCAAGCTAGTAATCCCAAGACCCCCTTCCTTCACCGGACTACAAATCTTATCATATCCCACCACAAAAGCTTTATCCAAGTCTGAATCTCCCGACCAAAGAAAATTACGAATAACACGTTCACTTTGCTTAACAAATTTAACAGGCCACCTATACACAACCATGTTATGAATGGCATAGCTTGCAAGGACAGATTTAATAAGCACTACCCGATCCTGAAAGGAAAGCATTTTACCTTTATACACCGAGAGATGATCCTTCAACTTATCCACCACATTACTAATATGACTATATTTCACCCTGCCAGGCATCACCTTAACTCCCAAATATCTATCCGGAAAGAAAGTAACACCCATGCCTAAGAAATTAGCAATAGCCTGCCTCTTATGCAACGACCCACCTCCAAAATAAATTTTGCTCTTCTCCCTACAAACCCTTTGACCAGACGCCTGTTGATAAACCTCAAGAAACCTCAACAAGTTTGTCAGACTCTTCTGATTCCCCTTGTAAAAAATCATAATATCATCAGCAAAAAACAAATGAGTTGGAGCAATACCATTACGCTTCACCATATGATTCATACACTTATTTTGAAAGAGTTTGGTAATGTTCCTACTAAGAACATCCTCAATCAAAACAAAAATAAGAGGAGAAAGAGGATCCCCCTGACGCAAACCTCTATTAATCTTAAAGAAACCCTCCGGACTACCATTGAGAAGAATAGAAATTCTAGCAGAACTCAGAATATTGTGAATCCAAGTACACCAACCTTCTGAGAAACCATACCTTCGAAAAACCTCCAAAACAAAATGCCAACTAACCGTATCAAAATCTTGAGAGATATCCAGCTTGAGACCTAAGTTTCCATCCTTTCTTTTAATGTGCAACTCATTAACCAATTCAGAAGCCAAACTAATATTCTCATGAATGTTCCTCCCTTTCATAAACGCCACCTGCTCCTCCGATACCAACTTATCCAAGACTTTACCAAGTCTAGTTGCTAGAATTTTGGTAAAAATTTTGAAGAAAAAATTACTAAGACCAATTGGCCTATATTTCTTCAAACTATCAGCCCCTCTCACCTTAGCCAGCAGAAGAATGAGACTAGAATTAGCCCTATTAGGAATAACTTTGGAACTCCAACAATATATAATAGCCTTCTCTAAGTCCTCATGAATTAAATCCCAACAATGCCTATAAAAACACCCTGAGAAACCATCTGGACCTGAAGCACTATCCGCATTCAAATCAAAAACCGCTCCCTTAATTTCATCTAAAGAAGGAATAGAATCCAACATCAGCCTTTCCTCATGTGAGATTGAATTATGCTATACCCAAACAAACTATCCTCAATCGGCTCATCCACTCCATTGAACTTGTTTTCATAATAAAAAACAACATGGTCTCTTAACTGGTCCGGCTCCTTAATAATACACCCCTCCTCATTCACCGACTCCGAAATTGTGTTAGAACTTCTACGAGTTTTAATTGAACTATGAAAATAAGAAGAATTACTTGAACCCTCCAAAATCCATTTATTTCGAGATTTTTGCTTCAACATAATATGTTGCTGCATACGTGCTTCATTAACCAACACCGACGCATCCTTCATCTCATTTTGCTTGAAAGTGTCAAATGGGTCTTCATCAGAATTCCTACTAGCCACTTCAAACCTCAATTGAGCCTGACTTAGCCTTGCATTCACATTACCAAACACCTGCTGATTCCACACTTTCATAGCCACCTTCAATCTCTTTAGCTTGAAGGGAAAAACAAAATCAGGATTACCATACACCGGGGCACTCCAAGAAGCTTCAACCATTCTCATAAAATCTAAATGCGTAAACCACATCTTCTGAATTCTGAAAGGAGCACGTTTCGGTCTAGAAGCCACAAAAGAATAACCAATAAGAGTCGAATGATCATAAAATTCCCTAGGAAGAGCTTTACAACTCCAATTAGAAAACTTATTTAACCAAGGCTCATTGATAATGGCACGATCCAGCTTACTAACAATTCTTCTCCCTCCCAACTGACCATTAGTCCAAGTGAATTTAGAACCCAAAGAATCAGCCTCAAAAATACCATTATCCTCCATCCAATTAATACTAGAAGAAATTACCTCTCTACCTCCTTTTTTCTCCTCATTGCAAAGAACACAATTAAAATCTCCAATTACCAGCCAAGGAGTAGTAATATCTACCGCAGCTAGTTGACACCATAATCTCCTTCTAAACACCTGAATATAACTTGCATGAACACAAGAAACAAAGACTCCTTCAGTTTTCACCGTAACAGCTTGTCTTTTGCTATTTAGCACCACTGGCTCTTCAATATCCTCACTCCAAAGTATCCAAAGATTACCAATAGAACTAGAAGAAGAATTATGAATTGCTTTTTTAACAAAACCATCTAAATTTAGACGAAGCATCACACCATAGGCATATGGAATTTTCGGCTCAGCAATACAAATGATAACCGGCCTAAACTCCCTAACTAATTCACGCAGCTTCAAACCAGCCTCCACCTTCGACACCCCATTGACATTCCAATATAGAACTCTCATTGGGAACCAATCAGGTTTGATTTAGAAGATAACTTAGGATTCTTAGGCGGAACCCTTTTTCCATAACTGGAGAGAAACCTTTGCGCACTCTAATACCCAAATCATTCACCTCAGTGTCCGAGTCAGACTTGGATTCTGAAGTTTTATGTTGGCTAGAACTGTGCACATGCTGTGCACTCCTAGCACTATGCGAATTCTGAGATGAACTCTGCTGAGAACTAGCTGGATTCGGAACACGCCCTGGCTTCCTAATTTGTTTTGGTTTCTCAACTGGAATCTCCGACTATTTAGCCCCCTTGACACCAGATGAGGCTCTCTCTGGAGTTAGCTCCCCATCTGAATTATCTTCCTCTTCTTGATCAGAAAGCTGCCTTTTTTTGTCTAGCCCCAACTCAGCTGTCAACAAATCAAATTTATTCGTGGTAACCACCACATTACTCTCCACCAGCATTACACATAGGTGTATCCACCAAAACTGTATCCATAAAAGGAGCATAAGACGCATTGACAGAATGCTTATCATTACTAGAGAGATTAGTTCTTTCCAATTCATCTCTCGTTCCTGACTTAGATACAATTGTGGTGTCCTTTACCAACAATCTGTTAGTTAATGCACGTTTCTCATTGAGTGCCTGCTTAGCTGTCTCAACAACTCTAGACACTTCACGAAGTTGTGCTTCAGCATCCGCCAACCTTCTTGATAAAACTCTGATGGGAGTACCAAAGATGGTTCTCCATTGATTAACGTTGGGCTTGGTAAACTACTAACATCTACTGCCGTAGGATGCAAAGTTTGACGTGCTCTTACCTTCTCAGCAAAAGTTTGGGTTGATGATTCATTCATAACAGCTAAAACAGTACCTTCAACCATCATTAAACCTAATGATTGAAGAAAAAAATTTGTAAAAAACGCTTAAAACCCTAGGAACCACGTCTGGTTTTCTCTCTCATCCTTCATCTATCTTGAATCAAATAGAAAGACAAAGCCAACACAAAAATAATCTATGCTTAATAGAAAGTTATAAGTATATGTATGATGTTATACGACTATATAACTTTGAATCTTTGTTTGACAATTAAGAGAAACTTGGAGTACTATATTATTTGATTTTCGAGTAATTATGTAAGTCCATACCTTACTTATTTTTTGGTTTTAAATGCTCACATGTACATGATTGTGACAGGTGAAAATTCACTTACTTGAGGAAGTTTTTATTTTCCAATGAAATAAAAATTACGGGAGACTAATCGATGTGAGGAGCAACGGGGTTGCTGATTTCTTTGTTGGTGCGCAAAGAATGGACAATGGTTTATAACCAATTGAGCTTTAAAAGCAGTTGAGGTATGTTTGATGAACTATTTGTAGTTATTGTAGTGACCAAATAATGGTATTCTAAATTGAATAAATTGATTTTTCAATGTTAGAAATTTTTTTAGGGAAACAAGATATTGAGAATTATTGTATATGACAATAAACATGTGACTCATGTAAGTTTGGAACTTATGAGATGGAATTTTATATGAACCAAAAACCGAAATAATTAGAAACCTAGTCAAAACAAATGTGAATGTCAACTCTCACCAAGAAATGAACAAACTATTGTTTATGAATTTATTTGCTATTCTTGCACGGCATTGCAAGGATATCAAATGTTATTAACAACGCTTTTCAAGCTTAGTTAATGTGAACTATGAATACGGTGAGAGGTTGATATAGATTGGTGTTTTACACCATATTTGTTTTGATAGGTTATGATTCGAAAGTTGAACCAAATCGTTTTGAAAGAAAGTGGCGTTGAGATATACTCACATCACTAGGATTTTCGGTATTGGTATAGCCTAAAAGTTTACTTTGGGTAGAACAATCCTGTTAAAGATGTATCTAGTTTCCAAGATGTTCATCTTGTTAATAACAAGATGTTCATATCTTGTCATAAACAAGAGTGAGATGAGAAATATGTTGAATTTGATCATTGCACTACTACTACACATGATATGTTATGGATAAAATGTTTGAGCATAATATTGCAATTTTATCATAACGTAAATTGAATTTTGAATATTTGAAATATGAGATTTTGTCATGCTATTTAAGAAATCAGTGAGTTAGTGATGAATATGAGCATGTTATATTTTCTTATAAATTTGGTAAATTTTTGAATAACATGTATGTAATCTTACCTAACTCATAAAAGCATGTACCCTTTCAAATCTAATGCGAGTTGTATAAGTTTGAAATGAAATAAAATGTTAGAGAATTTTATAAAAACATGTGTGATGCTTTGAATGACTTGTATTGATATCAAATATGATACTTTGAGTAGTTAACTAGGTGATGTTGTCTTCACTAAAATTTTTTGAATTTTTACCCGTTATCTTGTGTAAAACGCTTTGGATTTAAATCATGGGTTCATTAGTTTTTCACAATTTTTGGAGTCTTTTGATATTGTTTCGAAATTCTTGTTTGAGTCCAAAAATAGTGGGGGTTCCATAACCTATGTTTTACAAACTTTGATTTGAATTAGAGGAACTAGAAAAATGAAGGTGACGAATAATTCACTAAGAATGAACCTAGAAAAGCATATTTAGTGAGACTAAATTTTAGTCATGAATATTTTTTTGCTTATAATTTGAAAGATAACTTCTCATAGAAAGTAACTTTGTTCTTTAAAAATTAAATCTTTGGAAAAATAAACTCGTGAACATATCATCTTTAGACAAGCAAACATAAAATTGTTGACACTTGCATTCATGTCTCTAAATTAACTTACATGCTTGTGTTGATGATGTTGTTTCTACGGTATATGATTTTTTATAGTCATAAGTAGAAATATATACTTTTTTGTAAGTCAAAGATGAGAATATATGTAAACCAAGCATGGAAAACTATGTAGCTTCTACCATAAAAGAAAGCATATAAATTATATATTTATCATTTATATTCTGAAACAATTTAAAAGAGATAAATTGTTTGCTTGATTCATTCAGATGATTTCAGAATTGATGAAAGTGAAATGCACAATACTCTTTGTTTTGTATGCATAGGTGATTTGTTGAATTTTTATTCTAACTTATAGGATGAAAATGAAATTGAGAACATGCTTAGTTTACTATTTGACATGAAAGACTTGAATGAAGATGGTGTATGTTGTTAAAAATAATTTTTTTTCTCTGGATCTATTTCATTTCAATGAAAATAGAATTTTAAAAGAGATACAAATATATATAATCTTGACCGTAAACAAGTTTTCACTCATTTGGTTTAGTGCTAATGATTTTGAGATTGTGTGTGATTGCACTAGACATGAGTATGGTAGCTCAGTATGCTTCTTTACTACGTGATTGATTATATATATATATATATATATATATATATATATAAGTATTTTTTGTAGTGGGGGTATAATATATTGCTTCCATAGTTGGGGTTAATTTATATTCAGATTTACCAATCCTAGTATGGAAAATTGGTAAAATATTTAGAAGGTTTTGAGGTGTTTCAAACACATCTTACGCCTAGAAATACACTATCTAAATGGTTACCGCAATCCTTTAAGGATATTGCGAAGCTGATTGGACATACTTTCAGTTGAATCCTTTAAGGGATGAAGCGATTTGATCCTCTAATAGATAGAGGAACAGACATATAAATCTAATGTGATAGTACTGTGGCTATTGCAAGAATTGAGAATGCATGCAACGACAACTATAAGTGTTGATATTTTGAAAATGGATTATATAATGTCTGAAAAGAGTTTTCGTTAGTCCTTTGACGAAAGGATTGATAAGAAGATGTGAATACATCTTAGGGATGAGGTTGATGCCCGTTGAGATTGAGTCATTTGTGATGGATACCCAACCTAGAAATAGGTTCAAAGGGACTAGACGAAGTCATAGATGATAGCATCATTGAGATTGAGTTATTTACGATGCGGTTACCAACCTAGAACTCAAGATCTCAAAAGTAGGTTCAAAAGGGTAACCCTTACCTATGGAGTGAGATCCCAAAATATAGGTTCAAATGGAACACCAAGTCATAGATAATATGGAGATGTGAGAATCATGCTTTTGAAGAATTCATCCCACGACATGATATCCTGAAGTGAGTAGAGGTTGAGTTTAAGTTTTATTTTTTTAATTTTTTAAACTCTTAATGATGTTTATATCTCTATTTAGAGTGGAGTACTTTCAGGAGTACTCTTGATAAATTCAATTATGTGAATGTGAAAGTGTGGCCGCTTTCTATGAGAATATGGGCAGTTCTCTAGATCATTCATTAAACTGGGATACAAGCACATGACCATAATGTGCTGGCTTTAGACTTTACACTAATATAGTCGTGTGCATTAAGCGATCTTTTTATCTACTAGAGTTCAAGACTTGTGTTCACTAACACTATGTAAAGGTTCAAGTCGCGAGACACCTTTGCTTATGCACATCTATGTATGTTCTTGCTCAATGTTTTGAAAAATATAAGTGAGGGATTGTTGAGATATATGTTTTAAAAAACATTAATTAATTTCCGAATAGTTGTCTCTCGTTTAAATGGTTTTAATGTGACTTTTATTCTTTCTTTTAAAGAATAAATTTATTTCATTTTTAATGCTAAAAACCTTTTTTTGTTGAATAGGTTAGTGGTGCTAATTAAGAACTTAATAATGCATGTCATTTAATCTTATTTAATTTTTTGGTTATTGAAAATCAGTTTTTGATAAAAAAGAATTTGGAGAGTTGTAAAAAGTCTTTTTTCTTATGTGAGAGTTTTCTATCATGTTTCTTGAGTTTATTAGAAAATGAATTTGTGTGAGAAAGAAAAATAAGTGTGTGATCATCCTTGATTTTTCTAAAAGTGTTTCTGAGCAAGAATGAAGTGTAGAAGTTTCACATCCTCTCATCGTGCAAGAGTGATTGTGTAAGATATTGAATTCGACTGTTTTATCCTGGGGACGACGCGACATTGAAGAACTGCTTGCAAAATTTTGGGCAGAGCCACAAAACGTCTTAAAGAAAACGACCTAGTCCGCGACTCAGCCATACTGATTGTTTCATGTTTGATTTTTATTTTTTGTGCATGCATAATTCATCAATTGTTCGAACAATCTTTACTCGACTAATCCAGTCAACATACATCTCCACTTCGTAGTTAGATACATGGATTTCTTGCGCGGCTTCTAAATGCAACGTTTCTCTATGCAGTCTACATTTGGTACTGTGAAAGAAGACTGAAATTGCACCTAAGAGATAGTGCCCGAAATCCACTTTTTATTGATATAAGCAAATCAGATGTGGTGGGTGTCTTGGCACGTCACACAAATCAATCTTATCACAACACCTGTTTACCCACTAGTGGGTTTCTTTAACTTGAATAAACAAAGACACTTCAAGTTCTTTCGCCGTGAAATAGCTTCTTTAGCTAGTCCATCGACTTTCTCTTAGAGCAACTGCAGTGGACGACTAAACCCAAATATTTGGTCTTTTGGACAGACGTAGTGGGACGTACTATCGATCAAATTTTGATCAACGACTAAAGCCCAGACTAAATTTGGTCGCCGACCAAGACCAAACCCAAATATAGTCGAGCGTTGATATAATCTCCGTTTCACAACGGGCGTTGATATAATCTCCGCTTCTCAACGCGCGTTCGTAAAGAATTCGTCCAACGAACAGGCGGGTATATAAACTTCGCCTGTATGGGACGTTGATTAAATGTACGCCTGATGGGGCGTTTGTGAAGTTAACGCCTGACTCCAGGCGGTGACAAAGTTAACGCCTTAATGGGGCGTTGATAAAGTGTACGCCTGATTCCAGGCTTTGATAATGTGTACGCCCCATGAATGATTGAACTTGTACAGAATTCAAATTTGAAGTGTGAAAATATCGGGGAAGAGCAAATATTTTGCATCTTATGCTTCCACGAAACTAAATGTTTTCATTTTGGTTTCTAGGTCAAGTGCAGCATGTCATAGCTAATTTTGTTTTTAATTTCGCATATAACACCAAATGAATGTTGGAAGCATCACACAGCAAAGGTAGAAGTAACCATAGTTTGGAGGGCCAGGAGTACAAAGTACAGACAACAAGCTTTTCAAAACACATCCTATATACACGTCTCATGGGGCGTTGATTATACAAACACTTGGCTTCGAGCGGTGACTTTACGTACGTCCCATGGGGCGTTGATTATACAAACGCTTGGCTTCGAGCGGTGACTTTACGTACGTCCCATGGGGCGTTGATTATACAAACGTCTCTTTTCCCAGCGTAAACTATAAGAACGCATCGTATCGGGCGTAATCTTTACCAACGCCCCACGTCGGGCGTAATCTTTATCAACGTCTTAATTGGGCGTAATCTTTATCTACGCTCCACAATCAAACGAACATTATACGTTCGCTCGACTAAATATAATCGCCTACCACTACGCCACACGACGTCCTAAACTCAAATTTGGTCTTTTTTTTTAGTCTTTGGTCTTTGGTTATACTCGCACCACTGTGGACGCTCTTAGCCACTAGTGGAGTTGACGCCCATAAACAAAGAAAACATTTCTTTGTTCCATTGATCCAATCTCTGGCCGTATGTTAACCTGAGTGGTTGCCGATATATTGAAATACCGGACCAACCATATTTGGTGAGTATTGCCGCAAACGCTGTTTAATTATTCATTTAATCGCTTATTTTTTTCAGTGATTGGATTCCTTGTATTTCCTGTAAAAAGCTCAAAATGGTGTCATTAGCAAAAATATCGAATCCTAACTAATATAAATATGGGTATAAAATGTAGCACTTACATGCTTATCAACTAGGTAATTAATCCACCATGGATTAGGAGGTGCAAAATCCTACCTAAAATCAGAAAACAAGGAATAAAAGGAGCCGCGGAATAGGAGCAGCAACAAAGGAAGGTGTGGCCATGCCATAGGCCAGCCGGCACCACTTGCAATTGGCCACACCCCATGTTGCTCAACCGGCCCCTATTTCTTGTCGACAAATCAGGTCGCTTAAACCCGCCACACGCACATGAGTTGTGGCTGGGCCCATACTTGCTGTCCCTATTTCCTATCGACCAATCAGGTCGCTTTAAACCCGCCACACGCACACCAGAAGTGTGGCTACGCCCATGCCTGGCTGGCCCCCTCTTTTCCAACCATTCAGGACGCTTTAAACCTTCCACAGTATTAAAAGAGGCAAAGTTGCGGCAGATGGTCAAGATGCCAAATTGGCTTCCCAAAAGCCGCGCCAACATGCTAATTGGCATGCCAAACATGCCAAACGTGTCATTCCGCTCCGGCGTGCTAGTGGCATACGAAACATGCCATGCCGCGCCAATACACTAATTGGCATGCCGAACATGCCAAACATGCCAAACGTACCACTTTGCCGCAGTAGCATGCCGAACATGCCAAACGTGCCACTTTTCCGCAGTAGCATGCCAATCGTGTCAACATGCCATAAATAGCGCGCCAACGTGCTAACCCACTTCTTGTTCATGGAAAACGCCATGATATGCTTAAATTAGGGTTTTCTAGTCAGAAGCACGACTCTACTTTAGGCGCGTTAACCAAAACCCTAATTTCCAATTGTGGTTCAAATCACGCCACTTTGGGCCCCACAACATGCCACGAGCCACGTGGGACCCAAGAAACCCCAGGAATGGCGCCATATCATAGCCACTCGTGGAAATACTTGGTCCTGTGGCCGTTTCCACATGATGGTCTGGCTATGGTTCCTTTGGCGTGGCTCTGGTACCGTTTGCATAAAGCGCCATTGTTCCACGGCCGCATGCCGCATGTCGTATGCGCTAATTAGGGTTTCGGCATGCCAAACCCTAATTTAGGCAAAGTTGCTACGCCAACCACATGCCAAACCCTAATTAAGGCAAAGTTGCTACGCCAACCAAGCCAAATAATGTTCCACAGAGCATTGGGATTGATGTGGAAACTGGAACTGATGTTGCCACACCACATTTGGGTCTAACACCAATGTTCCAAAATCTAGCGGCCACCGTGCCACTGGCATGCGCTACTTGCACCACCGTGCCACTGGCATGCGCTAAAAGCGCCACTAAGCCATTGACATGTGCCAATGGCGCCACTATGCTATTCTCAGGCACCAACAAGATGTGGCCATAATCAATGGCTACCCTTTCTCATGAGTTACAATCTCAGTCGTCCAAGTTCGCCACATAATTGACAGGCTTGTGGCAAGTTTTAGGCGACCAGCCAAGACGATCCTAATAGCATCACATGCTATTTTCCTGCAGCAAGTCTCTTGGATTTGACTTTCCACACGTAGCAAACTGCTACATGTTTTCACGAAAACACTCGAGATTTCAAACATGTCACAAACTGGGGGATAGTCATCAGGGTATTGGTCTGGCGGTTTACAGCGTGCGGCGTGCAACACGAACATTATAATAAAGTGTCAGGAAACATGGTAGTTAGTGGTGGCAAGAAGTAATGGGTGTAAACAAACCCATTTCCTTCATCGTGGAAGCGTGGTTTCTGGAAATTGCACATTACTCCACTCTTCCATCACTCAATCACTCCCACTTCCTACGGGACCAGTTTGCGTTCAATTATGACTTGTATAAATAGGTTTTACCTATTTCCACCAAACAACAAGTTTTTTGGTCAGAACAACACAGTATCCAGAAAAACGCCAAAGAACTGATAGCTTTCATTCCACAAGCCAGTTCTAAATTCTGGTACAAGTCATAAAATAGCCAAACCTTCAGAATTAACCATTCTCGTCTCAAAACCTTCTTCGCTTCCCTCCCTAAGACCAACTCTTCTCCTTTACTTTGTGACCGAAGCAAGACTGGAACGACCATTTCTTGGTTTAGGCTAGGACTGTACAGATTGATCTCTCGAATCTAAATTAATCTCGTGCAGTGCATTTGTTTAGGTTTAGATTTGTTTCTCATCCACACACCCAAATTTACCAAAACCAGATGAAACAGTTTTTACCCACAAACAACCGGTATGCGTACCGGCGTGAGTTTCAAGTTCCGGGATTTAACTGTGTTTGGAAGGTATGCATACCCGTTCGCATACTGGCGAACCCAAACTTAGTCCGGCCACTTAGGTATGCGTACCCGTTTTCATACTTGAGTAGGTTATATTCTAAAATCGGTTTGTTCATGAACTAGTACATTTATATATTAAGGAATACAATCTTGTGTCTTGTATACTTCTATGAGAATATAAACAATTGAACGACTCTAGAACTAGTTTCATTTGAGTCATTTGAACTAGTTATGGTTAAGATGAATAAAGTTGATATGAAAGTGTTCATATGGATAACTTCGGTTAACTATTGTTGAGCCAACAAGGTGTACACGTTTAGGTACGGTAACTCATATCTAAATGAAGGCACTTTTCATTTGTGTGTAACAAACTAAGTTCTATCTAACGGTTGAAAGATATTATCCTGAGTCTAATCAGGTTTTCATCTAACGGTGAATGTTGAATGCTTTGTTACCAAGGTAACATTGATTGCAAGCCCTGATTTGAAGACTATATAAGGGAGAACTCTAGCAACTGGGAAACCTAAGCCCCACACCGATACTAGTTACAACTAGATTCGATTCTCCTATAACCTTAGGTTTTCTCCAAAACCCTGTAGGTTAACGACTTAAAGATTTCATTGGTATTGTGAAGCCAGACCCAATTATTTCTCTGTAGTTGTGTGTTCTGATCTTGATGTTTTCTATCGTGATTGAGTACTATCTTTTTTAAGATTTGCTCGAGATTTAATCTCCGATAGGCAAGATAAAAAGTAGTCACAAACATCTTCGTATCATCGTTTGTGATTCCACAATATCTTGTTTCACAACCATACGATTAATATTATTGTGTGGTGATCGATATTACTAGGCTTTTCTTCGAGATATAAGTCTGGTGTATCAATTGGTTCCTGTTCACCTTAATTTATTAAAAGACAGAACAAAACTCTTAGGTATTTCTCTAGGAGACAAATTTATCAATTCAATAGACTTTTCTGTGTGAGACAGATTGGTTTATCAAGTCTTCGACTTTGGGTCGTAGCAACTCTTAGTTGTGCGTGAGATAAGCTAAGGGAATCAAGTGAGTAGAGTCATGTTGGGATTCAGAGGCGTAAGGAACGCGGTTGTACCTTTATCAATGTGAGATTGGTTAGGGCTAAACTACATTCCAGTTTGAAGTTAACTTGGAGTATGCTAGTGTTTGTAGCGACTTAATACAATATGGTGTTCAAATATGGACTAGGTCCCGGGGTTTTCTGCATTTGCGGTTTCCTCGTTAACAAAATTCAGGTGTCTGTGTTATTTCTTATCCGCATTATATTTTCTATATAATTGATATATCACAGGTTGTGCGTAGTTCAATCAATTAGATAATCCAACCTTTGGTTGTTGATATAAACTGATTGACACTTGAACATTGGTATTTGGTACCATTCAAGTTGTTTCACATAATAATCAGGCTCACGGATTTCTATCTGTTTGATTTGCTGATTACATTGTGAAATAGAGATACAACTCTTGGATATATTTTCATTGGTTGAGTCTGACTGTCTAGTTGATGCTCTTTGAATTATATTGGATTTTTTCCATACAGATTGCTAATTTAAATATTGGATGAGGTTATTAGACCCCCGCTTTTTCTAATTGTATTAGAGTAGGTAAACACGGTTAAGACCTTATAAGTCTGTGTTTGTAGCGACCTGACTCTATGGACACAAGTGCTATCTCATTAATCGTACCACCAGTCTTCGATAACTCAAATTACTTATGGTGGAAAATTGATATGCGTGCCTTTCTTCAAGCGCATGATTTTCAGTCATGGGTTTATGTTGTTAATGGCTATTATGCTCCAATGGTTACAGTAGACGGTGTCTCTATTCCAAAGGATATTGATAGATATGAACCTAACGAGAATCTCGATGCAAAGCAAAATTCTGAAGGTTTAAATGCTACCATACATGCCATTACCCCAGATCTTCAGCACCATGTGACTGCGTGCACTCGGTCTAAAGATGTGTGGGATATTTAGAAACTGTATTCGAAGGGAATACCTCTGAAAAGGAATCTAGGCTTCAAAACCTAAATTCTGATCGGGAAAACCTTTATATGGTTGATGAAGATTCATTTGATAAGTTTAATCACAAAGTGTTTCAAATTGTTAATTCATCTTCTGCATTGGGTAAGACTATTCCTGAAAAGGACATTGTGATGAAAATTCTCAGATCGTTGCCAGCTAAATACGACTCTAAGAAATATGTCATCGTTGAAGGAAATAACCTTGATACGCTTTCCAGATTTACTCTTGTTGGAAAGTTAAAAATACTTGATCTTGATCAGAACACAGTCAGAACATTTGCGTTCAATGCTGTGACCATGACAAGCGAATCTTCTAACTTTTCATGGGTTTATGATTGTTGCTCCAATCATGTTGATTTTGATAAATCACTTATTATACAAAAGATCAATGATATTGTAAAAAGAAACACAAGATGTGAGAAACGTCTCTCTCTGGTTAATGCTTCAAATGATTCAATACAAGAAAAATCATCCCAGGTTGTCAATATCTTGCATACTTCTGATGTGTGCAATGAATTTTCAGCTCTCGCAGCAGAAACTTCTCCCTACTCAAATTCTGATTCAGAGTTTGAGTCTGACACTGAGATTTTTGTTTTCTTGGATAAGTGTAAAGAAATTCACCAAGAAAATCTCCAACTAAAGGCTTCGATGGAGAGACTTGAATCTTCACTTCAGGTGAAAAATCTTGAGATAGATTGTCTTAATGATGAATTCACCAGAACCCTATCTCTGAAGGGAAAAAAGATTAATACTCTTAAGTGTGACCTGCAAAGGTTGTTTGGAAGTTATGACAAAATCTCAGCAATGTTATTCGGTCAGAAGTCTTTTGGAGACACAAATGGTTTAAGGTTCAAAAGCAAAACTGTGAGCACAAACAACTCTTTTGTTCCATCCGGTTTTGGAATAATTGATGATGAATGTTGTGATAAACATGAGGCAAATAAGCAAGACAATAAATCTTCCTTGATTTGTTCATTTTGTGAAAATGCAAATCATGTCCAAAATAAAGTGTTGGAAATTCAAGAGGAACAAAAAAAAGGATTGCCAAACTTCAAAATGACATGCACAGAATGAATTTGGCCTTGGCTAATCAATATGGTACTTCTGAAGACAAGAAGAAATATAAAAGATCCAGATTCAGACGAGGTAAGAAGTCTGTTTATACAACAAACCTTGATAAGTCACTGTGTGATAAAATATGTGAGCATTCGGCTCACTCCGTCACTATCTAACAATAGTGACGTCTGCGTCCTCATCTTTAACTTGAGAAAATGAGGATTGCATCAAGGTTGCTCAAGTTTTGTATAAATGTTATTTTTTTTATGTTAAGAAAATATCTTCTTAGTTAAAATAGATAAGGGATCATGAACCGTAAAAGACTTTTTCAAAGTTCTTCTAGGGTTTGGCTGTCCATTGGTCTATTTATATTCATTTGTGATCAAAATTCCCTTCACTTCTTTTATCTTAAAAGATACAGTTTCATGGCTCCTGTAACTAGAGGTATCACAAAAAAGGATGTAGTTGAAGCAGTTAATGTGTATCTTTGTGAAGGAATCAAATCCTCAAGGAAGAAGAAGGAGAGATCCACAAATGATGAAGAAGGTTCTTCCTCTAACTGCCTCTTGTCTGTTTGTCATTTTGATAATAACTTTAGAGGTATTGCGAAGGATTTCATCAACAAAAGAAATGATTTAAAATCTCAAATCATTTCCTCTTTAGAAAAGATAGCTCACTATGAACATATGTTGTCTCTAACAAGGAACACCTTGAGTGGACTAAAAAGAGAACTTAGTGAGTTAACTGATATTTCTGAAGATTTAAAGGAATTGAACGATACCATAATCAACAGGTTTTTCAATAATCAGAAGGAATTCTCTGTAGATGCCTTGATAAAGCTCTGCGATATCTAGGAAACTTCTTATGAGAATTTATTCTTGTGTTTTAAGATGGATAACTAGGGTTTGGAATAGCCATTATTGTGAGTACACATATCTATTTCCAACGATTTCATCTTGCAATATTTTTATATTTATTTATTAAAATTCTAAAGTTTATTTGGAAGATGATTTTGCAGTATTGATCTTTATTGGTTTTATATATTGCAATTTTTTATGGGATATGTATGTTTGCGTCCGTGAACTATGATTGTCCCATGTATGTCCAAAGTTAAGCCTATTATGTCATTATGCAAATATTAATGGAAGATAGGATGAACTTTTGATTGCAAAGATTGAGTCTATTATATGTCTTTATGCAAATATTGATGAAATATAGAATGAATCTTTGAATATTCCGCAGTATTGATCCTTCCCTGATCCACTTATATGTGAAAGTATTGTGCGGCTCCGTAAGTTCTCTTATGTTGAGCATTTCCGATTAAATTAATCATGGGGTTTCTTGTGGTTAATTTAATTGAGTTTCTGGATACAAATTCGTGTTTAATGTAATTTGTTAACGTCCAAAGAAATCCTTCTTTTCTTGGAAAAGTAAGGTCTCTCTTGTTGTTCTTTCAGGAATGACATTTTATACGGAAGAGTTCTTAATTAAAATTGAGCTTAATTGCCAAATCTTTGTGGGGAGTGTGGAATATTGTAGGAGTTTTGCTTGTATCTTTATAAACTCCTTGATGAATACACTAAGTTTCGACTATGTGAAATCATCGAAACAAAGTTGATATGTTTTCTTTTAGTCATGAAGTATCTCTATGAGAATTTCATTATGATCCCACTAGTTTTCGTACCTTTTCCAATTTATATTGACAAAAATGGGGAGAATTGATGTGTAGTTCACACTACAAATACATATGGTTTACGGATTATTATGTAAGGGGGAGTGGTTTTCATATGAGATGAAGTATTCACTAAGGGGGAGTGATACGTATCACCATAGCATTGTTGTCAAAGTTGTGATACAATTGGACTTTGATGGTGTGTAATAATACTATGACACTGTATAACAATGATTGAGAGCTACTGTTATCTCATTGTTATAGCTACGGATCTTTAATAACTATGATGTTGAGTTGAACACGTTCAGAATCACTGAAGTACTTAGAAGTGACGAAGATTTCGAGTAATTTTGAAGAACCAAGGAAATCAAGCATTTGGATGAGAAGCTACAAAGTTTATTTAATTTGTAATCCATATGTATTGAT
Source organism: Papaver somniferum (assembly GCF_003573695.1). Lineage (NCBI taxonomy): Eukaryota > Viridiplantae > Streptophyta > Magnoliopsida > Ranunculales > Papaveraceae > Papaver > Papaver somniferum. The sequence goes on along the minus strand of NC_039364.1, from coordinate 179,156,679 downwards.
AGTTTTATCACTAAAATTGACTAATGGGGAGATTGTTAGATCACTGCTCGGTCGAACTCACAAGCGTTGCTATCTCAAGCTTGTTTTCAAGTTTAGTTTCCAAAACTATAAGTCTTGATTTCTAGTCTACTTATAGCTAAGTCTCGGATTATGATAGAAAGTGTAGTTGAGCATTAGACTTCACGGCGTTCATCGATTGAAGCCGAAGAACTACTAAGGGGATCTTGTGGAACTTCATCAACAAAAGGTATGTGGAGACTTGAACTCATCTATCACTCAGATGTCTATTTCTATTCTATCTCCTATTGAGACAAAAAGTCATATAGCTATATAGACTTTACATTATACACATTTGATATTTCGAGCTGAGTTTAACTCGCTTACATATGTTGGTAAGCTTTCACTTTAACCAAATTCATCTTTTATTCTTGACGAAAGTCAAAAGATGATCATATGAAAATCGCCTGGTAACATCTTACATGATTTCTGTGAGACAGTCATTTGATGTAGACTCGGAATGTTTCGTATTGATCATTCGATCACTTGAAAATTGCATTGAAGCTAATAGTTTGTGTGAGGCAGCTATTGTCATCTTCCGACGATGTTTCAATGATTGACTTGGGTGTTTAGAAAAAATAACAATGATTGGATATAACGCAGTATGCGTACTTGTATGTCAACTGTTGCAAGTTATTCCAAGTCCGGGAACCATGGTATGCATACCCGTATGCGTACTGGTTGGTTCATGGAAGTCTGGGAACTTAGTATGCGTAGCGGTATGCGTATCGGTGTGAGTTTCAAGTTCCGTGATTTAACTATGTTCGGAAGGTATGCATACCCGTTCGCATACTGGCGAACCCAAACTTAATCGGGCCACTTAGGTATGCGTACCCGTTTGCATACTTGAGTAGGTTATATTCTAAAATCGGTTTGTTCATGAACTAGTACATTTATATATTAAGAAATGCAATCTTTTGCAAACCGTGGCTATAGTATTCATGAATTGATTCGAGTGAACAAAAATCGATTTTGATTCAATTGTGTCTTGTATACTTCTATGAGAATATAAAAAATTGAAAAACTCTAGAACTAGTTTCATTTGAGTCATTTGAACTAGTTATGGTTAAGATGAATAAGGTTGATACGAAAGTGTTCATATGGCTAACTTCGGTTAACTATTGTTGGGCCAACAATGTGTACACGTTTAGGTACGGTTACTCATATCCAAATGAAGTCACTTTTCATTTGTGTGTAACAAGCTAAGTTCGATCTAACAGTTGAAAGATATTATCCTGAGTCTAATCAGGTTTTCATCTAACGATGAATGTTGAATGCTTTCTTACCAAGGTAACGTTGATTGCAAACCCTGATTTGAAGACTACACAAGGGAGAACTCTAGCAACCGGGAAACCTAATCCCCACACCCATACTAGTTACAACTAGGGTCGATTCTCCTAGAACCTTAGGTTTTCTCCAAAACCCTGTAGGTTAACGACTTAAAGATTTCATTGGTATTGTGAAGCCAGACCCGTTCTCTGTAGTTGTGTGTTCTGATCTTGTTGTTTTCTATCTTGATTGAGTACTATCTTTTCTAAGATTTGCTCGAGATTTAACCTCCGATAGGCAAGATAAAAAGTAGTCACGGACATCTTCGTCTCATCGTTTGTGATTCCACAATATTTTGTTTAGCTACCATACGATTAAGATTATTGTGAGGTGATTGATATTACTAGGATGTTCTTCGGGAATGTAAGTCCGGTGTATCAATTGGTGCATGTTCACCTTGATTTATCAAAAGACGGAACAAAACTCTTAGGTATTTCTGTGGGAGACAGATTTATCTATTCAATAGACTTTTCTGTGTGAGACAGATTGGTTTATCAAGTCTTCGACTTTTGGTCGTAGCAACTCTTCGTTGTGGGTGAGATCAGCTAAAGGAATCAAGTGCGCAAAGTCCTGCAAGGATTCAGAGGTGTAAGGAACGCGACAGTACCTTGATCAGTGTGAGATTGGTTAGGGCTCAACTACATTCCAGTCCGAAGTTAACTTGGAGTAGGTTAGTGTCTGTAGCGGCTTAATACAGTGTGGTGTTCAAATCTGGACTAGGTCCCGGGGTTTTTCTGCATTTGCAGTTTCCTCGTTAACAAAATTTCTGGAGTCTGTGTTATTTCTTCTCTGCATTATATTTTCTATATAATTGAAATATCACAGGTTGTGCGTAGTTCAATCAATTAGATAATCCAACCTTTGGTTGTTGATATAAATTGATTGACACTTGAACATTGGTCTTTGGTACCATTCAAGTTGTTCACATAATAATCAGGCTCACGGATTTCTATCTGTTTGGTTTGCTGATTACGTCGTGAAACAGAGATATAACTCTTGGATATATTTCCATTGATTGAGTGCGACTGTCTAGTTGATTCCCTTGGAATTATATTGGAGTTTGTCCATACATATTTCTAATCGAAATATTGGTGAGGTTGTTAGACCCCCGCTTTTTCACAACGTTACTCTATACTTGTGTGCATCCATCCAGGAGCTTTGGATTGATTCGAGAACAAGATAGAGGATGGAAATAACATCACACTAATTGTGAATATTTATTTTGTATAGTCAGGGAACACCTGGAGGGGAAATGATGCCAACACAGTAAGACACTGAAGACGTTATCGCTCTATACTAGTGGTCAATCCATCTAGGAGCCGTCTAATCATTAAGATTATATACACATGCATTTTATATAGTCAGGGAAAACCTGGAGGGGAACTGCTACCAGCACCAGTGGCATCCTGAAGACGTTATCGCTTTATACTATTGGTCAATCCATCTAGGAGTCGTCCAATCATCAAGATTATTTTACAGAAGTGGATACTTGATAAACATGAAAGTGCGACACTTTTATACCCACATTTACACTAGCTAGGTCTCATTAGCTAGCTAATAATATTGTTTTAAGTTATTTTCAGGAATTACAAGTGAAATCTGATCACCCAGAGGATAAATAGCTTAGAAGCAAAATTGGAACTTGCGACTTACATTTCCAAAGGAGTCGGAGCTTATGTGCCGCACCACCTGCTTGGCTACATATGCCATGACATGTCCAGGGAAAAGAATGATCTCTTCTTATTCAAACAAGTCAGGTCCAGTAGGTGCTATAAGAAAGTGAAATGTGGAAGCTCTTCTACCACATTCCTTTTGTGGTATATCACTCTAACATCTTCATTTCTTTCTTATCAAAAGAAAAGGGATATGAGCATCAATTTTAGTGGAGGATTTCTCATTTTTCCTAGATACTATTACAACCATTTTCAATGGCGAGACATCGAGATTCAGTGAGGAAGAGCCAGGAGATGCAGGTGCTGATTACTTCGAATTTCTACAGTACTCTGTGGCCCAATGGATAAGGCGCTGGTCTACGAAACCAGAGACTCTAGGTTCGATCCCCAGCAGAGTCGTTTCCTTTTTCTTGTAATTACGTTTTTTTTGCTTTAATAAACCATTTTGACCTAGAAAAAAAAAATCGAATTTCTACAGTATCAATGAGAGTGGATCTGTGGATTTTTGGGGTCGTGATTCAAGCCAATCATTTCATTCCTTTTCCAACAGTAGTGATTGAATCTGGGGGTTCTCATGTGGGTATGCAACAGGGATTGAAATTTGACAGCAATAATATGGTCTGACTTTGGGATTTCTGGTGCAAACTGAAATTTGTTGTTCTTGAGTAAAATTAGGTCGAAGAATTGATGTTACTGCTACGGGTATTATCATTGATTCTCGGCTGTGAACATAGAGGTTTGAATGGATTTTTAATCATCTCAATCCAGCAACAACAGTTGAGACTGAGTGGTTTAGATGGAATTCGAGATTGGGTTTAAACGAAAGTTTTCAATTGAGAACCAATGCAGCAACATCAATTGAATTTTATGGGTTTTGAAATTAAATGAAGGAGTAACAGGATGTTGGGTTATGGACTCAATTTGTGTTGGTCGATTTAAGGAAAGTAGTGATGTTTTGAGCGATTGCTCGAGTTGCAGAATAGCTCAAACAACAACAATGGAGTTTTGGGTTTGGCTTGAACTAAATTCGGAGATGGCTGGAGTTAATCGGGAAATGGAGAAGTGTATATGAAGGGGTGTTTGTTTGAGTGGAGTAAGTCTGGATCTTTGGAGGATTTTTCGGTGTGTGTACATCCACTGATGACGAGATTCACAAGTTCATGAGTTGACGAACAGTGCTGGGTCAGGTTCAGTTAATGGGGGTAGTTCCTAGACAGACAAGAAAGTGGAGTTGGTGCTATAGACATGAGTCTGGTGCTTGAAAAAATGCGGCAATGGAATCAAACAAGTGAAGTTGATGCTCAGGTGGACAGAGACCAAGATGTGGTTAACAGTGGCCGGACTTTACTGATGGTCTGCATTTGAAGTCAGGACCTGCGCTTGGATTGTGTTTCAGCTAGTACTGTTAGGTCTCAGTCGGTAGTTTCTATATAAACAACAACAGAGTCAGTTGGGAGGATACGCCATATACATGGAAGAAAACTAGGTTTAGATTTCTTTGATTTTCTGTTATTGATATGCTTAGTTTGACAATCTTTATATCATTTTCTATGGCTTTGAACAAAACCATGTCTAGCTAAACTACTTTTTAGGGTGAAGGATGAACTTGTAGGTTTAAATTACTTATGTTCTTAAACAAGGGTTTTCACCAACTTGAGCTTAATGTCATGTGTTTGAGTTTCTCTTCAATGGTTTATTTTCTATTCAATTTTTCATATTCTATTCCATGTATAGTCTGTTGTTAGGTTTATATAAATTCTCATTGAACTGTTACCAATTGATTTATGAATATTCTTAGACTATTTATGCCTTGTATGATTAGTTCTTAGGATTTCTACTTAAGGTTTAGAACAAACATAACTTGTGTTACGACTTGTCGATAAATCTTAAACGTCATATCTTTCATGTATCAATAGCTAGGTTTGCAATTGTACACGAGTAAAATTATAGACCTTTGTGAGAGACATAAGTGAAATTTATCCTGCAAGGGATTCCGTATCCCTAAAACATCCACATCCTTGATTTACAATCTTTATACAATTGCTTTATTTGCTCATTAATTTATTTTCTTAGTAAAACAATCTCTGAATATTGAATCTTGGTTAGTCAGTTCGCGATATTTATTATTAGTAGTTTTCACACTCCTTGAGGGAATGAACCGTGCTTGCTATTGTGTGCTCTTTTTGACACCGTGCACTTGTGGTAAACAAAGTCGGTGATAAGCACGCAAGTGAGACATTTTTATACTCACATTTATACTAGTTAGGTCTCGATATTTGGCTAATAATGTTGTTTTAAGTCATATACAGGAATTACAAATGAAAGCCGTTCACCCGGAAAATAAATGGCTAAACGATGAGCTGAATGGCGTTTGCGACAACAAAGCTCAAGGCAACAAAAGAGGTCGGGCCTGTGGTGGTATGCCTTGTACACCCATGTTTCTAACCACTCGAGCCACTTGCTTGGCTCTTTTAGTCTCACTGAACAAGGAAGGGAGGCGCATACAAGAAAGCAATTGGGTGATTATTGGGATGTATTATATGGGGTTTGTTGTCGTCCGAGCAGTGAAGTTGGGGTTAGTGTTGGCTGATTTTATTATGCTACAAAGAAGGTGCTTGGACGAGATGGCTGCCAATGATTCATGACTGAAAATGATGGGTTTGTGTGAAAGGTTTGTTGGGGTAATGGTTCAATGGATGTATGATTTCAGTTCCACATCATCATCTGAATTTTAGGGGTTTGTTTTACATGGGTTGATGAATCAATGGTGTAGGGCTATGATGGTTGCTGTTGATGGGGAATTTTGGTTGATGTTTACATTGACTGAATTGTGAGAATTTACATGAAGAGAGCTGTTTATATCAAGTCAAATACAGTTAACTGATTTCAGCTTTTGTGATCAGAAATATGTGGAAGACGTTACAGCTATTGGAATGATTTTCCCCCAATCCAGAAAATGTTTGAATCAAGTAGTTTGAGAAGAAGTCAAGTTGTTGATGTATAAAGGATGAGCTTAATCAACCAAGAAGGGTACGCTGGAATACTGCAAACTTAATTTTCTTTTTCTTTCATTTCATTTTCAGTTATTTTTAGCTCTCTTGTGTGTTAGAGTTTTTGATTCAATATTTTTTATGGCTATCTACACAACAATGAGAAGTTAAAACCCTCTCTGCCAAGACTAGAGGGGAAGCTTAATGGGTTCAAGTATTATTTACAATGATCATAAATAAAGTCCAAGTTTTAATCCATTTCTTTTTCTCGGTTTGATTGCAATTTTGTGTTGGTAGTGTCTATAAACTTCTTAGATTCATTGTGATTTCCGGATACATTGAATGCTAGGGAATCCCTGTGACATTTATCAATCGAGCTTTATGTTAGAAATATAATCAATTATCATGAAATGGTATTTGTTTAATTATATTGAGATTCTAATTTGCTATATTTTCCGGGTAGAATGAATCGTTATTCATTTCTATTTGAGTTATAATTTGATCATATACATACTTGAATACATTAGGTGAAACCTTAAAGTCTTGGTAAACTTACATCAACTGTTACTTTTTACAATTATATTCTCTGATTTCTCAACTACAAATCAAAATTATATTATTGCTTTTCTAAATAATTCTTCTGAGCATCAACAATCTTTGTGGTTCGAACACAACTATACTACACTTCTTTATCTTTGATACTCTGAAAAGAGTAATCAAATTTTGGTGCCGCTTCCGGGGATTGTTTAGTGTTCCTTAGAATTAAGTGTTGCATCGGTTTATTTTTTAGTTTTGTTTTAGAGTTTGCTGATTTTTGTTGCTTCGTAACAGGGAGTAAGATAGCTCTAAAGACTTGGCGACAGTGGGAGCTGTTACGGGAGCAGGGAATCAGTGTCATTGCGCCAGTTGTGATTAGGTTGAAATCTAGCCGCAATCACAGCCATTTGGGTAACATTGTATCTGTTTCTTTTTTCCTTTGTGTATGCAATATTCTAGGTCTGATCAATTCAATCAATTAGTTAGATTTCACCGTGTTGCTAATAGAGTATTAGAGAATCACCCTAGTCATCCAATGGCAGATGAAGCTGCGAGATTAGCGGCTGAGGTTGAAGCTGCTAGAATAGCTGCTGGGGCCGCAGCCAATGCTGATGGACCTAGAACCCTTAGGGATTATTTGCAGCCGGAAAGGACTTCTACACCTTCTTGTATAGTTCTTCCGGCTAATGCTGGCAATGTGTCGATACAAGCACTGCCTAAGTTTCATGGATTGGACTCTGAGAGTCCATACATACATTTGAAAGAATTTGATGAGGTCTGTACTACTATGCCTTTTGTTGCTGCGACTCAAGATGTTGTAAAACTGAAATTGTTTCCATTTTCTCTCAAGGAGAAAGCTAAGACTTGGCTGCATTCTTTGCGACCAAATACCATTAGGACATGGAATGAAATGACTAGAGAGTTTTTGAAAAAAGTTTTTTCCTATTCATAAAACCACCACTCTTCGCAAAAATATTATGATTTTTTCTCAAAATTAACATGAGTCTTTTTTCGAGTGTTGGGAAAGGTTTAAAGACTTACTTTCTAGCTGCCCTCATCATGGTTATGAAATTTAGAGAGTTATTAACTTCTTTTATGAGGGTCTGAATTCTGGTATGCGTCAGTTTGTTGAAATGATGTGCAATGGGCAATTTCTGAATAAGTCACCTGATGATGCTTGGAGTTATTTCAATTCACTAGCTGAAAATTCCCAAAATTGGGATACTTCAGGCACAGCGGATAGGAATAAGTACAAACCCTTAGCTAGCTCTAGGCCTGGAATGTATGTGATGAGTGAGGAAGATGATTTGAATGCTAAAATTGCTAGCTTTCATAGGAAAGTTGATGTTATTCAAAAACCAAATGTAGTTAAGGTAGCTGACTCGGTAGACCATGCTTGTGGTATTTGCGAAAGTCTGGAACACTACACTAAGGATTGTCCTACGATCCCAACATTTCAAGAAGTGTTACATGACCAAGCAAATGCCATGAATTCATACAAAAGACCTTTTAGCTCACCTTATTCGGAAACATATAATCCTAATTGGCGAAATCACCCTAATTTCAGTTGGAGAAATGGTCCTACTATGAATGATGTTAATGTTCCTCAAGGGTCTTCATCTAGTAACCCTTATGTGCCACCTCATAAGAATTCTCTTGAGGATACTTTACATACTTTTATGCAGGGACAGTCACAGATAAATCAGAATGTTATGAAGACTTTAGATAAGCTGAAAACTAGCATAGTTAGAATTGAATCATGACTCAATGTTAGGGACAAAGGTACATTTCCTGCCCAAACTCAACCTAACCCGAAAGGCCAATTTGAGGTTAAAAATTCTAACTTGGAGCAAGCTAATGTTGTCACCACTCTTAGAAGTGGTAAGGTGATTGAGACTCCAATGAAGGTGAACGAACCTGAGAAGTCTCCGAAGCTTAAGAGTAGTCACATTGATATTCAAAATGAACAATCTGAAATTGATAAGAAAATGCATGCTCCATTTCTTCATCGTTTGTTGTCTACTAAACAGTTGACTGATAATAAGGATATCCTTGATGTTTTTCAGCAGGTGAAGATCAACATACCTCTCTTGAGTGTGATTAAGCAAGTTCCAGCTTACGTCAAGTTCTTGAAGGATCTCTGCACGGTCAAGAGGAAGCACAATGTGCAGAAAAAGGAATTTCTCACAGAACAGATAAGCTCTATTATTAAACACAACACTCCTCCCAAATATAAAGATCCGGGATGCGATACTATTTCTTGTATAATAGGGAAGTTCGAGATCAAACAAGCACTTCTGGATTTGGGAGCTAGTGTAAACCTCCTACCATTCTCGGTTTATCAGCAGTTGGGCTTAGGTGAATTAAAAACCACCCCAGTCACTCTACAACTTGCGGACAGATCAGTTAAAGTACCGAGAGGGGTAGTTGATAATGTGTTAATTCAAATCGATAAATTTTATTATCCAGTGGATTTTATCATTTTGGATACTCAACCTGTAGCTAATGCTAGTAAAGAAATACCTGTCATCTTAGGTCGTCCTTTTCTTGCAACTGCAAATGCCTTGATTAATTGTCGAACTGGAATAATGAATCTTTCATTTGGAAATATGACTGTTGAGTTGAAAATATTTGATGCATGTAAAGATCCAGGTGGTAGAGATGATATTCATGAAGTTAATATGGTTGAAACATGTGTGCAGGAAAAAGCATCTCATCTAGAAGCTAAGGTTCCTTTAGAAGCTTGTATTCCTAATTTGTTGGATTTCGATGAGGATGGATACATTGAAGAAGTTCAAGTGAATTCCCAAAGCTGGATATGGATAAGTGGCAGTCTAGATTTGAGTCACTCCAAATCAGTGTGACCGAGACATTGTCTCCATCCATAGAATTCCCAAAGCCCGACCTTAATTCCCTTCCGAGTGAACTGAATCATAATATTTTAGGCCAAAATGAAGATGTTCAAGTTTTCATACCATCTGTACTTAATGAGAAACAGAAGACAAGCATTCACATGTTCTTAGGAAGCATATACGTGTCGCAGGATGGAGTATTGCAGACATAGAAGGGATTGATCCTAGTATTTGCACACGTAGGAAGTCACACCTTAATGAGCTTCATGAGATTAAGAATGGGGATGATACGAACTGCAAATGTAAAATGAAATTTTTTCTTGATAAGCATGCTATTAGGGAAATAGTTGAACCAGTTCTTCGCTATGATTCTCATTTGCACCACTTTTCAGGTAAGCTTAAGTCACGATGGAAAGACCAGTTTAATGTTAAAAATGAATTTCGTGATTATACTGTTGGCATTCAAAATCCTAATGATAACAACATCTTCAAGATTAATGTGCAGCGTTTGAAACCAGTTTTGGAACTTGTGTCCAGAAGTCGATACCATGACTCTGGAGGATCCTTCCTATAATTGATTGGCTGTGTTTTGCAGATGTCTGGATGGAGACATAAAATTTAGCGCTTTAGGGAGACAACCCTTGTGTTTGTGGGTATCACAGCTTAAATCCCTCACGAGACAGAACTCGTCCTCTTGTGCGAGCTTGAGGTTTAAAGGCTTGTTGCATGATCCAAATGCAATCGAACTGAACTGCGACAGTGGTAAAATAATGTAGTTTTATTCTTTTCTTTATCATGAATAATATTTTGTGCTCGGATGATTACCCCTTTCCACCTTTGAACTGTTTTTAACCACTGCCACATTGGGGACAATGTAGAAATTAGGTTGGGGTGGGGTAAATTAAATCCATGCTTTTATGATTCTATGTCTGAATATTCAGGTTTAATTGTTCCATTGTTTGCTTGTACTTTTTAATCCAAAAAAAAAAAGATGAAGTCAAAATTTTACTTGATAAGATCAGCTGTTTAGCGATCTATATACACCATTGTTTAGTGGTTTTGTCTAGCTGTTTAGCGGACATTTTTAATCCAGTTGTTTAGCGGATTCGTCTAGCTGTTTAGCGGACACCCTTAATCTAGCTGTTTAGCGGATTTGTCTTGTTGTTTAGCAGATATTTTTCAACCACTATTTAGTGGTTCCGTCTAGATGTTTAGCAGACGTCTCTCCATATCCAGCTGTGTATCGGATATACTTTTTTTTTGTTTTGCTCAGGACTAGCAAAATGTAAGTGTGGGGGAGTTTCATAAGCACGCAAGTGAGACATTTTTATACTCACATTTATACTAGTTAGGTCTCGATATTTGGCTAATAATGTTGTTTTAAGTCATATACAGGAATTACAAATGAAAGCCGTTCACCCGGAAAATAAATGGCTAAACGATGAGCTGAATGGCGTTTGCGACAACAAAGCTCAAGGCAACAAAAGAGGTCGGGCCTGTGGTGGTATGCCTTGTACACCCATGTTTCTAACCACTCGAGCCACTTGCTTGGCTCTTTTAGTCTCACTGAACAAGGAAGTGGAGGCGCATACAAGAAAGCAATTGGGTGATTATTGGGATGTATTATATGGGGTTTGTTGTCGTCCGAGCAGTGAAGTTGGGGTTAGTGTTGGCTGATTTTATTATGCTACAAAGAAGGTGCTTGGACGAGATGGCTGCCAATGATTCATGACTGAAAATGATGGGTTTGTGTGAAAGGTTTGTTGGGGTAATGGTTCAATGGATGTATGATTTCAGTTCCACATCATCATCTGAATTTTAGGGGTTTGTTTTACATGGGTTGATGAATCAATGGTGTAGGGCTATGATGGTTGCTGTTGATGGGGAATTTTGGTTGATGTTTACATTGACTGAATTGTGAGAATTTACAGGAAGAGAGCTGTTTATATCAAGTCAAATACAGTTAACTGATTTCAGCTTTTGTGAGCAGAAATATGTGGAAGACGTTACAGCTATTGGAATGATTTTCCCCCAATCCAGGAAATGTTTGAATCAAGTAGTTAGAGAAGAAGTCAAGTTGTTGTTGTATAAAGGATGAGATTAATCAACCAAGAAGGGTACGCTGGAATACTGCAAACTTAATTTTCTTTTTCTTTCATTTCATTTTCTGTTCTTTTTAGCTCTCTTGTGTGTTAGAGTTTTTGATTCAATATTTTTTATGGATATCTACACAATAATGAGAAGCTAAACCCCTCTCTGCCAAGACTAGAAGGGAAGCTTAATGGGTTCAAGTATTATTTACAGTGATCATAAATAAAGTCCAAGTTTTAATCCATTTCTTTGTCTCTGTTTGATTGCAATTTTGTGTTGGTAGTGTCTATAAACTTCTTAGATTCATTGTGATTTCCGGTTACATTGAATGCTAGGGAATCCCTGTGAAATTTCTCAATCGAGCTTTATGTTAGAAATATAATCAATTATCATGAAATGGTATTTGTTTAATTACATTGAGATTCTAATTTGCTATATCTGCCGGGTAGAATGAATCGTTATTCATTTCTATTTGAATTATAATTTGATCATATACGTACTTGAATACATTAGGTGAAACCTTAAAGTCTTGGTAGACTTACATCAACAGTTACTTTTTACAATTATATTCTCTGATTTCTCAACTACAAATCAAAATTATATTATTGCTTTGCTAAACAATTCTTCTGAGCACCAACAATCTCTGTGGTTCGAACATGATTATACTACACTTCTTTATCTTTGATACTCTGAAAAGAGTGATCATTCCGTCTACCGACCCATCAAGTTTTGGCGACGCTGCCGGGAAGTGGTTATAAAACCCTCTCTATTTGATATTTAGACTAGTCTGTAGTTTTGGATTTAATTTTCTATAGTTATTTCTTTGTTTTTTGTGTTTCTTTTAGATTTTTGTTAGTTCTTTTTGCTGATTTGGTTTGACTCTTATAGGTACCTTTCTTAGTTAGTGTGGATTGTTTTTCTATGAATGACAGGAATAATAAACAAGGTGAGGCTTTCCAAAAGAAAGACACTTGAAGATCAGCGCAGCGTGTTAAAATAACTAGCCCCAAAAAAACTGGTTTTTAATGCGTGTTCTCTTTTGGAATATTAATGGTATTGTGCGTGATGAAGCACAATTTAAGCTTAAATAATTAGTTAAAAGTTTTAAACTTGATATTATTGGCATTGCTAAGCCGAGAGTGGTTGTTTCCTATAGGTCCATGTGACGCTTCAAAATTGATGGTTTTAATAGTTCTATAATTCATAACTCTACAGACTCTTCTATTGGGAACTTGTGGGTTATGTGGTCTCTGAATTATTCAGAACCTGTGGTGTTGAATATGTCTCGTCAAGCTATTACAATTGATGTTGATGGTGTTTATATCTCTATGGTTCATGCTAGTTCCATTCAGACTACAAGGAGAAATCTTTGGCGTCAACTTGATATGGGTGCGAAGCAGGTTCCGTGGTTGGTAATTGGAGATTTTAACTGTATTTTGCGCAATGGAGAAAAGAAGGGAGGTGCTACTCCTAGAACTGAGGTTATTAATGAATTTAGTAATTGGTTGGATGATAATAGTCTTTTTGAAGCGGATGCTTTGGGAAGTAAGTTTACTTGGTCCAACAAGCAATCAGGTGCAAGAAGAATTATTTGTAAACTGGATCGGGTCGTAATCAATGATTTTTGGTTGAATCGTTTTGAGAATTGGCGGTGTAAATCTCTTCCTAGGGAAGTTCCCGACCATTCTCCCCTTGTTGGATATCCTTTTATAAATACTAGACCTCGTAGAACTCCTTTTCGTGTGCAAAAGATGTGGTTTCTTCACGCTGATTTTATGAGAATGGTTCGAGATAGTTGGAATGCTCCTTTAGTTGGGTCTCCGGCTTTTATTTTTCCTCAAAAATTGAAGCGGATCAAGGTTGAGATGAAGTTATGGAATCAGATGGTTTTTGGTAATGTTCATGTTAAGCTTAAACAAGCGGAACTAAGGCTTGAAGGAGCTATTCGAGTGACTGATGAAGATCCTTTCAATGTTGAGAAACAAAATCATATGAAGGATGCGCAAGTTGAGGTGAATGATATTCGTATGCAGTTGGTGACAATGTTGAAGCAAAAATCTAGGAATCAATGGTTGATGGAGGGGGCTAGTAATACCAACTTCTTCCATAATAGCATTCGTATGAGAAGGATTTCTAATACTATTTCGGAGCTGGTTAATGATACAGGTATTATGATTACTGATTGTGATCAAATTTGTGACATGGTTGTTAATTATTATCAAGCAAAGTTTAATGGGGATGATTCAGTTTTGGAGAATTCTCTTTTGTTGATATTGAACATGACCGTATTTCTGTTGAGGAGAGTAATTTTATGGATTGGTTGCCTTCTGTAGAGGAGATTCATGAGGCCGTTTTTGACTTGGGAGCGGATAGTGCTCTAGGTCCGGATGGTTTTGCTGGTTTTTTCTATAGGCATTGCTGGGAAATCATTAGTGAAGACTTGGTAAAGGCCATTTTATTTTGTTGGACCAACAAATTTATTCCGCATGGTGTTAATTCTAGCTTGCTTTTGTTGCTTCCAAAGGAAAGAGGTGCAAATACGTTCAAGAACTACTCGTTTGGGGAGTGTCCTGGGTAACTTGGTTTTGGAGGAGCAAGTGGCTTTTATGAAGGGTAGAAATATCCATGAGAACATAAGTTTAGCTTCAGAAATGGTGGATGAACTTCATATTAAACGTAAGGAGGGTAATGTGGGGTTGAAACTTGATATTACTCAAGCTTTTGACACGGTTAGTTGGTCTTTTATCTTGGTTGTTTTTAAAGAATACGGTTTTTCGGATACTTGGTGTGATTGGATTTTGCAGATTTTAAGGTCAGCTAGAATTTCTGTCCTTGTTAATGGTAGCCCGGAAGGTTTTTCAGTATAGCAGGGGTCTGAGGCAGGGTGATCCGCTTTCGCCGTTGATTTTTGTGTTGATTGAAGATGTCTTAAGTAGAAATATTACAAAATTATTTCGTGAAGGAAGTATGTATACTATGATTACTAGAAAAGGTATTTCTCCAACTCATTTATTTTTTGCGGATGATATCATGATTTTTTGCAAGGGTAACATGAAAAGCTTGAGGAACTTGGTTGTGCTACTTGGTACTTCGGGCCAAACTGTGAGTCGTGAAAAAAGCAAGATTTATTATGGTGGAAGCTCTTTACGGAGGAGAGCTAACATTGCTGAATTTTTAGGCATGAATATTGTTGCTTTTCCAGATAGGTATTTGGGGGTGAAGATTATGCCGGGTGTTGTTAAGTACCACATATAGTAATGTGGTTGAGAAGATTAAAGAACAATCAGCATGTTGGAAGGGGAGAATGCTCTCTTTTCAAGATAGGGTGGTGCTTGTTAAGTCGGTGATTGCAAGCTATTCTATATATAATATGGATGTTTATAAATGACCTAGGAAGTTCATTCAGCAATGTGAGGCTGCTATTCGCAATTTCTTGTGGTCGGGTGATTCTCAAGTAAGTAGATCTTTTGTGGTTGCTTATGATAAGATTTGTGCTCCTTATAATGAAGGTGGCCTGGGAATAACTCGAATGAGGGTTATGAATAAAGCCGTGCTTATGAAACTTTGCTGGAATATTTCTAATTCCAAAAAGGCGCGGGCGCGTTATTTGCGTGCAATTTTTTTTGGCAGAAACGGTCAGCTCGTGGGTTATATAAAATCCTCCATTCGTCCCGATTTTAAATGGGTGTATAATGATGTTCAGTCCAACTCTAGGATGTTGATTGGAGATGGAAGAAATACTTCCTTGTATTTTGATACTTGGTGTGGAGAAACTTGTATTGCTGATTCCATTAGGCATGTCAATCTGCAGCGTAACATTATGGTAAGTGAATGTATTCATGATGAGGCGTGGGTGTTCACTGAAGATGTGCGCTTGAACATGCTAGCAGCTGGAGTGGATTTGGACAATCTTCCAATTCCAATGGGGGGTGCTGATTACAGGGTGTGGAGGCCAGATTATAAAGGGGTTTTCTCAGTTCGCTCGGCCAAAGGTTTGGTTCGTACAAGGAATCAGGCTTTAGAGGGTACAAGCCTTTTGTGGAGGCCTTCGGTGCATCCAGCACTTTCGGCCATAAACTGGAAAATTCTGAGGGGTGCGTGCGCAACATTAGACAAGGTAAGAAGTAGATTTAAACATCATGTTGTTAACAAGTGTTGCTTGTGTAATTGTCAAGAGGAGTTGCTAGATCATATTTTGTGGTCTTGTACCTTTGCGGCGAAAGCTTTGGACTGGATTTCAGATGTCTTTGGTATTCTTCCGCATTAGAATTTCACAACTTCTTACAAAGCTGCCAAAGGTAGGAGTAAGATGGTCAAGGACTTATGGCTGCTTGCCAATTTAGTCATCAGATCGGAGTTGTGGATGACCCGTAATGGGTTTGTCTATGGTAATCAAAAAGTCAGTTGGTTATTCTTACAAAATAAATTTTTAATCAGATTCATGACTATTCTATTCGTCTCAAGGGCTGTATGTTTAACTCTCAAGAGGATCTTCGGGTTCTTTCATTTTTTAGAGTTCGTCAAAGACAGATTAAACAAGTTGTTCCTAAAGAGTGCTTTTGGGAGCCTCCACAAGACAATGAATTGATGTTATGTTGCGACGGAGCGTCTCGGGGCAATCCTGGAAGGGAAGGTGCTGGCGTGGTTGCTCGGGATGCAAATGCGAATGTGGTTGGTGCTATGAGTGTGGGTTTTGGTGTGCAAACAAACTACTTGGCTGAATTATTTTGTGTGATTGTTGGTCTTGAATGGGCTGTTAAGTTTGGAGTTGGTAATATTTGTATTAGAACAGACTCAATGAGTGTTGTTTTGGTATTTTCGGGTGATGCTAATGCAGTTCCTTGGTTTTTTAGACCAAGATGGGTGGCAGTGAAGGCAAGATATAACACTATTCGCTTTTTTCATACCTATAGGGAAGCTAATTTTGCGGCAGATTGCATGGCCAAAAGAGGTTGCTCGTTGGAATAAGGGGAAGGTCTTACTTATGATAATATGCCTGATTTCATCTTTTCTATTGAATTACCATATGTATCTTATTTTCGATTTGATTAGGTTATAAGTTTTTGGGGTACTTTACCTCTTTTCTTATGACCTTCGTTGTAACTCTTGTTATTCATTAATATATTTTGGACTTACCAAAAAAAATAGTTAGGTTGGATTGCGGCGTAGGAATTGGTAAAGAGCGAAAAGAGAGTAAGTGCTTCATTTACTTGCAAAGGTTTTGCAAGGTAAGTACGAATCAACTTTTTGCTTGTGTTTAGTGTGTGCAAGATTTTCCGGTCGGTTGGGATAGAAATCATTTTCCTCGTCTTGTTAGAGTTAACCCGTTGTTCATGTTTGGAACCGATGATGAGGGTGAAATCCTTCCAATTAAGAGTTTAAGATACTACATGTATCCAACTAGAGTCTCTCAACCTTCTTGCATTGTTTTGCCTGCTACCACAACAACCTATGAGATTAGGACCAACACCATCCAGGGATCTTCTAATTTTTATGGTAAGGAAAATGAAAATCCATATTAGATACTTTGAGGAGTTGTGCGGTATGGTTAAAATTAAAAACTTGACTGATTAATAACTTAGACTTAGGTTGTTTCCTTTCTCATTAAAGGATAAGGCAAAATCTTGGTTAGATGTGTTGTCTCCTTCGTCCATTAGGTCTTCGGACGATATGACAAAACTGTTTTTGAACAAATTTTTCTCTAGGCATATGATTTCTGCAATTCGTCAAAAATTGAATAATTTTGTGCAACAACAAGGAGAATCTCTCTATGAATACTTAGAGAGATTCCATGATCTTTTGCTGCAAAATTCAGGATGATGATGTGCGTGCTAATTTTTTTTCGAAATCCAGCCTTTAAAGGAGACTATTTCAAGGAAAAAAGGAGCTAATGGATAGAATGTCAACTAAGAAAAAAGCTCAATCTCCTATTAAGCTTGTTCTTGGTGGGAATTATGCTTCATATGAAGATGAAGATGAATATGATGATATATACGAAGAATACAAGGAGCCTTATGAAGGCCCTGATTTGACACAAATAATTGTTGGTCTTCTTCCCAAGAAGAGGAATTTTAGAGTTCGAAATAAGGGGCGAAAACGATATTAATGTTCCTAGTTTTCCTCTTTATGTTATTTATTTGTGTTTAGGAGCTTCTTTTATGAGATTTTAACATTTTTTGTTGCTATTTTTCCCCTTTGGTTTATGGAGGTGGGGAGGCCTTGAGCCTCCCATTTTGTAATTCTTGTAATTACGTTTTTTTGCTTCAATAAACCATTTTGACCTAGCAAAAAAAATGATCTTTTGCTGCAGTGTCCACACCACGGATTTGATACTCCTAAGATTACGTTGATTCTTTACGAATGATTAGATCACAAAACTATGACCATGGTTGAATCACTTTGTGGTGGTAATTTTCATGATAAAAGTGCCAATGAGGGGTACAAATTCTTGCAAGAGATAGCTCAAAAAACCCAAGAATGGGGTGCTAAGGAACCAGTAAGGTCAATTGCTAGTAGCAAAGGGGTGCGCAAAGTTGATATTCAATTTGACCCTTATTCCAATACATACAACCAGAGTGGGCACGACACCCTAACTTTTCATGGTCTAGAGGTCAGTCTAATAACGCTAGTCGGTACACACAAAAACCTTCCATTCCTAATGATTCTTCTAACCAAAGAACACCTAGTATGGAAGAAAGTTTAAGTTTGTTTATGCAGGATACTCGGAAGTCAATAACAAACCTAGAACAGACTACTGCAAGGTCCGTAAAAAATATAGAATGACAAGTAGGTCAGCGTGATAGTCAAATGAATGATAGAGACAGGGGACAGTTTCCAAGTAAAACAATGCCTAACCCTAAGGGTTATTTTGAGGTAAGCACATTTGATGCTAAACCCTCCGACCAAGTTCAGTCCGTTACTTCCTTAAGAAGCGGAGGGTCATTGATAATCGAGTTAGTAATCCTAAGGAAAATGAGCATGATAGGAACACGCCCATTGTGACGCAGGTTACACCTTAGACACAAAAAGAAACCAATGAATTTGAAAATGCTATATGTTCCTCGCGCTCCATTTCTCAACGATTACTACCCCTAAGAAAGGAGCTAGTTCTAATGACATTTTAGAAGTTTTTAAGCAGGTTAAGATTAACATTCCTCTCCTTTATGCCATTAAACAAATTCCTTTTTATGCTAAGTTCTTGAAAGATATGTTCACTATGAAGCGTGATTTGAATGTGCAAAAGAGAGCTTTCTTTGATGAACATGTAAGCTCTATTATTACTCAGAAAACACCGCCTAAATACAAAGATCCTGGTTGTCCTGCTATTGCATGCACTATAGGTGAACAAAAAATGAACATGCTTTGTTACATTTAGGGGCTAGTGTGAATCTTTTACCGTATTCTGTGTATGAGAAATTAGGATTTGGTGATTTGAAACCCACTAATCTTACACTCCAATTGGCTGATAGGTCTATTAAAATTCATAAAGGAGTGGTAGAAGATATTCTTGTGCAGGTTGATAGCTTTGTTATCCTGTGGATTTGATTATTCTAGATACACAAACTGTGGCAGACCTTAGTGGTCAAATTCCTATAATTTTAGGATGACCTTTCTAAGCAATCGCTAATGCGATCATAAATTGTAGGAATAGTATTATGGAACTTACTTTTGGTAGTTGGAAAATGGAAGTGAATGTTTTTATTGTTGCACGTTCTCCTCCTGATTTTGATAACCATGAAACTATTTGTATGATTGATGAAATTGTTCATGATACTTTCTCGCATAATCTTTTAGAAGGTCCATAGAAGCATGTTTAACTCATATTGGGAAGGATATAATTGATGATAGTGTTATTTGTGAAGTCAATGCATTGTTAGACCCCGCCCCACAACTAGAAACTAGTAAATGGAAGCCTAAAATTGAACCTCTTGTATTGTCCGAGTCTCAACTAGTTCCATCAGTCGAGAAAGCTCCGACCTTTACTCTTAAGCCATTGCCTAACACTATAAAATATGTTTACTTTACCTGTTATTATTTCTTCTAATCTCACACTAGAAGGAAAGTAGGCTGGTAGATGTCCTTAGAGAACATAGAACGGCTATCGGTTGGTCCATAACAGATTTGAAAGGTATTAGTCATAGTGATTGTATGCATCATATCTACATAGAAGAGAATTCTAAAACGTCTAGAGAAATGCAACATAGAAATGCAACATATGCTAAATCCTAACATGAAAGAGGTTGTAAGAGAGAAAATTCTGAAACTATTGGATGCATGTATCATTTACTCGATATCCGATAGTACTTGGGTCAGCTCTGTTCAATTTATACCCAAGAAATCAGGAATTAACGTAGTCAAGAATGATTGTAATTAATTGATTCCCACTCGGCAGATCACCGGGTGGTGTATATACATTGACTATAGGATATTGAATAAGGTCACAAGGAAAGATCATTTTCCTCTGCCATTCATCGACCAAATGCTTGAGAGGTTAGCCGGCCGTAGTTACTATTGTTTCTTAGATGGTTACTCCAGTTATAACCAAATCCCTATTGCCCCTGAAGACCAAGAAAAGACCACTTTAACCTGTCCATTTGGGACATTTGCATATAGACGCATGTCTTTTAGGTTATGTAATGCACCCGCCACTTTTCAGCGTTGTATGTTAAGCATATTTTCTGACATGGTAGAAAGGTTTATTGAAGTTTTCATGGATGATTTTTATGTGTTTGGTTCTTCTTTCGATAAATGTCTCCATCATCTCACTCTTGTCTTAGTGAGGTGCAAGGAGAAAAATCTTGTGTTGAATTGGGAGAAATGTAATTTCATGGTTCAATCTGGAATTGTGTTAGGTCATATTGTTTCTTCCAAGGGTATAGAAGTGTACAAGGCGAAGGTTTATTTAATTTATAAGTTGAAACCTCCACGTACAGTTACAGAAGTTAGATCATTCCTAGGTCATGCAGGTTTTTATTGTCGTTTTATTAAAGATTTGAGTAAGATCTCACGTCCTTTATGTAATCTTCTTGGTAAGGACGTTTCTTTTATATTTGATGAAACTTGTGTTGCAGCGTTTGAGAAGCTGAAATTATTGTTAACTTTTGCCCCTATTATACATCCGCCTAACTGGAATCTTCCATTTGAATTTATGTGTGATGCTTCTAATTTTGCAGTTGGAGCTGTTTTAGGATATCGTAAGGATAAAGCACAACATGTTATTTATTATGCTAGTAAGACATTGAATGATGCACAATTGAACTACACCACAACAGAAAAATAACTCTTATCGATTGTGTTTGCCTTAGAAAAATTCAGACCTTATCTCTTAGGGTCTAAGATCATTATATTCTCTGATCATGCCGCATTAAAATACCTTCTTTCCAAGAAGGATGCTAAACGTAGGTTGATTAAATGGATATTATTGCTGCAAGAATTTAACTTTGATATTCAGTACAAGAAAGATTCCGAAAATGTAGTGGCAGATCACCTTTCTAGAATCATTTCAGAGTCTTCTAATGATGATTTGCCTTTGCATGAATCATTTCCCGATGAACAATTGTTTGTTGTTTCGCAATTACCTTGGTTTGCTGATATTGTTAATTATCTTGCTATTGTTCAAATTTCTGAGCATTGGTCGAAACAAGATAGAACCAAATTTCTAGATGAGGTTAAGCATTTTTTTTGGAATGATTCATATTTGCTTAAATATTTCCCTGGTCAGATTATTCGCAGATGTGTGCCTAATGATGAAATTATGAGTGTTATCACTTTTTGCCATCTTATGCTTGTGGTGGCCAGTTTAATTCCAAGAAAATTGCTGCCAAAATTCTGCAATGTGGATTTTATTGGCCTACTTTGTTTCATGATACTCATGAGTTTTGTCGAAGTTGTGACAGGTGCCAAAAGATGGGAAGGATTAATCGGTGCAACATGATGCTGCTAAACTCCATATTGATAGTGGATATATTTGACGTATGGGGAACAGACTTCATGCGACCTTTCACTTTTTCAAACAAGTAATGTATACATCTTGTTAGCGGTTGATTATGTGTCTAAATGGGTAGAGGATATACGTACCAAGACGAATGATCGCAATGTTGTGATCAAGTTCGTTAGAGAATATATTTTTTCTCGATTTGGTACCCCTAGAGCCATTATTAGTGATGGAGAGTCATATTTTTAAATGTTCCTTTAAAACTCTTCTAAGTAAGTACTCCATTACTCATAAAGTCTCTACACCATATCACCCCCAGACTTGTGGTCAAGTCGAAGTTTCTAACCACAAATTAAGCAAATATCCAAATCGTAAAGATTGGTCTGCACAATTATTGTATGCACTTTGGGCTTACCGGACTGCTTATAAGACACCCATTGGTATGTCTCCGTATCGACTTGTCTATGGAAAGGCATGTCTACCGGTTGAGTTAGAACAAAAGGCCTATTGGGCAATTAAGACTTTTAATGTTGATTTGTCTACAACTGGGAATCACCATAAGCTTCAACTCAATGAATTGGAAAAGATTAGGAAAGATGCATATGAAAATGCAACGCTTTACAAAGAGAAAACCAAAGTGTTTCATGATAAGTCGATTAGTCATAAGTCATTTGAACCTGAGCAGAAAGTTATCTTGTATAATTCTAGGTTGCATTTATTTTCGGGCAAGTTGAGATCACGTTGGACAGGCCCATACTATGTCAAAGAAGTTTTCCCTCATGGGGCTGTCGAGCTTGAGAATCGAGAGTGTGGTAATGTGTTTAAGGTTAATGCAAAACGAGCGAAACCATTTTTAGAGCTCATCAATACCGATGTGGAAACTGTCCTCCTCAAAGATCTGTCTATCAAGACTAGAACTATTAGGATTCTTGTTGTTGTATATTAGAAGATTTTTGTTCCTTTTTGTGTTTATTTTTTTGCAGGGATACAAAAGATTATGCTTAATGGGAGTCAACCTGTTAGAGCACTGCTCGGTCGAACTATCAAGCATTGCTATCTCAAGCTTGTTTGTCAAGTTTAGTTGCCAATACTGTAAGTCTTGATTTCTAGTCTACTTATAGCTAAGTCTCGGACTAGGATAAAAAGTGTAGTTGAGCTCTAGACTCCACGAAGTTTATCATGCAAAGACGAAGAACTACTCAAGGAACTGGTGGATCTTCATCGACAAAAAGGTATGTGGAGACTTGAACTTATCTATCACTCAAAAGTCTATCTACTCTATCTCCTATCTTGAGAAAAAAGTCGTATTGCTATATAGACTTCGATTATATACATTTGCTATTTCGAGCCGAGTTTATCTCGCTTATCTATTTCTCGAAATATGTGTTGGTAAGCTTTTGCTTTGGCCAAGTTCGTCTTTACTCATGACGAAAGTCATGTTGATTGTTCCAATCTCTTGAAAAACGCTTTGATGAGAAATAGTGTATGAATAACCACTATATAACATCCTCTAAGAATGTTTCAATGATTGAAATGAGAGTTTAGAATATATAACCATGTTTGGAAATAAACATTGTATGTGCATTCATACTTGTGTAAGTCCAAAATTCTTGAACCAAAGTATACGTACTTTGCTTGTTCAGGATGATCAGAGCTAAGTCCGCGTACTGTCGGAAGTTCACATCCCGTGAATTTCTGCTGGAGTTTGTGAACTGAAAACAAGCTTAGTCCGGGTACTTAAGTATGCGTACCCGTATGCGTACTTAAGTGGGTTATTTTCTAAAAACGGTTTATTCATGAACTAAGACATATAAACTAAGGAATGCAATATTTGCAAACCGTGGATATAATTTTAATGAATCGATTCGAGTGAATCAAAATCGTTTTTGCTTCGATTGTGTCTTATATACATCTATGAGATCTAAGCAATTGAACAACTCTCTAAACTAGTTCATTTGAGTCATTTGAACTAGTTATGGTGAAGATGAATAAGATTGATATGAAAGTGCTCATATGGATAACCATTGGTTAACTATTGTTGAACCAACTAGGTGTACACGTTTAGGTACGGTTACACAAACCTAAGTGAACGTGCATTTCATTTGTGTATAACAAGCTAAGTTTGATCTAACGGTGAATATTGAATGCCTTGTTACCTATGTAACTTAGATTGCAAACCCTGATTTGAAATCTATATAAAGGAGAACTCTAGCAACTGGAAAGCTAATCCCCATACCTCTTATGTGATACTAGTTGTATAAGCTAGAGTTGATTCTCCTTTAACCTTAGGTTTCTATCGATACCCTGTAGGTTAACGACTTGAAGACTTCGTTAGGATTGTGAAACCAGACCCAACTATTTTCTCTGTAGTTGCGTGATCCGATCTTGTTTTTTCTATCGTGATTGAGTGCAATCGTAAGATTGGCTTGAGATTAATTTCTATGATAGGCAAGATAGAAAAGTAGTCACAAACATCTTCGTCTCATCGTTTGTGATTCCGTAATATCTTGTTTCGCTAGTCGATTAAGATTATTGTGAGGTGATTGATATTTCTAGGTTGTTCTTCGGGAATATAAGTCTAGTATATCAGTTGGTTCCTGTTCACCTTGATCAAAAGACGGAACAAAGCTCGTAGGTATTTCTGTGGGAGACAAATTTATCTATTACTGTAGACTTTTCTGTGTGATACATTTTTTTTTATTAAAGTCTTCGACTTTGGGTCGTAGCAACTCTTGTTTGTGCGTGAGATCAGCTAAGGGAATCAAGTGCATAGTATCCTGCTGGGATCAGAGACGTAAGGAGCGCAAATGTACCTTGGATCAGTGTGAGATTGATTGGGGTTCAACTACATTCCAGACGGAAGTTAGTTTGTAGTAGGCTAGTGTCTGTAGCGGCTTAATACAATGCGTGTTCAATCTGGACTAGGTCCCGGGGTTTTTCTGCATTTACGGTTTCCTCGTTAACAAAACTTCCGGTGTCTGTGTTATTTCTTTTCCGCATTATATGTTGTTATATAATTGAAATATCACAGGTTGTGCGTTGAATCGATCAATTGGTAAATCCAACCTTTGGTTGTTGATTGAAGTTGATTGATCCTTGAACATTGGTCTTTGGTATCGTTCAAGTTATTTCTCTTATATTCAATCAGCCTCTCAGATTTATATTTGCTTGAGTTGGGATTGAATCGAGAGATTGAAATATAACTCTTTGATATAATTTTTATCAAGATTGAGTCTGACTGTCTGGTTGATTCTCTTAAAAAGTATATTGGAGTTAGTCCATACAGATTGCTAAGCGAAATACTGGGTGAGGTTGTTAGACCCCCACTTTTTCAATTGGTATCAGAGCAGGCAAACACGTTTAAAGACCTCACAAGTCTGTGTTTGTAGCAATCTGACTTTGTGGACGGAAGATTATCTCTTGCTGATTGCGCACACCAAAATGTCTTCCAAAGCTTTCAATTATGCAAAATGTCTTGGGATTGCCTCAAAGGATAACTCCTTAGATGGTTCTTCCAAATCCCGAGGTAGAAAGGAGGTTTTGTCAAATTGTGATAGCATTTCCTCAAATGAGACATTTGACACTCTGTCAAAAGCTGAAATGGAACTCACCAGAATCTCAAAAAAATCTATTGTGGCTATTGATTTTCATAGTCATGCTCAGATCATTGATGAATTTGAAAAGTCTCTTGACCGAGAACGAGAACTCTATAGTATCATTGAGTCATTCTCCAACAATATCGAAAAACTTATTCAAGAAACTACCCTTCAGCATGAAAAGATTAGTGTTCTTGAGAATATTGTTAAAGAAGACTCAATTAGAGAAAACTTTTGATCGAGACGCATTCATCTGATCTTAACAGACTTCGTGTTGAAAAATAAAAACTAGGTGCATCCCTTATTCTAGTATAATAACATTGCAAATCCTTGAAAAAAGAAAACTCTGTTTTAATGATAAACTCTTCTTTACCGATGATCAATTCTCAGACATATTACAGTACATGAAGAGACGTTCTCCAAAGGAAGTTTCTGCTAAGAAGTGTTTACATGACTTGCAATCTTCTAATAGGGCTATGAATTTAAAACAAGTTATTGTTAATGTTTATCCTCCACGAACCTGTTCCTTCTGTCGGAAAAGAATCACTATGTTCATCATTGTTTTGCTAGAAAGAAACAAATTTCTGATCTTCAAAATCTACCTCTTTTCACTGTTGACAGAGTAAACTCTCTAATGACCACTACAATGGATTTCATCCCTGCAGAAAAACAAGATTCTCATAAAATAGATTTCAATGGTCACTCATCTGGAAATCCTCACAGGAATCGTGTTCCTTCGAATGGTGCAAATTCTTACACCACAAAAATACAAATTCTCAGTATTTATGAGAATAAGTATGGTAAATCTAAGTGTAGATGGTGGAGACATGTCTCTTCTAGTCCTCTAGAACCAATTTCTAGAGGTCCTATACTTAATCCTCAGAAAAATATCTCTGATGGATCACCTGACAAGGTTATGTTGAATTCTAACGGAATAAAAAATAACCGAAGGAAGGAAAGAAATACCAGGCTCAAACCTTCAGATGGAATTTACAAATCGCCTCTCAATACTCATAGTGGGATTACTTCTCACTTGACTGCCTAATCGTAGGCATTCTTATTCTTGTATCTAACTTGAGAGATGCAAGAATGACTTTTTGGAGATACTCAAGTCTACCGTAGTTTTCCATCTGTATTATGCTTGACTATGTTGTTTTCTTTAATGTGAAAGTAGAGTCACTTGACTCCTTGTTGCTATGTATCTCACTTTTATGCTCTGATTATTTTTTTTTTGGTCATAATGTTGTGGGATATATGAAAACAGAGGTTTTTTTTTTTTTTTTTTTTTTTTGAATATCTTCCGTTTTGTTATTTCCAGAACGTCCATGTCTCTCTTGGGAGTTTAGGGTTTCCACAACAAGGGTGTAATTCTCTTTCTTGAAAAACATATATATCTTATATTGTTTTACCTTCCCTAATTAAAAAAAAGATATGGAAAACTCCTCAAGACCTCAATCAGTTGTGAATCTTGAGATGGAAGAAGACTCTAAAGGATGCGATTCTGTTCAAGAACTTGTCTTGAAAAGGATGATGAAAAGGAAAGAATACAACTCATGGGTTGGAGAATCTGTCAAGGATTTAATTCTTTTTCAGAATGACTCTAGGGTCGAGTTTGCGAACCCTCAATTGTAAATAAATCAGCTTATTGATGGTCAGACCAAAATCCTTGATAATCAAAATACCTTGATAATCAAAATACCTTGATCAGGAATCAGACGAAGCTTATCATGGATTGTGTCAAAGCTAGGCATCTTGCAGGCATCGTTGATCGAAAAGTTAATGTTCTCACTCATGAACATGGGGTCTCTGCGGTCAACATAATCAAGGACATCAATGATACCTTTTATGATGGACCCTTTCAAAGGTATGATGTTATTAAAGAAACATGATTCTTAAATTGTCTAGGAAACTTCTTATGAGAATTTATTCTTGTGTTTTTACGAAGGATAATTAGGGTTTGGAATAGCCATTATTGTGATAACACATAGCTATGTCCAACGTTTTCATCTTGCAATGTTTTTAGATTTATTTATTTAAATTCTAAAGTTGATTTGGAAGATAATTTTACAGTATTAATCTTTATGCTTTTATATATTGCAATTTGTTATGGGATATGTGTGTTTGCGTCCGTGAACTATGAGTGAACTTTTGACAAAAGTTAAGTCCTTCATATGTCGATATGCAAGTATTGATAAAAGATTGAATGAACTTTTGACAAAACAAAAGATAAGCCTATTATGTCATTATGCAAATATTGATGGAAGATAGGATGAGCTTTTGTTTATAAATATTAAGTCTATTATATGTCATTGTGCAAATGGTGATGAAGAATATAATGAATCTTTGTTTATTCCGCAGTATTGATCTTCCCCGATCCGTATTTTTTATGTAAATACTGTGCCGCTCCGTAAGATCTCTTATGTGAGAATTTCCGATAATTAATCATGGGTTCTCTTGTGGTTAGTTTAATTGAGATTTTTGGATACAAATTCATATTCTTATGTAATTTGTTAATGTCCAAAGAAATCCTTCTTTTCCTGTGAAAGTAAGGTCGCTCTTGTTGTTCTTTCGGGAATGACATTTTATGGTGGAGAGTTCTTAATTAAGTTTTGCTTAATTTCCAAATATTTGTAGGGAGTGCGGCTGTCGAATATTATAGGGGTTATCTTGTATCTTTATAAACTCCTTGATGAAGGCATTTAGTTTCGACTATATGATTGCATCTAAAAAGTTGATATGTACTCTCTTTTGGTCATGAAGTGTCTCTATGGAAATTTCATTAGGATCCCACTAGTTTTCGTACCTTTGCCAATTTTATTGACAAAAAGGGGGAAACTTAATGTGTATTTCACACTACAAATACATATGGTTTTCGGATCATTATGTAAGGGGGGGTGGTTTTCATGTGAGATGAAGTATTGACTAAGAGGGAGTGATACATATTACCATAGTATTGTTGTCGAAGTTGTGATACAATTGACCTTTAATGCTCTGTAATAATACTATGACACTGTATAACAATGATTGAGAGCTTTTGTTTTCTCATTGTTATGGCTACAGAACTTCAACAACGATGATGCTGCATTGAATATCTTTGGAATCATTGGAGTACTTGGAAGTGACGAAGATATCGAGTAATGTTGAAGAACCAAGGAGATCAAACATGTAGATGAGAAGCGGAAAAGTTTATTTATTTTGTATTCCATATGTATTGAGAGTTTTGTCACTAAAATTGACAAAGGGGGAGATTGTTAGAGCACTGCTCGGTCGAACTCTCAAGCATTGCTATCTCAAGCTTGTTTTTCAAGTTTAGTTGCCAAAACTGTGAGTCTTGATTTCTAGTCTACTTATAGCTAAGTCTCGGACTAGGATAGAAAGTGTAGTTGAGCTCTAGACTCCACGTCGTTTATCATGCAAAGACGAAGAACTACTCAAGGCTTTATCGACAAAAAGGTATGTGGAGACTTGAACTTAGCTATCACTCAAAAGTCTATCTACTCTATCTCCTATCTTGAGACAAAAGTCGTATTTCTATATAGACTTCGATTATACACATTTGCTATTTTGAGCCGAGTTTATCTCGCTTATCTATTTCTCGAAATATGTGTTTGTAAGCTTTCGCTTTGTCCAAGTTCGTATTTACATGACGAAAGTCATGTTGATTGTTCCAATCTCTTGAAAATCGCTTTGATGAGAAACAGTGTGTCAATAACCACTATATAACATCCTCTAAGAATGTTTCAATGATTGAAATGAGAGTTTAGAATATATAACCATGTTTGGAAATAAACATTGTATGTGTATTCATACTTGTGTAAGTCCAAAATTCTTGAACCAAAGTATACGTACTTTGCTTGTTCAGGATGATCGGAGCTAAGTCCGCGTACCCGTACGCGTACTGTCGGAAGTTCACATCCCGTGAATTTCTGCTGGAGTTTGTGAACTTAAAACAAGCTCAGTCTGGGTACTTAAATATGCGTACCCGTATGCGTACTTAAGCGGGTTATTTTCTAAAAACGGTTTATTCATGAACTAAGACATATATAAACTAAGGAGTGCAGTCTTTGCAAACCGTGGCTATAATGTTCATGAATCGTTCCGAGTGAATCAAAATCTTTTGTGCTTCGATTGTGTCTTGTATACATCTATGAGATCTAAGCAATTGAACAACTCTCTAAACTAGTTCATTTGAGTCATTTGAACTAGTTATGGTTAAGATAAATAAGGTTGATATGAAAGTGCTCATATGGCTAACCATTGGTTAACTATTGTTGAACCAACTAGGTGTACACCTTTAGGTGCGGTTACACAAACCTAAATGAACGTGCATTTCATTTGTGTATAACAATCTAAGTTCGATCTAACAGTTGAAAGATATTAGCTTGAATCTAATCAGGTTTTCATCTAATAGTGAATACTGAATGCTTTGTTACCAAGGTAACTTAGATTGCAAACCCTGATTTGAAATCTATATAAAGGAGAACTCTAGCAACTGGGAAACCTAATACCCACACCTCTTGTGTGATACTAGTTGTATAAGCTAGATTCGATTCTCCTTTAACCTTAGGTTTCTATCAAGACCCTGTAGGTTAACGACTTGAAGACTTCATTGGGATTGTAAATCCAGACCCAACTATTTTATCTGTCTATTTTATCTGTATTTGCGTGATCTGATCTTGCTGTTTCTATCGTGATTGAGTGCAATCGTAAGATTGGCGTGAGATTAATTTCTCCGATAGGCAAGATAGAAAAGTAGTCACAAACATCTTCATCTCATTGTTTGTGATTCCACAATATCTTTTTTCGCTAGTCGATTAAGATTATTGTGAGGTGATTGATATTTCTAGGCTGTTCTTCGGGAATATAAGTTCAGTATGTCAATTGGTTCTTGTGCACCTTGATTTATCAAAAGACGGAACAAAACTCGTAGGTATTTCTATGGGAGACAGATTTATCTATTACTGTAGACTTTTCTGTTTGATACAGATTTGTTGATTGAAATCTTCGAATTTGGGTCGTAACAACTGTTAGTTGTGGGTGAGATCAACTAAGGGAATCAAGTGTGTAGTATCCTGCTGGGATCAGATACGTAAGGAGCGCAACTGTACCTTGGATCAGTGTGAGATTGATTGGGGTTCCACTATGGTCCATACCGAAGTTAGTTGTAGTAGGCTAGTGTCTGTAGCGGCTTAATACAGTGTGTGTTCAATCTGGACTAGGTCCCGAGGTTTTTCTGCATTTGCGGTTTCCTCGTTAACAAAAATTCTGGTGTCTGTGTTATTTCTTTTCCGCATTATATGTTGTTATATAATTGAAATATCACATGTTGTGCGTTCAATCGATCAATTGGTAAATCCAACCTTTGGTTGTTGATTCAAATTGATTGATCCTTGAACATTGGTCTTTCGTACCGTTCAAGTTATTTCTCTTGTATTGAATCAGCTCTTAGATTTCTATTTTCTTGAGTTAGGATTGAATCGGGAAATTGAGATATAACTCTTTGATATACTTTTTATTAAGATTGAGTCTGACTGTCTAGTTGATTCTCTTAAAAGTATATTGGTTTTAGTCCATACAGATTTCTAAGCGAAATATTGGGTGAGGTTGTTAGACCCCCACTTTTTCACAACCCATTGGATTTTTCTTTGTGGGAGTCAACCCACTAGATTTGTTCCCTTTTCTTTATCTTTTATTTTTATTTGTTTGCTTGTGAATTTTCCCATCTTGACTTTTACGTTGGAAGACTCAATTACATTGAGGATAATGTAATGATTAAGTGTGGGGGAGCAGATTCAAGGTTGATCTAGCCAACAGATGTTACTTATGCAAACAAGATGAAGAGTCCTTAGAGCACGTCATATGGAGTTGTCCGTTTGCAGCACAAATCTGGCAGTGGTGCTCAGGTTTGTTTAAACTCAGTCCACATTATGATTTAGTGAATTCGTACAAGGAAGCTAAAGGGAAAAGTCGCATTATAAAAGATTTGTGGTTATTGGCCAACATGATAATTCGGTCGGAGCTGTGGCAGACAAGAAATATGGCATGTTTTCAAAACGCGGCAGTGAGTATTCACTTCTTCAAACAACGCACTTTCCATTTGATCCATGGTTTATCTATCCGCTTGAAGAGTTTTATGCATAATACCTCGGAAAATCTGGAGATTTTGAATTGTTTTGGTGTGCGACATAGACAGGTAAAGATTATACAACCAATTGAGTGTTCTTGGGTTCCTCCTAACTGGGAAGAACTGTTATTGTATTGCGATGGTGATGCCATAGGTAACCCTGGTAGAGCGGGAGCTGGTGTGGTAGTTCGAGATGCTGGTTGCAATTTCGTTGGAGCTATGAGCATTGGGCTAGGTCGAACTAATAACTTCTTGGCAGAGCTCTATGGTGTGATTGTAGGTTTGGAATGGGCTATGAAATGGTCAGTTCGTAAAATTTTGGTTAGGTCAGATTCAATTGTTGCCATAACTTCTTTTAAGAATTCTAATTTACCCTGGTTCGCAAGACAAAGGTGGATAAGGATTCAAGATTATTATGTTTCCATTCGGTTTGTGCATACTTATCGAGAGGCTAATTTTGCAGTTGATGCTATGGCAAAAAGGGGCTGTCTTTTGAGGAATGGTGCAGGGGTGAACTATGATGAGAGACCTTATTTCCTAAGTTCTTTAGAATATCCTAATGTATCTTATTTCAGATTGAAATAGTTTGTAAGTTTTTGGGGTCTAAGGACCTCTTTTCTTGTAAACTCGTTGGAAATATTTGTTATTCATCAATACATTTTGGACTTACCAAAAAAAAAAATTAAGTGTGGGGGAGTGGTTAACACTTTAGATTTATGTAGGTTATTCATTTTTCCTAGATACTATTATAACCATTTTCAATAGCGAGAGATCGAGATTCAGTGAGAAAGAGCCAGGAGATGCAGGTGCTGATTACTTCAAGTTTCTACAATATCAACAAGAGTGGATTTGTGGAGTTTTGGGGTCGAGATTCAAGCCAATAATTTCATTCTTTTTCCAACAACGGCGATTGAATCTGGGGGTTCTCATGTGGGTATGCAACAGGGAATAAAATTTGACATCAACAATATGGTCTGACTTTGGGATTTATGGTGCAAACTGAAATTTGTTGTTCTTGAGTAAAATTAGGTCGAAGAATTGATGTTACTGCTACGGATTGTCATTGGTTCTCGGCTGTGAACATAGAGGGTTGAATGGATTTTTAATCATCTCAATCCAGCAACAACAGTTGAGACTGAGTGGTTTAGATGGAACCCGAGATTGGGTTTAAATGAAAGTTTTCAATTGAGAACCAACGCAGCAACATCAATTGAATTTTGTGGGTTTTGAAATTAAAAGAAAGATCAACAAGTTGTTGGGTTTTGGACTCAATTTGTGTTGGTCGATTTAAGGCAAGTAGTGATGTTTTGAGCGATTTCTCGAGTTGCAGAATAGCTCAAACAACAGCAATGAAGTTTTGGGTTTGGCTTGAACTAAATTCGGAGATGGTTGGAGTTAATCGGGAAATGGAAAAGTGTATATGAAGGGGTGTTTGTTTGAGTGGAGTAAGTCTGGATCTTTGGAGGATATTCGGGTGTGTTTACATCCACTGATGACGAGATTCACAAGTTCAGGAGTTGACAGGAAAGTGGGGGTGGTCCCTAGACAGACAGGAAAATGGAGTCGGTGCTATAGACATGATTCTGGTGCTTGAGAAAATGCCGCAATGGAATTAAACATGTGAAGTTGGTGCCTAGATGTACAGAGACCAAGATGTGGTTGAAAGTGGCCGAACTTTACTGATGGCCTGCATTTGAAGTCAGGGCCTGCACTTGGATTGGGTTTCAGCTAGTATTGTTAGGTATCAGTCGGCAGCTGCTATATAAACAATATAAACAACAACAGAGTCAGTTGGGAGGGTACGCCATATACAGGGAAAAAAAACTAGGTTTAGCTTTCTTTGCATTTCTGTTATTGATATTCTTAGTTTGACAATATTTATATCATTTTCTATGGATTTGAACAAAACCATGTCTAGCTAAACAACTTTTTAGGGTGAATGATCCATTTTTAGGGATAGGCCCATTAGAATACCCTATTCCTAGGTCCAAAACGTCACTGAATTGCTTTCCAAGTAATTCTAGAAGTAGAGTTCTATTATTAGAAGGAACAGTAGACTTTTATTTATAAAAGGTTACAAAAATAGGGGAGTTTTTCCTAATTTATGTATTACTAGTTTTAGCGTATTCCTAAACCTATAAATAGGCATCTAGAGTGCTTGTAGAGGACACGTCAGAAAACTAGAGGAATTACTAGCAGGAAACAAGCAAGAAGAAGCAATACCTAGGGCAGAAAATTAACTTAAGAGGTAAACATTGTAAGTTCTTCGCTATAACAATAAAATCAGAACATTCTATTGCAAAATACTTGTGTTTTATTCTTGTGTTAGCTGTTTCAATATCTATAACATATCAGGGTCAAAAACTGGTCAGTGGTATCTAGAGCTAGAAGGTAATTAAGCAATGTTTCCGGCGATGAATGGAAGGGCTTCGATCCAAGGGTAACGAGGTATTCCCATTAGATTCTGATATTGATAGAAGAAAAAGAACATCAGCCACATTATCATCATCGAATATGCAAGGAAACATTATGGAGAAATTGGAGGAAGATATGAAAACCTTGAAGTATGATATAGAAGATATAAAAGAGATCTTAAAAGGATTAGGAGCTACATATTCCAAATCAAAAGATGGTTTAGAATCAAAATATTTGGAAGAACATCCAGAGTTCATAGATAATTCACCATTCAAAGTAAAGGCAAGAATTGAAATCCCAGCATACAATGGGGATTTGAATCCAAAGAAGTTGGATGGCTAGCTCAAGTCTTTGGAAGTACATTTCAGCACCACAGGATTTACCGAGGAGCAAAGGGTAAGTTTTGCTAGACTTAGACTTGATGGTCATGCTCTTATTTGGTGGGAGGAATATACTTTATATACTCCGGTTACAACATGGCAGTAGTTTGCAACTGCTATCTAAAATCTGTTCTATCCTATTGGTTATAAAGAACGACTGCGCGAACAATGGCAGTTCTTGCGACAAGTGAAAGGGAGAAACGTGCAAGAATACACTACTGAATTCCGCAAGCAAGATATAGCATTGAATGTGAACCTGAGAGATCCAGAAACCCTTGAGAAGTATAAAGGGGGATTACCTTTTGCTATACGGACAGAACTTGTGTTATTTGGAGTAACAGACATTGGCGATGCTTGCAAAAAAGCTATGTATATCGAGATGAAGAGTCAACCCTATGAAGCAAGGCAATCAAGAAACGAAGGATAGATTGTGAACACTACTCATAAAGAGGGGAGGACATATCATGTTATGTCAAACAAAACCAACCAATACTGTGCAAACTGCAAAACTTATCGACACTCGAAGGAAGATTGTTGGAAATTGCATCCGGAGTTGAAACCAGCATGGTGGAAAGACCGTAAGCAAACTTCCACAACCATATACAATAAAGAAGAAAACGAAGAAGAGGAAGATGAGGTAATCGACGGTTCACCTCAACCTGATCACAAAATTCTGATGATGACAAGAAAAGGGGTCGCAACTGCGACAACAGAAAAAGTCACTGGTCCAGAACCAGCTACACTAGAATCTGTTGAAGAAGAGCTATTTTGGGTGTATGCTCAAGTTGACAAGACATGGGTCCTTACTTTGCTTGATAGCGGATCACAACAAAATTTGATATCTGAGCAACTTGTGAAGAAACTGAATTTGAAGACAACACCGGACTCTAAGCCATACCCGTTAGGATGGTTGAAGAAGGAAATAGAAATGCAAGTGACGGATCAATGTACCTTCAAATTCTCCATTAACGGGAAATACATGGATCAGGTGACATGCGATGTTGTCCCATTAGATGTGTGTCACATTGTTTTAGGTAGTCCTTACCTATGGGACAAAGATGCAACGTACTTACGAAGAGAAAATATTTTGAAGATGGTAAAAGATGGAAAAAGATTTCATATTCTAGCTTCTAATGAAAAGAAGAAACTACAACTTCTGGCTGCGCAACATTTAGTAAACACTAATCAGAAGTTTAGTCTACTCAACACTAATCAGAGGTTTAGTCTACTCACGGTTCGACAAGCTGTCAAAGAACCTGGTGAATTGGTTTGTGCAAACTCTTGTGAGTGCACTAAAACCGAAAAGAACGATCTGCAACAGTTGTTAGAAGGGTTTGAAGACACCCTGCAACAGTCGCAGAAGGTACCACCAAAACAATGTGTGGAACCAGAAATCAAGCTACTTGAAGAGCAAAATGAGTCGCCATCATTACAAGTTGCGCAATACTTAGCTCTAAGGGAAGTAACAAAAGAAGACCCGATTCTTAGCACGAAGAGAGAGATGACTGGAGTTGGAAAACAAGAATTGTTCCAAGAACATCGCAACAGGAAGAGTTTAAAGCGTGCAAAGTGGTACTCAAGAGTGCGGTTGCAAGCTAAATTTTCCCGCATCTTAACTCAATGCTTTTGAGGGACCAAAAACCTCCAAATGGGGGAGCTCTGATCCGTTTTTAGGTATAGGCCCATTAGAATACCCTATTCCTTGGTCCAAAACGTCACTGAATTTCTTTCCAAGTAATTCTAGAAGTATAGTTCTATTATTAGAAGGAACAATAGACTTTTATTTCAAGAAGGTTACAAAAATAGGAGAGTTTTTCCTAATTTTTTTATTACTAGTTTTAGCGTAGTCCTAAACCTATAAATAGGCATCTAGAGTGCTTGTAGAGGACACGACAGAAAACTAGAGGAATTACTAGCAGGAAACAAGCAAGAAGAAGAAGCAATACTTAGGGAAGAAAATTAACCTAAGAGGTAAACATTGTAAGTTCTTCTCTATAACAATAAATTCAGAACATTCTATTGTAAAATACTTGTGTTTTATTCTTGTGTTAGCTGTTCAATATCTATAACATATCAGGGTCAAAAACTGATCAGTGAAGGATGAACTTGTAGGTTTAAATTACTTATGTTCTTAAACAAGGGTTTTCACCAACTTGAGCTTAACGTCATGTGTTTGAGTTTCTCTTCAATGGTTTATTTTCTATTCAATTTCTCATATTCTATGCCATGTATAGTCTATTGTTAGGTTGATAGAATTTCTCATTCTTAGACTATTTAGGCCTTGTATGATTAGTTCTTAGGATTTCTACTTAAGGTTGAGAACAAACATAACTTGTATTACGACTTGTCGATAAATCTTAAATGTCATATCTTCCATGTATCAATAGCTAGGTTTGCAATTGTGCATGAGTAAAATTATAGACCTTTGTGAGAGACATAAGTGAAATTTAGCCTGCAAGGGACTCCGTATACCTAATACATCCACATCCTTGATTTACAATCTTTATACAATTGCTTTATTTGCACATTAATTTATTTTCTTAGTACAACAATTTCTGAAATATTGAATCTTGGTTAGTCAGTAGTATTATTAGTAGTTTTCACACTCCTTGAGGGGTAAAATGGCTAAGCGTGGATGTTTACTTCCTAATGAAGTGGGAATACATTATGATGGAATACCACCTTTTTTAAATTCAGTTGAATATCCAAATGTTTTTATATTATCGTTTTAAGTAGTTTACAAGTTTTTGGGGTTGTTGTGACCTCTTTTCTTGTAAACTATACTTTGTAAATTTTGTTATCTATTAATACAAATTTTTGACTTATAAAAAAAAAACACTCCTTGAGGGAGCGAACCGTGCTTGCTATTTTGTGCTCATTTTGACACGGTGCGCTTGCGGTAAAACAAAGTCGGTCTACTGACCCATCAAGAATATTGTATATATAGAATATTGTGAGTTCAGCTGGGTGAAGCTCTGACATCTATCTATATATATATCTTTATTAAGAAAAAGTGGTGGTCATGATGGGGGTCATTCGTGATCGTAGGACCGGGAGATCCTGTGGCCTGGAAAGGCTGCTGGGGGAGGAAAAAAAAGTAAAACGCGAGACATAGCCACCGTTGGATCGGGCGATCCTGGGGCCAGGATATATCGTGGGCGAAAGATATATCCGTTCGTCCATTCTTGACATAAAATTAGATCTGGCCGTTTAAACATAAGAAAACTAAAAAGATGGTTAAAATTCTTCTTTATTCTCTCCTCTGCAACCTATACGAACCCCAATCTCTTTCTCTTAAATCTATATTTCATGTTTCATACACCGAATCGGTCCACTGTTCAGTGACACCGAATCGGTCCAATGTTCAGTGGATGAAGATGGCAGTCAACAACAACAAATCTGGGGTTGTTCTGTAATTGGGGATTTCTGGGGCTGTGTTGTAATTGGGGATTTTTGGGTTGGATTCAAATCAGCGGAAGTGCCATTAATCAATTAAAGATTAAGGAAGAAATTAGAGATTCGGGAGGGGTTTTACTTGAATTTGTTACATGAAGCTGTTGCTTAAGAAGATTTGGTGTTTTCTGTTAGGGTTTCAATCGAGAATCAGCGAAGATGGTGATTGTTGGATCTGGGTTTGACTGTGTTCGATTTGAGATGGAATTAGAGATAGTTGTGAAATGTTGATGAAGCTCTCTGTTATCTGCGAACCCTGAACCAAGAATCTGTTCTTTCTTTTTTTGATTTTTTTTTTTTGAATTTTTCATCTTATTTCACCGCAGGTCAAAGAATTTGGTGTTGCGGTTGATGCTGAAAGAAGTTCTTACAGCCATGAGTGCAATCTGTCTCTTTCAGTAATATCAAATTCACACTCTTTATCTAAATTTCATATTAGTTACTTTCGATCGAACACTTGATTCTTTTTTAAATTTGGTTAATTTTCATATTGAGTTTGAATTTCGTAAGGTTTAGATGTTGATAATTAGTTCAATGAGGAAAGGCTGTTCTTTTGTATGAACAAGCGAGAAAAAAGGTAGTTGTAATCTTCTCATAATCTAATGGCCAGGAGTGATGGTGTTGGTCGGGTATACAATTTCTGTACAAATTTTAATTAATTTTTCTATAAAAGTTTTGTTTAAGCCAAAAATTTCAATTAGTCAGTAATTGCAGATATCTATGGTCAAGCTAATGAAAAGCATCGGAGTGAATCACATGGTCTCTTTGGTTTTTGTTTTGCAGGGGAGGAAGAAACAAAAATGCTCGGCAAACCATCATGTTTACCGAGTTTGTGATTCAGTGGCTATCTCTGAAGCTTGCTTTTACTAATATAACCCATGTCGGGAGTCTTGCTTTATTGGAGACCGGCAATAATTTTCCACAGAATGAGCCGAAGTAATCAGGTGATAGGGACGTCAAGTGGAAGAATTATGACAATGAGGTCATAGGGAAAATGGTATTCCGTTCATCCCTTCTGCCTATTCCGCAATTTCTTTTAAGCGAATTACATGATTTAAATAGACTTTTCTTAAATTATTTATACTTATTAGGTTTTGAATGTGTTTAGAAGAAGGAAAACTGAAATAAATCAGAGGTATCAATAACCCAAATCAACAGTGATAAACCCTTACTTATGTTGGTTTCAGGTAACAATCAATACAGCCAATTTATACCCTTGCATTGCTTGGTCGGATTGCAGCCAATTTGTACTGGTGATGTTTATTTCTTGATATTGTGTAAATTGGTGGGCATGTTCTTTTATTTTTATTAGTCAGAACTCAGGAGTGAAGGAAATTGAGGTGGATTCGAGTAATCAATTTGTTGTAGTGTAGTAGTTCTTGGTTCTTCTCATGGTCATGTAAAAAAAATGTCGAGGCTTTGGCTGGAAGAGATGGGACAGAAAGATTAGTAATCTTTTTATATTCATGCATCCTTGCAGTTGCGAAAAGGTTGGTCACTATCTTCAAACAATGGGTTTTTTACTATGGTTTCAGCTTATTTATCTCCAGTTTTTTTGATATTTCCATTAGCTCAAACTGGTGATGCTCTCATGGAAGATCTTACATATCTGCCCTTATGAGTTTGGGACCTTCGAGCCTCATAAGTCCCTGGATGACGTGTTGCTGATCATTACAGTTGGGGACACCTGTATGAACTGGCTTAATGGGTAGAAGGAGACTTGAATCAACCTGGCTTAATGGGTACAAGGAGACTTGAATCAACCTGGAAAACTATATTTACTTTTCTATCTGGTTCTTTGTCAGGTTCATGGAGCACCATGAGAAGAATAAAAAACCAGTTAATCAATGAGTTTGAAGGTGACCGAGGGATAAATTATGTGCCTGAGATGGTGAGTTATATGATGTGCTTGCAATTATGTTCACTTAATTTTTTGATCTTCAAAAATGGCATGTGCTCCTTTGTGATGCAATATCCCCTGCATAGTTAGGTACGTTAAACATAATATTGTAGTAAAAGTGGTGGTTATGATGGGGGTCATACGTGATCGTAGGATCGGGCGATCCTGTAGCCTGGAAAGGATGCTGTGGGAGGAAAAAAAGTAAAACGCGAGACATAGCCACCGTTGGATCGGGCGATCCTGGGGCCAGGATATATCGTGGGCGAAAGATATATCGGTTCGTCCATTCTTGACATAAAGTTAGATCTGGCCGTTTAAACATAAGAAAACTAAAAAGATGGTTAAACTTCTTCTTTATTCTCTCCTCTGCAACCTATACAACCCCAATCTCTTTCTCCTAAATCTATATTTCATATTTCATACACAAAATCGGTCCATTTTTCAGTGACACTGAATCGGTCCAATGTTCAGTGGATGAAGATGGCAGTCAACAACAACAAATCTGGGGTTGTTCTATAATTGGGGATTTCTGGGGCTGTGTTGTAATTGGGGATTTTTAGGTTGGAATCAAATCAGCGGAAGTGCCATTAATAAATTAAAGATTAAGGAAGAAATTAGAGATCCGGGAGGGGTTTTACTTGAATTTGTTACAGGAAGTTGTTGCTTAAGAAGATTTGGTGCTTGCTGTTATGGTTTGGTTTAGGGTTTCAATCGAGAATCAAGGAAAATGGTGATTGTTGATTCAAGAAAATATGAAAGAAGTCAAATTTCACAATAAAAGAAGGATGAAAGACCAAGCAGAACAAATCCAAATCCTAACAAATTTCATCTATCTTGAATCAAATAGAAAGAGAAAGCCAACACAAAAAGAAAGAGTTCATAAAAATGTTATTTTATATACGTTAACTCAAAAAAGTCTACA
The DNA here is from genome assembly GCF_003573695.1 of Papaver somniferum. Taxonomy (NCBI): domain Eukaryota; kingdom Viridiplantae; phylum Streptophyta; class Magnoliopsida; order Ranunculales; family Papaveraceae; genus Papaver; species Papaver somniferum. The sequence continues at coordinate 179,116,426 of NC_039364.1, read as the reverse complement.
CACTTCGCTATAAGTCGGAAATTGATTTCTGAGACTAAATTGTAAACTAGATAAACTCATCTTTAACAGAAAAAGTTTGAAAAATATATTGTAATCACAAATAATATGTTCTAAGGCATTACGTCTAGTAAAAATTTCCTTTCTATGTACGTTGATTCAAGAAATATGAAGGAAGGAGAATTTCACAATAGAAGAAGGATGAGAGACCAAGAAGTTTTTTTTTTTTTCTAGGTCAAAATGGTTTATTAAAGAAATTTTTTTTTACAAGAATTACAAAATGGGATGCTCTAGGCCTCCCCACCCCCATAAACCAAAGGGGAAAAAACTCTAAAAACTCATAAAATAAGCTCCTAAACACTTAAAAAATAACATAAAGAAGAAAACGAGGAAAATTAAAATTGTTTTCGCCCCTTGTTTCCAACTCTAAAATTCTTCTTCTTGGGAATGAGACCAGCAATTATTTGAGTTAATCATAGTCTCCACAAGGATCCTTGTATTCATCTTCATAATCATCATAAATTTCATCATAGTCATAATCCTCTCCATTTTCATATGAAGTATAATTACCACCCGGAACAAGCTTAATAGGAGATTGAGCTTTCTTCTTAGTTGACATTCTATCCATTTGCTACTTTTTTTTTCCTTGAAGTAGTATTGTCTAAAGGATGGATCTCCAATGAACTTAGCACGCACTTCATCAATCTGAATAGTACTTGCCTCCTCTAGTTCCTCCTTAGACAAAATATTATCCATATCAAAAACATTTTCCTCCAACTCTGCTTGAATATCCTTGTTATGCTCACGGCTTGGAATTTCCTCATTAGACTTTGAATTCATAGCCATGATCTTGGCAGTTTGCTTGGACACTTTTCTAGCTTGTTTCCTTGCTAGAATATCTGCATCCACTTCACCCCAATCTTTCGAACCCATACTATTATTTGAGTCACTAGAATCATCTTGTTCCTCCTCCACCAAAGCCTTACTAGAATCATTAGCAAGGCCTAACTCAGAAGCTAGGGCACCATACTTGTTATTCACCACTAATTCTGTTTGAAAAAAATCATCCACAAAAGGAGTTTCAAAGGATTTAAATTTAAAAGGTGTACCCTTAGTAGGGGAGTTCTTACCCTTTACTGTAGTTCAATCCTCCTTAGAAGTGTTAACCATCCCTAGCTTTGAATTAGATACATAAGTAGCCTCCAAAATTGAGTTTGTCACGGGCCCTGGATTTGAAGAAGTTTCCAATGAGTTTGTTACGGACCCAGGCTTTTGATTTGTATTCAAACTCTGTTTAATCACGACCTGAATATGACCCATAGTTTGCTTGGACACGGTTTGTTTAGAATTTCCAAATTTTGCACGTTGTTGTTCAGAATTCTTCTTGGTCACGGACTGAGTTATTTCCAAATTTTGCTTGGAAACGGAAGTTTGCTCCAAATTTTGCACGGACTGAATATTAGTCCCGGATTCGCTTTTCCTGTTACACGTAATATCAGAATTCTCTTGCGTAATATCTGCATTGTCAACATGCACATAGTTTGTACGTTCAGCAAGAGCTTTTTTTGCTGCAATAGCGTTTTTACATCTAATCAACTTGAGCTGAGCTTCACGATATTCAATGAAAGAACTATTAAGATCCTTCTCCAACTGTTTATCTTCAGCACACTCTTGGACATCATTAGAAACAACGTTATTATTTGTTGTAGCTAATTCTGACATAGTCTCTTTCCCTGACTGAATACCACCCCTTGCTGCAAAAACATCATCAGTTTTGCTTGCAATATTAGTTGGGCTAACACCACTACGTGAATCATTAGAAGCACCAGATTTAGCATGATCTGCATGGGAAACATTCATATTAGACTTTCCACGTACTTCTGCCATGTCTGTAGAACTTTTAACTTTATTAACTACAGAAGTTGAAGTAGTAAACTCGTCATTTGTTACCTCAACATATTCTGGAATAACAGGAATAATAGGAGCCTATTTTCCTTTCTCTTTAGATTTATCCATAGTTGAAGAACTCACAGCACCTGTAGTATTTGCAATATACTTTTTAACCTGCCATTCCTTTTTATTTTTTGGAAACCCACCTGTAGATTCATTCAATTCATGTTTCCCTTCCATAACAGAACTCCCTAAGATCTTACGAGCAGTAAGACAACTCTCAAATTTATGCCCCATAATTTTACAATGAGTGCAAAACTTAATATTCTCCATATCTTGTATTTCCACATATTGCCAAAACTCCCTTCCATTAGCTTTAAGTCGTATTCTTTTAGGAATTACCTTAGCAAAATCGATGTCAATCAACACAGCAGCATAATTACCAACATCATGGTCCAATGTTTTTTGATCTATCGCAATTGGTTTACCAAGAATTCTTGCAATGGAAAGAAGGATTTTTTTAGTCCACAATTCAATGAATAATCCAGGAAAAGTCACCCAAACTGTAGAATGAGATGTATTTTTCCTCTCTGGATCAAAGTTAGGGTAAAAATTCATAACCCTAAGAGTTTGATTTTGGACCTTCCATGATTCACCATGCCAAACTCGTTCTTTATCCTCTTCAGAAATCAGTTTGATGATGAAAAACCCCTTAGTCATAGGAACCAGTTTGCACCTTCCATCACCAAGACCCCATTGTTCTTCTAAACTTTTTTGAACATCATTAAGTTTTAAACCTTTGAAGTTCAGTCTCCCAATAAGACTAAACTGGAAGATATCACGCCCTTCTTGAGTGAGTTCCACAGGTAAAACCAATGCTGGTTCTTCAAAATATAATGACGCCTCAGGAACAGATGTTAAATCAAAATCTGTTAGCATATAGGTTTTTTACCCTTAACTAAATTAGCAAAACTCACAGTTTTAACCCCATGAGAAATCACGTTTGAAACAGGATTTTCCCCCATCCTAAATCACCAAAAGATGATCAGAGTAAAGGAAAAACGTGAAAAAATTGAAATCCTAAGAAAAACGAATAATTTCGACGCCGACTAAGGGGATCGAACATGAAAGGAAAAAAAAAAAAAGACCAAGAAGAACTAATCCAAATCCTAACA